>NC_091458.1:50269960-50597366 GCF_027789765.1 Dendropsophus ebraccatus
GCATGATCTGCATAGCAGGGTCTACAGCCCTGTACTCTCACCCAGGAAGTCTCCCTCACCTTCCAAATCATAGCAGATCCACTTCAGGCTGGGGCTCACATCAGGGGACAGGACTGTGGAGGTAATCTCTTCATAGCTGTAACCCCTCTCTCCCCAGACAAAGAGTTCCGCTATACTGTGCCCACATCTGCCCTGCTCATTCCTTCATGCTCCCTGCAGTCTCTGTCAGCCCTTGTGTTTCCCATCCTCTCCATTACTGTACAGTAACTTATAATATCACATATTCTGCTGTTTCTGGATGTTTGTTTCATCTGTTTTACATGTTATCCAGAATAATAAATCATTATTTTTGGGGTGTGGAAGCAATTGTCAGCATATCAGTGATTTCTTATTGGAAAATTTGCCTTGATTTAAGACTGGATTTGGAATACAAGCGCTGCCCCGGAACCAATTATGTTCGTAATCCAAAGCATCACTGTATATTATATATATATATATATATATATATATATATATATATATATATATATATATATATATATATTATATTATATTTACACACACAATGAATTAAAAGTTTAGGTTTTACATTTTTTAATGACATTGTGACTATACGTCAGGTCTAATGTTATTCACCTATTCATACAAATTCTAGTGATATGTAAACTGGAAATAATATGAAAGTGTTAGCAGACGCTTTAAAATGTATGCAGCTAGTGAGGTGTTAAAAACATAATCTATGAGTACACAACCTGTATGTATGACTCAAAAATCTCATACGGCTCCATTTTTAGACAGGTAATTAAAAATATTTTTACATTTGGGACTAGAGGTCATAACCAGGAAGGATTTAGGAGGTATAGACCATAACTAAAAGATATTATTGCTCATTTATGCACATTGATGAAAATGCCTTATGCATACCAACCAAAGGTAGTCAGTCATTCTCATATACTGAACTGCAATTTGAATACCATGTAGCAGTTTCAATTAAGTCATCACATAACTAAAAACTGTATGAGGGTGTTCCCAAGCTCATAAAAGTCAACCTATTCAACCCACGACACAAAATGTCCATGGGAGAACAATAAAAGACAGTAAAAAAATAAAAGACAATAAAAGATTGTGGCAGCCATCATAGTGACAGGAAGACTACTGCACTATTATTCCTGTCAAATATGATGGAACCTGCAATGAAGGCTCCAAATATTGACACCAACAAAGATGTTAATGCAGCCTAAGAGCATGAGAAGATACAAGAAGCATTTGTGTGGCTAAATTCAAAAAATAGTATAAAACTACACAAAAAGTATAAGTATAAAATACAAACAAAAAGGTGTTGTTGATGTGAACGGATATCACACATGCTGACATACTTCAATGATTGTGCGGCAGATACATTTGACAACCTGGAAGAACTAATGGTGTAAAACCAAATTATGTTCCCTTTCTTATAATCTTTTAATTGTAGCCTTCTTGTAATTTTAAGGATCCTATTCCACGGGCCGATGGGGGCCCGATCAATAATGTAAACGAGTGCCGATCTGCTAGATCGGCGCTCGTTTACTGGGCCTATTCCACGGCCCGATAATCGTTTACCGAGGGCTGCAGGGACATCATTACCGATGTCCTTGCAGCCCTTGTTTAAACAGCATACTTTACCTAACCATGCTGCAGGTCAACATGCTAGGTAAGTTATGCTATTTGCGAAATCGTCGGTCGGCGGCCACGCATCACTATTCCATGTAGCGATGCGCGGTCGGTGCCCGATGATTTTAGGTTTGCACCTAAATAAACGATCAGCCAATGACATGATCATCGGCCGATCGTTGTCTCTATTTGACGGAGCATTAATTGGCCGAATTGGCAGATTATCGCTCCGTGGAATATGCCCCTAAGAGTGTAAACATATGATAACTAGTGTTACATCTCAGGAGCCTGTAGACTCTGACTGCCTAGTGCCAGAACTTTAAGTATGCTACAGACAGGTTGTCCCATTAGTAGAATCCCATGTCATATATTAGGACTGTTGTCTATGTGCCAAAACAGAGAGCTCTTTATGCATATACTTGGCCAGCATGAGATGTGTGGTTGGCTGTGGCTACCCACCGCAAAACATCAGATTGCCAGGTGTGACAAAAACTACAGATTTAAAAATATTAATACATCTGAGAGTATTGCTTGAATCCAACAAACAACTACTGGAGATAGATCTGACAACTCCACCAAGCATTCACTGTTGAAATTACAAAGAGAAGGTACACACAGTATGCTCTCTTTAAGGTGAATCTGTCACCCCAAGCATAAATTGCAGTAAAACCTTCCATTCCACAGCTTGCAAAGCTGTATGCAGGTCTTTATTTTATTATTGAACACTTACTTGGGGCAGTACAGAGTCAAGGAGGCGGGGCTTGAGTGCTTCATGCCGCAATGACGGACGTGTGCAGAATGCAAGAACAGAGGTCATGGCTTTAAAAATTCCCTGTGTCTGCACTCACTAACAGACAAGAGCTGTTGACTATTAGGGCCCTATTCCACCGGACGATTATGGTTCAGATTATCGTTAAATCGTTCGAATCTAAACGATCATCGTTCGGTTGAAATGTAGTTAACGATTAACGACCGAACGAGAAATCGTTGATTGCTTTATAAGACCTGGACCTATTTTAATCGTTGCTCGTTCGCATTGAATAAGACATCGTTCGGTCATTTGCAATAGATACAAACACAATAGCGAATAAATAGCGAAGAAAAATGATCGCAATTACGATCATAAGTAACGATTATCATTCCATGGAAATGAGTGAAAGTTTTCAGGTCTTTCGCAATAGCGGTCTTTTGAGATTGTTAATCGTTAACGATTATGCAAACGATAATCGTCCAGTGGAATAGGGCCCTTAGGGTCGTCATTCTGCTAGTGCAGGTGTGGTAAGAGACAGAGGCCCTGCTTGTCTAGCCAACTCCAAGGGGCGTACATAACATAGACATAGCAGGCCTAGGGCAAGGAGCATTTTTGTTACTAAACACAGCTTTGCAATGTATGAAATGAAAAGTTTCACTGCAATGTATTCTACAGTCCAGACAGATCAGTGAATATTTTTAGGGTATTTCTGATATCCATTTCCACAGGATAGGAGATAACTTGTGAATCAGAGGGGCTCCGACCATGGGGATTTCCAACCACCCACAGAACATACCTCCCAACTTTTGCAAAGAGCAAAGAGGGACATGTGTGCCGCGGTCCCCATAGCCACGCCCCCATAGCGACCCTCCATAGCCACGCCCCATAGCGACCCTCCATAGCCACGCCCCCATAGCAACCCTCCATAGCCACTCCCCTACAGTCACCACATGCTGCTGACTGAATAGTGCCCTATATAGTATCCAATCCCCCCAAAGATGCCCTTTATAGTATCCAATCCCCCATTATAGTGCCCCACATAGTATCCAATGCCCCCATGTATGCCCCACATAGTATCCAATGCCCCCATGTATGCCCCACATAGTATCCAATCCCCCACATATGCCCCACATAGTATCCAATCCCCCACATAGTGTCCAATCCCCCACATAGTGCCCCACATAGTATCCAATGCCCCCATATAGTGCCCCACATAGTAGCCAATGCCCCCATATAGAGCCCCACATAGTAGCCAATGCCCCCATATAGTGCCCCATATAGTAGCCAATGCCCCCATATAGTGCCCCACATAGTAGCCAATCCCCCCATATAGTGCCCTACATAGTAGCCAATCCCCCCATATAGTGCCCCACATAGTAGCCAATGCCCCCATATAGAGCCCCACATAGTAGCCAATGCCCCCATATAGTGCCCCATATAGTAGCCAATGCCCCCATATAGTGCCCCACATAGTAGCCAATCCCTCCATATAGTGCCCCACATAGTAGCCAATCCCCCCACATAGTGCCCCACATAGTAGCCAATCCCCCCACATAGTGCCCTACATAGTAGCCAATCCCCCCCATATAGTGCCCCACATAGTAGCCAATCCCCCCATATAGTGCCCCACATTGTAGCCAATCCCCCCATATAGTGCCCCACATAGTATCCAATCCCCTCATATAGTGCCCCATATAGTAGCCAATCCCCACATAGTAGCTAATGCCCCCATATAGTGCCCCACATAGTAGCCAATGCCCCATATAGTAGCCAATGCCCCATATAGTGCCCCACATAGAAGCCAAACCCCCATAGAGTGCCCACATAGTAGCCAATCCCCATGTATGCCCCACATAGTAGCCAATCCCCATATAGTGCCCCACATAGTAGCCAATCCCCCCATATAGTGCCCCACACAGTAGCCAATCCCCCCATATAGTGCCCCACATAGTAGCCAATCCCCCCATATAGTGCCCCACATAGTATCCAATCCCCCCATATAGTGCCCTACATAGTAGCCAATCCCCCCATATAGTGCCCTACATAGTAGCCAATCCCCCCATATAGAGCCCCACATAGTAGCCAATCCCCCCATATAGTGCCCCACATAGTAGCCAATCCCCCCATATAGTGCCCCACATAGTATCCAATCCCCCCATATAGTGCCCTACATAGTAGCCAATCCCCCCGTATAGTGCCCTACATAGTAGCCAATCCCCCCGTATAGTGCCCCACATAGTAGCCAATGCTCCCATATAGAGCCCCACATAGTAGCCAATGCCCCCATATAGTGCCCCATATAGTATCCAATCACCCCATATAGTGCCCCACATAGTAGCTAATGCCCCCATATAGTGCCCCACATAGTAGCCAATGCCCCATATAGTAGCCAATGCCCCATATAGTGCCCCACATAGAAGCCAAACCCCCATATAGTGCCCCACATAGTAGCCAATCCCCCCATATAGTGCCCCACATAGTAGCCAATCCCCATATAGTGCCCCACATAGTAGCCAATCCCCCCATATAGTGCCCCACATAGTAGCCAATCCCCCCATATAGTGCCCCACATAGTATCCAATCCCCCCATATAGTGCCCTACATAGTAGCCAATCCCCCCATATAGTGCCCTACATAGTAGCCAATCCCCCCATATAGTGCCCCACATAGTAGCCAATGCTCCCATATAGAGCCCCACATAGTAGCCAATGCCCCCATATAGTGCCCCATATAGTATCCAATCCCCCCATATAGTGCCCCACATAGTATCCAATCCCCCCATATAGTGCCCCACATAGAAGCCAATCCCCATGTATGCCCACATAGTAGCCAATGCCCCCGCAATATATGTGGCCCCAGCGGAAAAAACAATAAACCAGTAACTCACCTGTCCTCCGGTCCCAGCAGCTCCTCTCCCGGCAGAGCGCGCACTCCTGTCATCCTCCGGGGCGGCAGTGCGGTATACAGACACTGACTGTGCCGGAAGTGACCTGTAGCCTCTGTCATGAATCACTTCCGGTACAGTCAGTGTCTCTGTACCCCGCTGCCCGCCCCGGAGGATGACGGGAGCGCGCTCTCTGCCGGGAGAGGAGCTGCTGGGACCGGAGGACAGGTGAGTTACTGGTTTATTGTTTTTTCCGCTGGGGCCACATATATTGCGGGACACGGGGGGGCGTTCCGGGACCGCGGGACAGCACCCCGAAAACGGGACTGTCCCGCAAAATCCGGGACGGTTGGGAGGTATGCACAGAATGCAGCAAGATTGTAGCCCTAAATATACATATTCCTGTGGATAGGGCAGAAGTTTCTAAAATGAAAAAAATAGTGCTGGGGCTTTTCTGTAATTTATAAATCTAAACCACATTGCTACTGTACAGGTTTCAGACCGTCCCCATGGACATCAAGTGCAAAATGTTTGCCGCAAATACAACATGTGTGCCTCTGTTCTTCTTACACTCCTCTCTCCACATTTTTTTCCACTAGGGGAATACAAAAAATACTCTGAGCCTGGTCATATTGTATTGTTCATGAAAACAGATATCAAGGACAATATTTTGGTGTAATTGTTTGCTCCATTCCTGTTGCACTGCAATGATATGGCTAAGAGGCCATATGAAAAAGTGAAAACTGTATTTAGCGTAACACCACTGTAAGCATGACGTTCTTATGTACAGACACTGGTTATAGCCATGTTGTGTTGCATACATCCGGTATTTTTTTTTCTTCTAAATTTTGCCTCCCCACTGACACAATAGTATCAGGTTATTATAAAACTTGTATTGTTTTACATGAAATAGGTGTTTTCCTATACCGGTACATTTACCAGCAAATCTTCAGAATTTAAATATGTTTACTTCATGTAATGGGTGGTAAATTACATTTACCATTGCTGAAAAAAAATCTAATAAATATTCAGGGAATCATTTTCCCCAGATTCTATTGTGGTTCTTCCTATGGCAAACCCAGGGACTTTTTACTTGGGTTTAACACGTAACACTGCACCTGCTTATTGTCACCGATAAATGTTTGCAAGCATTACATTCACAAGGAGGGGAAAAACCTATATACCCAATGAATAAGATTAAGGGGAAAAAAAACAGATCAAATTCTAAGTGAAAGCTTTCTAAGCATTGTAAAACCCACCTTCTGCTGCGCTTACCACTGTTGTAAAGGAATAGTATACAAAAAATAATCCCACCAATTCATCTCACTCTCCTCCTTCTTTCTTTGATCTTATTTTGTTTTGTATTACAATAAAAAATGGGAAATACATGGAGAACTATGCCTTCCAGTAGTCATGTATCCCTGTTCCTAGTATGCATTGTCTAGCAGTAAAGGAGCTTATACTCTTTCAATAACTCCTGTGCTTTCCATACACATAAACATTCAGCATGAATGCTAACGTACTGCCTGTGGGTGGTAAGCTGCGGCTAGACTGCACTGACGCTGGCTTATCCCACCAAGAACAAAAGGATTTCAGTGAAAATCCATCATGACCTTTATCTCCACCAACATCATCTGTCAGTAGAGAGTTGGGAGAACCCCATTCATCTTATACTTTATTCTATACTCAGCATAAAGTGTATGGGTACCTTAAGCCGAATGTTTGTAGAGCGGTTCCTCCTTAGGCTGGTTTCCACATGCAAAGGAATGAATGCAGCCAAAACCACACCCTATTTCTTCACCAATAGCCACACAATGTTGCTAGCTTTATCGGTAACATCAGCAGGCTATTGGTGAAAGCATAGGGTAGGGATTCCAGCCACATTTGTGATCACAAATGTGAGAATGCAATCACACTGTTCAGTCTGCAACAGGACATGCAGATAGTTAAGCCCATACCAACTTCTAGGCCCCCCAGCAGTTCCCCAGCTGAAAATGCAACCAAAACATCCAAGGCCTTTTCTCAGGGGCCAAGGGCTGCACAATAATAAGCACTGATTTCATTGATCAGCACTCATTGGATAAGCTTTCATTCAGCTCTATCAACTGCAAGGACCAGTAATCAGAAACAAGCCTTTCTACGAGTGCTCCTTAATTTAAGGGTAATCTGCAGGATCTCTTTTTTAGTAACATATCAATGAGAACTAAAAGGATCTTTCACACAGGTGGACAGACTGGAGAGAACTAGCACTCATTACCACTTATTTGCTTCACAGGGCTCAAATAATTAAAAAAAAATACATATTTGACGATCACCCATCACCTAGTCGCATGCCTAGATTGGGCGACTGCAGGGGTCCCGATCGCTGAAGGTCTCTTACCTTCCTCTGTGCTGTCCGATCGGTGCTCTGCTGATTGGGTCTGCCACAGAAAGGCTCAATCAGTACAACGCCTATTACACTGATCAATGCTATGCCTATTGCTGCGTTTAGACGGATCGATTATCGTGCGAATTCGCACGATAACGATCGGATTCAAACGATAATAGTACGTGTAAACGCTGCGAACGACCAAACGACGAGGGAGAAATCGTTCATTTTGATCTTTCAACAACTTCTCAAATTGTCGTTGATCGTTCGCAAAAAATTCACAGATCGTTCCGTGTGAAGTCGTTCGCCGATTTAACCAATGTGTAAGACAGGCTTAAGCAATCGCAAAACGAATTTTCCGTACAATATAGCGTACCGTCTAAACGCTGATTACGGAAAAAAAAATCGTTACTCCGACATCGTTAATCGTACGATCGGGCGAACGTTTCGTGTAAACGTAGCATTTGGCATAACAATGATCAGTGTATGTAATCTAATGATTGTATATAAAAGTCCAGCAAGGGAACTTAAAAAGTGTAAAAATAAAAGTAAAAATGTTTTTTTAGAATACCCTAAAGCCCCTCCCTCAATAAAAGTTAAAATCACCCCCTTTTCCCATTTTATAAATAAAAAATGATACTACATACAGCCCCATAGGTGAAAAGCTAAAACCGTTATAAGAGTCACAAAAGGACCATTTTATTAATAAATAATTGCAAAAAAAAAAAAATAATAATTCAATTTAAAAAAAAAAAAAAAAAGTAAAAAAAATCAGAAAATCTGTGTAAACCTGCATGTGGTCGTGTTCGGACTGACCTATAGAATAATGTTATCATGTTGCTTTTACCGTATAGTGCATTACGTAGACACAGGAACCCCCCAAAAGTTACCATACTGCATTGTTTTTTCCAATTTCATCAATTTGTCTCTTCATAAATAATAATTTTGGGGTTCCATCATACATGTTATGGTAGAATGAAATACACCATTACACAGTACACCTATTCCCGGAAAAAACAAGCCCTTACATGGCCCTGTAGAAAAAAATGAGAAAGTGCTACAGCGCTTAGAATGGGAGGAGGAAAAAACAACAATGCAAAAATGAAAATTGGTGTGGTCCACTGGGTAATTTTGGTCTTGGTCTTCAAAGGGTTAAAAAAAAATACTGAAATCCTGCCATTTTTATTCTGTCCACTAAACCTATTTATGGGACAATAACTGTTCTGTAGAAACCACTCCTCTCCTCTATCCTATGCTATTCATATACAGCTGTCAAGGTAACAGGTATATAGATAGCAAAGGATCAAACTATAACAGGTGGTCTGGCACCTCACATTCTCCACCTTCCTGCACATGTCATAAAGCATGCCTAGATATACTTCCATTTGACCCAACAATGTTAGGCTTCTCAAAAGCCACCCAGCACTCTGCTCTGTACTCTCAAATGGCAATAACCCTAAAACAGATGTCTACAGAATTCTTTCCTACTGGAAAGATATATGGCTTGGCATAATTTCAGTCATGTTTTCAGATATACGTCGCAGGAAGTATTCTGCTTCAGTAAAGGTCAATAGTTTAGGTCAATTATAGGATTATTCTTATAGACATTTATGGCACAGACACAGGTCTGATACGTATGGGGACCTATAGAACTAGAAAGAATGCATGCACATTTCTATAGGGATGATGGATTGGTGCCTGCTTAGGTCACCAATACCTACCCAGCAAAAGCGGCATACATGCAAGTTGAAATCTGTGACGGAAAAATAGCTGTCAGCTACTTGCCCTATCACTTACTCTTGTAGGCCGATTCACCAATTTATAGCATTTACCGTGAATAAGCCATAAACGTCTTTAATGACAATAATCCTGTAAGAAGAGTAGAATAGCTAAACCTAAGTAATCTCGATGTACTCTGTATGATCCAGCAGTGCATTACGCAAGGTATGACTTACACATACATTCCCCACCAATTAGTTGGACACAACAGTACAAGTTAACAGGAATGGTTTAGTTGTGTATTTATATATTTTTTACTTTATTACCTATACATGTAACACACTCATCACCAGTAGAGATGAGCGAATATTGAGCATGCTCCAGTTTGTCTGAACCTGAGCCTTCGGCATTTGATTAGTGGTGGCTGCTGAAGTTAGATAAAGCCCTAAGGCTATGTGGAAATCATGGATATAGTCAGAGGCTGTATCCATGTTTTCCAGACAACCTTAGGGCTTTATCCAACTTCAGCAGCCACCACTAATCAAATGCCGAAGGCTCAGGTTCGGACGAACTGGAGCATGCTCGATATTTGCGCATCTCTTATCACTAGACCTTTACAAGTATCCAGCATTACAAGTGCTTTCTCCCTATACCTGTTCTAACCATGCAGAAAAGCTGTGCACTATACTTGCATAACTGAAGGTAATGATGTTCCTTGTCCCTGTGACACGCCACGTGTTGCCTGGCACAGTATGACACCTATTTGGCTGAAGTCGGAGGAATGCTCCATGGTGTAGCATTGTGGCAATTACAGTTTGTGTCAAGCCCAACACTAGGGATAGACAGATCGATAGACAGAAATATAGACTGCTTTTAATAACTTTGCAAGGGGGGAAAAAAAAAAGCTAAAAGGTCATCATTAGTTGAAAATATAGATTCTTCAGGCCACATTGTAATAGAATGGCACAAAAAACTAACAAACCTGAAAGTCAATACAGTCAGCCTAATAATACCTAATGCTGACTAATTCACAGCCCTCTGCACTGTATTCGGCGTCTTCCTGTAAGGTGTACATGAATGTCAAGCACTAGATAAATATTTACACCCATGTAATTATTGTTTACCTACGCTCTTCTATAGCCATGCTTCAGGAAAGGGTGTGAGAAGATATTAATCATGGTTAATAACGTCTGCTGTCAAAATGTAATACACATATGGAAGTACTCCGGCTGCACCTTCAAACACAGCATATTTATTTGCACGTTTTTACTGTAGAAGATGCAGTAAAATGACTGTACAAACAGAGGTTGCAATAACATCTTTACAGGCACCACTGATGCTCATAAAGTTTGCTGCACGCTTTGGAGTCAGCGTATATATCAGCAAATATAGTCATACGCATGAGAATGACATATGGCAAGGGGTAAGGAAGGAGAAGTGATGTCTGTTGTATCCAGTGAGGAGAAAGGCTGTTACTAATGTAGTGTGAACCCAGCCTTACGTTTTTGCAATCCGTTTGTTCCATCTGTTTTTTGCATAAAACGGATGAAAAACAGATGAAAAAAAAGAAAACGGATGCCTGTGTGTGCATCCATTTTGATCCATTTTTCCATTGACTACGGTCGACTACGTTTTTGTGTACGTTTGAAAAAATAAAATGTTTTGATCCTTTTTTTTTTTTTTATAATGGAAGTCAATGGAAAAAAGGATCAAAACTGATGCACACAAAGGCAACCATTCTTTTTTTAAAAAAAGTAAGGGGACGTGTCCCTGATCCATCCAAAATGTGTTCATTTATGTCTCTGCAGGAGAATGTCTGGAGCTCAGCAAAATGAGTTTCAGAAGCCAGAACACGATAAAGACACTCAGTAAAACAGGGCTTCACATTATCTTTGATACCGTAGTACAGTTACTGACGACATACATCACCATTGACACTTTCATAATTAATGGAGAAGATGGTAGTTCAGCATCACTGACTGTAGACTCTAGATTTTAAAAGGGGTACTCCAGTGAATTTTCTTTTCTTTCAAAACAACTGGTGTCAAAGTTATAAAGATTCTATTCTAAATTCTATTTAAAATTCTCGAGTCTTCCAGTACTCATCAGCTTCTGTATGTCCTGCAGCGGTGTATTCTTACCAGTATGACACAGTGTTCTCTGCTGATATCTCTGTCCATATCAGGAACTGTCCAAAGCAGGAGAGGTTTTATATGGGAATTTGCTACAGTTCTGGACAGTTCCTGTCATCGACAGAGGTGGCAGCAGCAAGCATTGTCACACTACAAAGAATACATCACTTCCTGCAGGACATACAGCAGCTGACAAGTACTGGAATACTTGAGATTTTAAGATAGAAGCAACTTTATGACACTAGTTGACTTGAAAGAAAACAAAATGTTGCCAAAGTACACTTTTAAATTAAATATAAAGATTAATGCAGTGCCCTCCTCTTATGAAGTGATGTTGCAGCCTCTAGCTGCCCATATGATGCTGTGCTGAGGCATCATGGGATTGATGACAGAGCTGAGAGGGAGAGACAGTGGGATTAAATCTAAAAGTGAACATGATGTCTGATAAGAGGAGGCTGAACTGCAGGGAAGTGAGGACAATATACCTAGAAAGTACAGGGTGAGGAAATAGGCATTAGGTATAGCGATCGTTTTTTGCTGGACTGTGTCTTCAATGTGAATACAAAAGTAAAGCAACTATAAAGGCTTGAAGTAAAACAATACAACAAAACATAGTATTTCAGCTTTCAGGGCTTTTTGTTTCCTCTATGGCAGGGGTGTCAAACTCAGGCCCTCCAGCTGTTTTAGAACTACAACTCCTGTCATGCCTGGACAGCCAATGCTTTAGCTTTGGCTGTCCAGGCATGATGGGAATTGTAGTTCTGAAACAGCTGGAGGGCCTGAGTTTGACACGTCTGCTCTATGGGATATACTGTAAGCTAGCAACTATAAATGTGAATGTACATTAATGGTAGTAATAATAATAATAATAATAATAATAATAATAATAATAATAATAATAGAGCTATTCTCTAAAGACTGAATAATTACAATAAGTGTGAGCAGGTCTATGTGACATATCTAAATCTGTCACCACAGTTATATTTATAAAAAGGTAAGAAAAAATTGTAGACAATCTAACACTTATAGTTTCCTATAGGTCAAAGATGGTACTGGAACATGGTAAAGAGGCTTCAAATTCAATTACAGATCAGAAACAACAAACAAGCTTCTTTTTGTATAGTAACTTACCGACTGCCAGGCCAAGCACTCCATGATCATGTGTTCACAGCGCTCAAGGTGTTTGATCATGTCTTTGGTGAGACTGGGTTCAGCTTTAATAAAGCTCTCGATGACTTTGAAAAAGTCAAATGCTTTCTGCTCAAAGACACTGAGAATCCATGGGAAAGATATGTCAGTCTCTGAATTTGAAAGGCACTGATAAAGGTTTCCTGGTAGAAAAAAAATATAGATAGGAAAGTAAATAACTCAAAATTTACACAATGATATATTTTAGATTGTTAAAAAAAAGCTCAAAAGTCACATTACAGAAAATGTATTAAAGGGGTACTTCAGAGGAAAAAAATAATAAAATCAGCTGGTGCTAGAAAGATCAACTGATTTATAAATTACTTTCATTCCATTCATACTTATCAGTGTCTATGTGCCCCAGAGACAGTTCAGTCTTTCCCCTCCAAAACAATGCTCCCTGCACCCTGCTGCCACCTCTGTCCATGTCAGGAACAGAACAGAGGCAAATTATTCCTGTTCTGAACAGTTCCCAACACGGACAGAGGCGGCAGCATGGAGCACAGTGTAGGCCTCTAGGGCATACAACAGCTGATAAGTACTGGTGGGATTTTTTTTTTCTTTAATTAGAGGTAATTTTCTAGTTTTTTTGCACCAATTGATTTTTAAATATATTTCGCTCACCATTTTTTAAAAATGTGTGGGGTGCCAAAAAGATCAGCAGTGGGAAATATACTTAAATCAGAGTGAGATATACCGGTCCTAGACAAATTCCCCTGAAATTGAAGAGCTAGAGATGGCGCCACGGTAATAACTAAAGAGCACAAATGATATGTCAAGTCATAAGTCAAAGCTAGTCATCAGGAATCTGGGCATCCCTTTTCAATGCCATAGTCCTTTCCAGTGTCAACGATATAATCTTTACTGTTGACATGTAAATGAGGCCCTAATGCCCAGGGGGCGTTCCTCAGCACAGTAAGAACTTAGGTAAGTTCAGCCTAGGTCCTTTTTGTCTAGTGGCTGTCAGTCAAATGGGATAGGCAGATGCAAGGGAGGAAAGAGATAGATTGATAGATAGATAGATTTTGGCCCTTATTTACATGTTACCAAAAAGGCTTATCTCTCAGTGTTCAAAAGGATTATGGAGATGAAAAGGGTATACCTAGAATGCCAATGAGAAGCCCTGTCTGGCCTGTTTTCCAGTTGACATCCATTTTATAGGTTGCTTATAATATATGTAAAATAACAGCAGTCATATCTAATGTCTTGCAAATCATCACAAGGAGCCCTTGAACCCACTTATTTCTTTGCTGATGACAATTTTTGCTGTCTGCTGCAGATAATGTACTCAATAACACCGGTATGTGAAATAAGGCACAAAAGTAACAAGACACTTTGCAGTTGACACCAGTCTGAAAGTTATAATATGGTCACTTTGTTCCTGGTTCCAAATCATATGTCAAGCACATACGCATTAAAGTGGCTATCCAGGAGGGGGGGGGGGGGGCGCTGTTTTTGCAAGAAAGTAGCTGTTCTTTGTCTAATCCTAGATAAGCCCATTAAGACTATTATTGTCAAACTAGCACTTAGTTTCTTATTATTGTGTTATTTTGGTGACATATTCGGACTGACTAAAAATTATCTTTAATTATCTTTGATGTAAATTGATTTTAGTCAAGTGTGTGATTTAAATCCCATGAAATAAAAAGCTAACAGAGGAAATCATACTTACTTCCATAGGTGGCCACAACCACTTCAACAGCACAGGCCAGGAGACATCTATGAAACGTGTCATTATTTAACAACCTGCTATATTAAAACAAAAGAAAAAAGGAAAAAAAACTTAAAAAAAAAGCAAAAAACAGACCCAATCCTCATTATCCTGACAATCAATATTTATAAGCACAGTATTGGTCTGACAAACCGTAGTGTAGTAAAGGACAGAAGTCACACAGATAACAAAGAACGGTTTCTGTACGTGCTACTAGTGAATTACAACAAAGAAATTAAAATATAAAAGCAATAAAACAAAGAATATAAGAGGAGCCTAATAGGTAAACTGATGTACAATGTTCGGCCTAGTGGAGAACCAAGGGGGAAGGATTTGAAGAATACTAATAAGAGAATCCCACTAGTTATAAGACAATGCACCAGTATACCTAAAGGTGCTGTTCCAATGCCAGCTCATCACCTACCCACAGGCTAGGTGAGAAGGGTCTGATCAGTAGAGGGCACAACTGCAGAGAAGGAGGGTATAATTCTCCTAGTTTGGAGTGACAAACAAACATGCTTGTCAAAATTAGCGGTGGAGCTGAGTCTTCTAAGATCCATATCTTTTATTTTTCCATCTAAACTTTGCAGTGTGCTGCTATGATTTTGGCATTGCAGACTGCACCTATGGTAGACTGCACTCTAGCATTTCTTTGGCAGCGTCAATTATTTATTTTTTTTATGAATTAAAGATTTTTCTTGGAATAAATGCAGAGAATTATGTAAATGCTGGTGGTAATGTTTTTAAAACTCAAGTTATAAATGAAATGGCCTAAAGCTGTTTAAAAACGCAAAGCAGATGAAGTCATGGAAACTTTCGGTCATATCCAAAACTATGCAAAATTCCATCAGGAGGCCTAGCTATAAATTCTACCAACATGGGGCTATTGTTAATCCTCCATTGTACTTCAGGAGAAGAAAAACATTACAGTTCAATCTGTTTACCACTTTGTGACTTACTGTAATACAACAGGAAAACAGTGGGGAAAGTAGTGCCGACAGACACAGGGGGCAGGAAGCAGACGGATCATTACCAAACCGAGAAAACATTCCCTTAAGGTTCTGGAACAACCCCATCTACAATTTCCTTACAATCTAAAAATACTCTGTTTGAATTTGGCCTTTGAAGAACAAACCTGAAGTTGTGCACAGACAAGCGCTCTTGTTCCTGAAAAGCAAAGACAAAATAATATAGTAAAGCAGCTTGAACCTAAAACAAAAATAATACCAATCTCTGATCATTTTAAGGCTGTTCAAAGCATACCTTGCTGTGTGCAGAAATGCAGAAAACAGGAAGCAAGCTTTGACCAGGAGTTAGGTCAGCCATCATTTGTTTAAAAGAATTTCCTTTGTGAGATTGTATAAAACATAATTTATCAAGGAAGATTCTTTGTTCTAATATGCTTGACCCTAATCCAAAAAGTGATATGCAAACACATGTGCTATATACAGCCCACAGTTAACAGGAAGCCAAGTGTTGTAGAAACCATGAAAGACCCCACATAATCTTCAACTGGCTACGTATTCTAATGTCGTCCAAACCCGCCAACCATCCAATGCATATTAGATGCCAACAGCAGAGAGTAGGATTGGGCATTTTAGATTTTAACTGACCAATCCTAAAGTTTTCCTAGATAAGCTACCACCAGAGCAACATGGCAGCAGCTTACCACTAACCTCGACCTTACACTTTATTAAAAAAGGTGAGACGAAAGGTAATAAGACGAGATTGATGTCTGCTGATCATCGGCCAAATTCAATTTCTAAAAAGTGTATGGTCAGTTTTACTCCAACATGTAAGGGACAGACCAGCGGAAAGTCAAAGATACTTTTCAACTCTGAATTTGGACCAAGTTTGAGAAGTTAAGGCTCCATAAACATTAAAAGGGTTATATAGCATTGGAAAAACATGGCCACTTTCTTCCAGAGACAGCATTACCCTTGTCTCCAGTTAGGATGGGTTTTGGCAACTGTTTCATTGATGTGAATGGAGCTTAATTGCAAACCCCACCTGAACTGGAGACAAGAGTCATAGGGGGAGATTTATCAAAGGGCATAAAATATACACTGGTGTAAACTGCCCACAGCAACTAATTACATGAACACGATCATTCTTTGGATGGAAGACGGAATCCACCCGTGCATAGAATGGAGTCTATGACACGGGCGGGACGCACGCGGCTGCCTCAGTCCGCCGGCAGGTGTGAGCTGCAGAATGCGCGACAAGTTATCCGTCGCCATTTTGCAGTGTGCATGTACCCTAAAGGTTATGCACTTAAACTCCAAGTTGCCATTTACATGTTGCTGGGGTAAGGAGGGACTTTACCATGAGCTGCCAGAGGAGGGAAGGAGACTTTCTAGCAAAGTAGTTTAGGAGCCTATTCTAGCAGAGTAGTTTAGTGGCAAGAGGGACACAAGGACATTTTTAGGGAAAAAAAAAAAAAAAAAAAAGGTGCTATTAAAATGACTTAGGCTAAAACCATTAAAAGGGAACCAATCAGTTCAACCACTTCTCTGCCTGTCAATTGTCACCTACTAGCCCACAGCGGTGACTAGACATGGACGGAGAGTCGCCCAGATGACTACCTCCCCCCGCCTTTGTCTGTTGCATGTTTAGGTAATAACACTTGTTTTTCTCAGGTATAAAGCTTCTGCAGCAGCCATGGCCAGTGTTTGCCGTGGGCTGTTTAGGAGCTTTATAAAGCGCTCCATATCAGCCCAATCGCGCTGATCGGTTCTCTTTAAAGTTCTTACTTTATTAGGCTAGGTTCACACTGCGTTTTTTGCAATCCATTTTTTGCAAAAAAAAAACACAAATGAAAAAAACGGATGCACGTTTTTCATTGACTTCCATTTTAACGGACACAAAAGTAGTGTCAGCTACGTTTTTGTGGCCACCAAAAAAAAACGGATCAGTTTTTTTTTTTTTTACAATGGAAGTCAATGGAAAGACGGATGCACACAAATGCATCCATTTAAAAAAAAAAAAAAATGGATGAAAAAAACGTATTGCAAAAACGCTGTGTGAACTTAGCCTTAGATACAACCTGATTTTCCTTAATGCTTCCAATTTTCCCCTAGTGTACAAAATGACCTATAATAAATGCCATTGGGTTTAGAATACTACAGACAGCAAATGTGTTAATAAAATAAATTGCTATTCAAGCCAGGTGCATGACAAAACCTATTACAGGAAATTATAAGAATGCTAATCTTGCAAACAGAAAAAAAAATGATGTTTTAACACTTACCGACTTCAACATAGACTCCATTACCCGGTAATGCAGACGCACCCCAAGCTTGAATCTCTGTCACAAAGAGCAAAAAAAAAAAATCCATAAGACCTGTACTGTAAGTTTGTCATCTGACAGAAAATCACAAGTTAAAATATATATTAATAACAAATAAAAATTACTGTAACCTAAGAAAAACAGATAAATGTGTTATATTCCAATTGAAATTGTATCTACATTAAGTGCGGGGGGGCCGCGAGTGGCCGCGGGGGGTACCTGCAGACAAGGATGCGGACGAAGAGGCAGCAGGAGGCCGGGGCAGAGGCGGAAGGTGAGTGGAACTCCGGAAGCTTTCCTGATGTGCATCAGGAAAGCGTCCGGGGCCCGGGCGCTCCCATAGACTCCTATGGGGGCGTCCGGGCCGGACGAAAATAGGACCGGTTCTAAAAAATCCGGTCCTATTTTCCGGAACGGACACCCTTCCGGAAAATTCCGGAAGGGTGTCCGTGTCCAATGAAAGTCTATGCGTCCGGAAATCCGTCCGGATTTCCTGATAGGAAATCCGGGTGGTTTTTCCGGACGTGTGAAGGGGGCCTTAGTGTTGCTCTGCCAGTCTGTAGAAGATGGCAGGTCCCCACCATGGTGGATCAAAATATGATCAATTTAGGAGAAAGAGAAAGCATATGCGCATATTAAGGCCCAATGCCACAGTCTAGGTCGCATGTATTGACCTACACGTCCTAGCACTGGTAGCCATGCTGCTTATTTAGCACTGGGAGCCTCGTAAACAGTGTACACTCAAGGGGCTACCCCATTTACACAAATCCCATTAACGTCAAAAGGGAGTTGCATAAATCTTGAATCTAGAGTTGACAGGAAGCTTCATGGTCAAACCCCATTTACCCGGCAAAACAGTGCAACTCTGAGCTGAGTTTTTTTTTTTTTTTCTAAAACAGCGCCAAGTGTGTCCTCAGGTTGTCTGTGGTATTACAACTTGGTTCCATTTACTTCAGTGGAACTGAGATGCAATACCACATAAACGGAGGACAAGAATGATTCTATTTCTGGAAGGAAGCAGCTTTGTTTTTTTTTTAAACTACATTTTTTAAATTCTAGATAAACCCCCTTTAAAGTGACCCGCTTTTTGCATTATGACTGCTCTACACAGGCATAAAAGGTAAATTTAGCAGTTTTAATACCTCATTTTCTATCATACCTCATGATGCTTGTTCCAGTAAAAAATGATCTTTTATCATCTGGGATTGGGCTGCCTGGGCATGGCTTCATGACCGAAGCGCCACTTAGCCACGTGACATCATCGCTGCGTAGTCCACGCCCCCTCAGCGGCCATTGGTGTGGGCCAATCTAGTGAGGGGTGGGGCATAGACCTTTAGGCCGACCCTTCCAATGGCTGCTGAGGGGGCGGGACCTATCCGGTGATGACGTCGCAAAGGGGGCGTGGCTTAATGGCGCTTTGGTTGTGAAGCCTGCCCAGGTATCCCAATCCCAGATGATAAAAGATCGCTTTTTACTGGAACAAGCATCATGAGGTATGATAGAAAATGAGGCATGAAAACTTCTTAATTTACCCTTTACCCCTGTGTAGAGCAGTCTTAATGCAAAAAGGGGATGACAGTGTCACTTTAAGATGTCTACACCTTCTAAGATATTACCTGGTATCCAATTTCTGCAAAGGCTTGTCCAACTGCACTTGCAAACCTTTGTCTAAACACCAGGCCCAATTGTTTCACTCTCTCAATAATAGTGTTCTTTGGATTTACTGTACAGTTCTGTAATAAATAAACGTTACTATAGTATTACAGGCTATTCATCAACTTCAATGTAGCAAAATAATGGGAAAAAATTTTTTAAATCAATTTCTAGGAGACAGTCTATTATCTAATTGATTTTATTAATGTATTATGTATTTCACTATACAGTTACCTGTACATTTAAAAGCAGAGGTAGGGTGCTGCCACAGTCAGATCTGTCAGCACATACATGACTGGGAAGCCGATAGCCAACAGGTCAGTTCCTTCTCTCTCACAACATCTATCAGGTATGAAGGCAGGAGGCCAGGTACAGATAACCTTTTTCTAATGTGTATGGGGACCTTTAGATTAGCAGACTTATTCTGTATTTTAGCCAATCTACACCATTATGAGTATATCAAGACAGCACTGTTCAGACTGTGATTTACTATATATCATTATGACCTACCTCAAAATAAGAGTTAAGAATTTCTGATGGTTCATCACTAGATGAATGTAAAATCGTCATCAGCTGGTTAATTGTGTTCATTGCCGCTCTTTTTAAAAGACAAAATGAAAAGAAAGAAATTATTGCCAATACATAAGTTGTTACTATTAATAAAAAAAAATATAATATGAAAGAATTAACTTACTACATGCACTAATATTATTACTACAATTGACAGAAAACAAGAGACATAGGGGGAATTCATGATCTGCGACGTATGATCTGCTCTGCTTATGCCAGTTAAGAACATGTGTAGCCTTATCCCTATTTATCAAAAATCACACTCAGGCTATGTTCACACACTGTACATTATATGAAAAGAACAGCCGTTGTTTTCATTTAAAACAAAAACTGTTCTTTTCATAATGCAATGATTTGCACTGAAGTCAATGCAAACAACGACCGTTGTTTCACACAATGTATTTTCAGCCGATGTCCATAGACTTCAATGCAATTTTTCATGTAAAACAACATCCGTTTTTTGATACTCAAAACAACAGCCATTGTTTTGAGTGAAAAATAATGTCCATAAATTTGTGTATACATACTGCTCTGCTTGAATGTATGTCGGAAAAAAAAAATTAAAGATTGCTCTAATCTTTGTGCAAAAAAAAAAAAAAAAAAGTGCAAAAACATAAAACTTGCGCATATTGAGTACTATTTGCTAGTAAGAGGAGCTACAAAAAACAATTGCGGGCTATCACACACATTTTAAACTTGTAAGGGGGAATGGGGGCCTGAAAGTCGCAAAGTTTTGAGCAGAAGTTTGTGCAAAAATGTGCAACTTTTTGCTTGAATAAACAAAAAAAAATGTGTGACTTTTAGACACAAAACACATGTCAAGACTGTAGATGAAACTTCCTCTTTATTTTTTAGAGGCAAAACTGTAATTTTGAGGAACTCAGCCACTTCACACATCAGTAAAAGCTCACCTGACTGGTGTCTGTGGAGGAATTACAGCAGATTCTTCTAAATTGCTCTTTCGAGGTGTTCTCTCCTGTTCCAAACTGGACAAAAAGTATAAGAAAAAAAATCAGTTAAATAAACAGTAACAAGTTGAATGTGTAAAGCTAGTCTAATGGCCCCTACACACAGACAAAATTCGGCAAAGCCAGATGACAGATGATGTCGGAAAAGAAAAGAGAATAAGCCATGATGCTTTGTTTTATATTGTCCAATCCCTTTATTCTCTTTAGAAATAAGCCGCCTCCAGAAAAGTCTGACATCAGTTCTCTCTTTCCTTGTGGTAAGCCCAATGAATGTTTGTCCGAAGGCTGTTGATAATACTGAACTTCTGGGGAAACATCAGCATAACTAAAATGGGCCTATTGAGCTTAGTGGGCTGACCTTAGGCTACTAGTGACTACATCCAGCATATTTCAGGATGTATACAGTAATTTTGCAGGACACTTAAGCGCAGCCTCTTGGACCCCAAAAAGTAGAAAAAAAGAAAAATCTGCACAGGATTGGGAAATAAAAAAAAAATATATGTATATATATATATTATATATACATATGTGTAGTATATTAAAAGCTTAAGTACTATCTACACATACTAGCTAATGTACACCCAGCTCTGAACACACCCATATCCTGCAGTATGGCTGAGGAACTACTCTTATTTCTTCATTCATCTCACAGCCATTTTGGCTTCTTTCCAGCAATACTATTTAATCTCTTTAATGACAGCCAAAATGCCTTCTCACAGTGGTCATTAAGGTGGATTATACTGCCTTATATTTGAACTCATGAGATCAGGTGCCTGACTGATGGTATTTTACGGATTCTGCCTTCCCAATTGCCATTATGGCAGCCCTAATCACAGGAAATATACAGTGCTTCAAGAAAAAAAAAAAGTTTAGAAGGATAACCTAAAATACTACCATGCCCAAGATTTAACCCGTTGATGACACATGACGGGAGTCTGTTTTTAACACTGTGGCTGATAGCAGCAGAGGACTGGCAATTAAATAACCTGTAAATGTATTTATTGTCGGTCCGGTGGGGGGGGGGGGGCAGCCTGTAGCAACCGAGTGAAGATGAGGCCTATGTCCTGCATTGATCTCTATGAGCAATCAAAGTATTGCTTATAGAAGTCTCCTAGGGATTATTACAAATTTTCATAAAGTAAAATAAAATAAAAGCTTTATAAACTGGGAATCGTTGTAATCATACTGACTTAAGTAACGAAGATTTCTCTGTTTTACCACACAGCACACGACGTACAGACGAACCCCTTACCACCAAAGGAAAAACAACAGCATCGCAATAACGCTGATCGCGGCTCGGCAATAGATTGCTGTGGCCTGCAGCAGGCCAAAGCAATCTATGACCGATGTAATCGATCTTTGCTGTGTACATACACAGCATTGATCTCTATGAGAGATCAGTGCTGTGTATATACAAGTCCCCCAGGGGGACTTCTAGTTACAGTTAAAAAAAAAAAAAAAAAAAAAAAGAAAAATGTTTTTTTTATTAATAAAAAATCCCCTCCCCTAATAAAAGTCCAAATCACCCCCCTTTCCCATTTTACAAATATAAATAAACAAATAAACAAACATATTTGCTATCGCCGCGCACGTAATTGCCCAAACTATTAATTAATTACATTCCCGATCTCGCACGACAAACGGCGTCAGCGCAAGAAAATTCCAAAGTGCTAAATTGCGCATTTTTGGACGCATCAAATCCAGAAAAAAATGTAATAAAAAGCGATCAAAAAGTTGCATATGCGCAATCAAGGTACTGATAGAAAGTACATGTCATGGCGCAAAAAATGAAACCTCACACTACCCCATAGACCCAAGAATAAAAGCGCTATAAGCCTGGGAATGGAGCGATTTTAAGGAACATTTATCTGTTAACAATGGATTGAATTTTTTACAGGCTATCAGATAATATAAAAGTTACACATATTACATATCGTTGCAATCGTAACGACTTGAGGAACACGCATAACAAGTCAGTTTTACCATAGGGCGAACGGCGTAAATGCAAAACTCCCCAAAATCAAAACAAATTCCTTTTTTTTTTTTTCAATTTGACAGCACAAATTAATTTTTTTCCTGTTTCGCAGCATATTTTATGGAAAAATAATGCCTGTCATTGCAAATTACAATTGGTTTCGCAAATAATAAGGGCTCATATGGGTCTCTAGGTAAAAAAATGCAAGTGCTATGGCCTTTTAAACATAAAGTGGAAAAAGCAAAAGTGCAAATTGGCTTTGACCCTAAGGGGTTAAACATGAGAAGGAAAGAAACAAAAGTGCAAAAACAAAAATTCACTAAGTCCTAAAGGGGTTAATCAGCAAACCAAAAATGCCCTCATGCCCTTAGCAATGCTATAAAAAAAAAAAAAAAAAAAAAAAGCAAGCTGTGCTAATCCTCTCTGTTAAAAGCACAGACCCTAGAGGTTTCAGCATTGTTCTCATTCCTTTTCCTAGAGGACGCAAATGATCCATGTATCAGACGATCAATAGGAAAAAAAAAGTATAGCGTACCTCTATGCTAAGCATGTAGACATCTTCGCTATTTCAGTGTATATTATGGCCATTTGTGACAAAGATCCAACCTTGTGTGAATTACAATGTTACAAAATGGGATCCTATGTACTCTTCAACTAATAATGTTATAGATTCTTTAAATTTCACCAAGACCCCAAACCAATTTTATGCTAGAAGAAATAGTGAAGTGACTTCAAACCATTATTCATTAACTTTTTCAAGTGTAATAATGTAACAAATATTTCAAGAAACCTGACACTTTAACCATTTACCTTTCTCGGAAATCAACTTTTAGAGTGTTGTCATTTTCCAAAAACAGTCTTTCGTCTATATCTTTGTTCTTCTGATAAAGTTCTCCATACTGTTGTGAGATAGCATCAACCTGAAACACAGAACCATTATTTTACATTGAATACACAATAATGTGCTACATAAAAGTATATGGAAAAGCAATAACCTGTCCACACATTTTATTAGGAAAAAAAAATCCACACATCCGGGTCCACCACTGACCCAGAGAATGACAGGGCTGCAATGTTAGTGCTACAACTAAAAAAAATAAATAAATAAAAGATCTCATTTATTTGAATAGAAAAAGGGGAACCATGAAGAAACAAAAATTGGCATGTCACTATTTTCTGTGAGGTCCTCAAACACCCCCCACCCCCACAACATGGACAACGTTTTTGCCTGTGTGCACACGTCCTAAGCAAAACTGGGGGGCTGTGTGTACCAGAATGCTGATGCTAGAGCACTGTCTGGTTTACTAATTTACAATAGCTCTGGAGGGCTGCTAATTAGGCACTGTGCAATGTATGCAGAATGTAAATTATATCTATCTATCTAATGTAAACTAAATGTCATTATATACATAAACCTGCCATACAAAAAAAAAAAACAACAAAAAACGTATATGACGCTGCAGCATGCTCTAGTTGTGGCATTTGGGGGCTTTTAGCTCTGCTAATGTCACACAATACTAGTACTACATATACTACCCTAAAGCTTTAAACATTGTTTTTCTGTCAGCTATGCAGAGTAGTTCTCAATGGATTAAAGTAGGTGAATGAAACCTAGCAGGAGACGCTACTAGGGTATAGTTTAGGTCTGATCTCTCCTTTCTCTGCACAGTGGTGCTCCTGGTCACCCGCTGTGAAAGGAACAGCTGCTGGTCCTATTCACTGAAAAAAAGGAAAGATATAGCGATGCATCCCCTTGATTCTAAGGATTAGTAGGGATCCCGGAGGTCTGACCCTCTACAAACAAAGTAAAAGCATATGGCAGAAAACCCAAAGTGATACTTTTATTACATCACCTCTCCTACACATGAGGAGGGAGCGTTAAGGTGTCCATATAACTGCTGGCAAACGTTGGTTCCACTGTCAGTTACCTCTCCCATCTTCCCCATAAACAGGAAAGTTCAGCACGACCGAACATGTCTGCGTTCTCTACGGGGAGTGGAGAGGTAAGCCGCAGCCTGAGAGACTCTGGCTTTTTTTTTTTTCATAATACTTTTATTTGTATAGCACACACAAATTCCACAGCACTTTACATAGTTTTTTATTTTTTTTAATCTCTTAGGCTACGTTCACACAGAGCAAAAGGGGCGGATTACGCAAGGAAATATTTCCGCCTGAAAACAACTGACGCTGAATTCCGAGCAGAATATAAGCAGAATGTAAGCAGAATCCCTGCGTATTCCCCTAGGAAAGTGTTCAGCTCGTAATCAGCTCTTGACAAATTCAGCGCGGAATACTCGAGGAATCCGCGCTGAATCCGCATGCATTCAGCGCTGAAATTCAGCGAGTATTTGGTGAGTAAACTAGACTATACCAGAATATATACTAGAATCCTCCTCCCACCTTTTTTCCCCATTTCCGCGCTGATTTAGCGCGTAATTTCCGCTTGTATTCCACGCTGATTCCGCGCGTATTCCGCGCTGAAACAAAAAACCAGAGCCCCATTGGTTTGTATAGGCTTCTGCTAGCGGAAGAACAAACATGTTCATTCTTCTGGCGGAAAGTGCATTAGTTCAGTGCGGAAATTCCACCATGTGAACTGCAGAGCAGAATTTCCATTCAACACAATGGAAATTAGCTCTGCACTTATTTTAACGGCTGAAATTTCAGCGCTGATTCAGCGCAGAAATTCAGCTGCTTTTGCTCTGTGTGAACGAGCCCTTAGAGAACAAAGGGGTCGGCCAGTGAGTTTTCATCGTGTACGACCCCTATTGCTACCGACATCATCTGACGTTCAAAAGTAAAGAGAGCTCCATATGAACTGCTATGCTGCAAATGTGAGAGTGAGTTCTTGCAGTGGTTGCAAATGCATGGTGATCCTGCTGGCAATAGAGGTTCATGCACAGCCACATTTGCAAAGTCTAAGCAACTGAGTGCTATAATTGTATATATGGTATAATAAAGGGGTAGTTCACCAAAAATAAATTGTTTTCAAATTAACTGGTGCCAGAAAGTCCTTGAGATTTGTAATTTACTTTTATCAAAAAATCTCTAGTCTTCCAAGAACTGATCAGCTGCTGTATGTCCTGCAGGAAACAGTGTATTCTTTCCAGTCTGGAGAGCAGGAGAGTTTTTTTATGGAGATTTGTTACTGATCTGGACATTTCCTGTCATGGACAGAGGTGGCAGCAGAGAGTACTGTGTCAGACTGGAGAGAAAACACCACTTCCTGCAGGACATACAGCAGTTGATAAGTACTGGAAGACTTGAGATTTTTTTTAATAGAAATAAATTACAACTCTCTGGCACCAGTTAATTTGAAAGCATTTTTTGTTTGGTGAACAACCCCTCTACAGCTCTGTAAAATCAAGAAATCCTACTTTATGCAAATATATGACAGGCCTACCATCAAGGACTAACTAAGGAAAACAGAGGACGCAGATGATGATCACTATGTTCAAAATCATAAACAGCAACAATGAACAAACATAAAACTAGTAACAAAACAGTTATTAACATACCTTTGGGAACCCTTCAATACAGGAAATCCCAGCAGAGTCCAGAAAGTCAACAAAGCTAGAGACATAGACATGTTTTACCTAAGGGAATAAGGAAATGTGGATCAGAATGAGTATACTGTTATTAGTCAGTACAAGAATTGTGTATAGACCTGAGTGACCTGAGCGAATCATAGGATACTCTGACAAATGTAATATTCACAAAATTATTATTTTCTGGTTAACAAAGTAACAAACTACTCATCAATTCGGCAATTTTAGGATTTCGCCTATTTTGCATTGCAGATAATGGGGAACGTCAATAAACTATATCATGTTAGTGTTTTCTAGATCACAAATCATGTTTCCATTAAGAAACGCAAGTGACCACATTTATTAT
Source organism: Dendropsophus ebraccatus (assembly GCF_027789765.1). Taxonomy (NCBI): domain Eukaryota; kingdom Metazoa; phylum Chordata; class Amphibia; order Anura; family Hylidae; genus Dendropsophus; species Dendropsophus ebraccatus. The sequence continues at coordinate 50,296,713 of NC_091458.1, forward strand.
GCATCATGCTTCAGAATATTGGCTCCACATATACTTAAATTGTGGTGCACAGCAACTGACACATTTATGCTGTGTGTGCCAAAAAGAACAGGAAAATGTGTTCATAAAGAGGGTGCTGTATACAGGGAAAGAGGCCAAATTGCCTTTGCCTGAAGTATGCCAACTAATAATTCACGTAAACTAAAATGAAAGTGTGCAAACCAAAGGCCCTTTTTGCACAAGTCGATTATCACTGACCCGTGTGAGAGCCAAAGATCAGCCAACGCACGAGCAAATGGCTGCTCACCCGCTGATTTGTGTGGTGGTAAAAAGTATTATTATGGGCTGCACCTGTCTCTAAACAGGAGGTGTGTGGCCAATACCAACACAGCAATCCTTTGTGCGGCCTTCCGACTGGCCATGCAGACGAGCTCTGAACTTAATGATTGGCGCTCATTTGCGGCTGCAAATGGCCGTGCATCAGGTGGTGTAAAAAGGCTTTGGACTAGAAAGGCTTTGGACTAGAGAGTCTACAGATGCACCATGTATCAATCAGCCTGAACTATTGTGATTTATCTGGCTTATGCTGTGTTTACACGGAGCAATTATTCGCCCAAACGATTAAAGATTTTATTTTTTTTTTAAGAATTTATTTAACATTTTTCACTTACAAGAAAGCAAAACACATGTTGGTGAATTAGAAAGAAATGGTGGTAGTACACAGTACAGAAGTAGCTCCATCTGAGCACACAGGACAGTAGTAAGTGTCACCGAGAAACAGGGTAAATTATGACTACCCAACGGAATTCAGCGGTAGCAAACAAGTATCTATCCTCCAAAAAGAACAACAGGACATAGAAACCAACAACAAGCGCCCGACACATTTATACTTCTATACATACCGGGCAACCTCTCCCCTCGACACACCTCCCAAATCCACAAACATACAGACAGTCTCTACACAGGGGTCGCAGCTGACAACAACCAGTGGATCCAGATCTTTTTAAATTTTTTGGGGGCATTTCCTGCTTTCATATAGTGACTGGTATAATGGAACATATTTGTTCGCAAACTGTATCCAGTGGGCAAGGGATGGTGTGTCTGGGCTTTTCCACGCCATAACAACAATTTTTCGGGCACAGATCAAAAGAAACCTAATGAACATACAATAGTAACAGTTCTGAGTTACGTCATTAATAATTGCCAGGAGACAACCCTTAAGAGTAAAAATTAGTGGAAATTCAAAGTGTTGTGATAGGAATTCCATGACCTCGCTCCAGAATGGGGACACCTTAGGGCATTCCCAAACAGAATGCATAAAGGAGCCAACTGCGGCCTGACACCTAAAGCAGGTATTAGTAGTTAGTACCCCCATCCTGCAGAGACGCTCCGGAGTGTAGTATAACCTTAAAAGAAAACGCATCTGCATGAGCTAATCACATGAACTAACCACCGTGGGGTAGAAGGAACCAACCACCTCTTTCCAGTGATCTGCCGATTAACGATTTTGAAGCAACAATTTGGATTTCATAACGATCAGCGTTTAGACTGAGAAAAATCGTTAGAAAAATTATTATTGTGATCGTTTTTAACATCGCTTAAGCCCATCTTTCACATAGGGTCAATCTTTGAAACACTGTTTACAAGAAGCGATCTGCGAATTTTTAGCAAACGACCAACGATGATTTGAGAACATGCTGAAAGACCAAAATAAACGTTTTCTCGCTCGTCGCTTGATCGTTTGCTGTGTTTACACGGAACAATTATCGCTTAAATGCCATGGTTATAGCGAAAATTAGAACTATAATCGTTCCATGTAAACATAGCATTATTTTTTCTGATTAGCAGAGGGCTTGTGCAAGGAGCTCATCAGACATGGGACATATACACAGCAATCTGATACAACGGCATAAGCTGTGACTGTATGCTGATCTGGGGAGAGAAGCTTTGCGACAAGTACACTTTAAATATGCCAGAGAAAAAGATTTTCTTTTTCTCTTGCACTTGGATTTTTAGCAGCTCTAGATTTTCCAAATCTGAAATGCCTCCAACAGATGTGTATTTTTGAAGAAAAGAGACAGGAAGAGTAGTAATGGAGAAATGTCTGATAGTATAAAGCAATCCTCTGCCCGTCTCTACCTATTTATATTTGAAGTGAAACCTATTTGTTCTTCCTCAACCAAACAAACTAAAAACAGGGAAATTATTACCTCATCAACTGGACATTCGTTCGCCTTACAAAGAGCTTCTATAACCCTGGTGTCTGCTTCAGACTTCTGTGACGTCGCTGTGTTCCTGTTCTGACCACGTCGGGACGAACGGGTTGGTCCACTGACAGATATCCCATTCACTGCGCTCTCTACAGTCAAGTGACAGCAGAATTAGTGCATATTGACATTCATATAATGATGTTAAATGGTTTACTCAAGAAAAAAAGCAGAAACCTAATCAGTCATTAGTCACAAAAATATTAGCAAGGAAAGTGCATTGAAGTTTGCTAGATGGCATCCAAGGTTGTTTGTAATTTTCTAACATAATATCAAACTGACACATGCCATCCAAACTCCATACCATCCAACCAGAGGATCCTTGCATGGTTGTTTTTAGAGTCCTAACTTTTATTTCCTTTGTGGGCATTTAAAATCATATTGGTGCATTTTTATGATGACACATCAGGCTGTTTTTAATACCATATTTATTTTTTAGGTTTACTACTATTATTTTGTATATAAAGTAATTTTTTTCCCATTTATACTATGGTATACTTTTTTATATACTTTAGGTGACTAGAAGCTGTGATTCTTTGATCGTTTATTGCTGTCAGTGTGAGGGGTTGTTAACACCATAAATAAAGAAGCAGAAAGTTCATAACAGAATCCTTGTGGAAACCTGCATCTGAATTCTGTGTTTTTTATACAGTTAGGGGTATGTGAACACTGAGTAATTTTGATGGAAACGCCGTCGCGGAATTCTCAGCTCGCACCCAATCGCGGACTGCAGCTGGCGCGCGCATCTCCACCCGTGTCATAGACTCCATTCTGTGCACGGGCGGATTCTTTATCTGATCAAGTTCATTCTTTGAACGGATGAAAGAATCCGCCCGTGCATAGAATGGAGTCTATGACACGGGTGGAGATGCGCACGCCAGCTGCAGTCTGTGAGCAGCCGCAAGCTGAGAATTCCGCAACAGAGTTTCCGTTAAAATAACTCCGTGTGCACATACCCCGACATATGAAATTTACAATGGGAGAACTCTGGACTGATTCCATACAAAAATTGCCATAATAGTGATGTTGCTTTTTTTTCCCTCACGCTAAAAAAAAAAGCCAAATAGATTTTCAGAGTTAAGTAGAGATTCCCACTAAAGTTGAAAGCAGATGAAATTTCATGCTTAAACACACTGATTTTGACGTGGAAATCAGCATTGGATTAGGGGTAGTGATTTCTGACAGCTTTAAAATGAGTCACCAGTGCAACCAGGCGGTGGGGAAAGCTAATGGTATGCTGGGCTGTATAGTAAGAGGTATAATCAGTAGAAAGAGGGAGATTGTGATCCCACTGTATAGAGCTCTGGTGAGACCACATCTGGAATACTGTGTCCAGTTCTGGAGACTTCACCTACAAAAGATATTGATAAAATAGAACGGGTCCAAAGACGAGCCACAAAAATGGTGGAGGGTGTGAGGCATAAACCATATCAGGAAAGACTTAAGGATTTGAATGAGTATAGTCTGGAAGAAAGAAGAGAAAGGGGGGACATGGTTGAAACCTTTAAGTACGTTGAAGGACAAAATCAGGTTCAGGAGGGAAGTGTTTTTAGTATAAAAGAAAAACTGAACTCAAGAACAAGAGGACACAGCGAGAGGTTAGTTGGGAGAAAGATCAGAAGCACTGTGAGAAAATATTACTTTACTAAAAGAGTAGTAGATGCTTGGAACAAACTTCCAGCAGATGTGGTTAGAAAATCTACAATAACAGAATGTAACCCTGCCTGGGATAAACATATATCTATCCCAAGATAATAAAAATGGAAATACTAAAAAGGGCAGACTAGATGGACCCAGTGGTCTTTTTCTGTCGACAACCTTCTATGTTTTTAGGGATTCTGCATCCAAATTAACACGGATTTTAGCCGAGAGAACATTACGCCTACAATGTAACACAGACATACTATCAGGTCCAATTTGTGACAGACCAGAAACCTCTGTCACACAGTAAAAACACAGCTGCTTTCTTCCAGAAACAGCACCTTCAATTTGAATGTGTTTTTAGCTCAGTTCCATTAGAGTGAATAGAGCTGAATTGCAATACCATGCACAACCTCTGGACAGGGATAAAGCTGTTTTTACAAGTAGCTGTGTTTTACTAATCCTGGATAACTCCTTTAACATCTGAGATACACAGAGAAAATAAATTTAGAAGCTAATAACATTGTAAATAAAAATCTATGGAAAATTGTCAGTGTATGCACAAACTTCTGTTTTTCTATTGACTTTAAAGTAGCACATTATTAGAAGTAAAATATGGCCTTGATTTTTACTATATAACTGTCAGATTTTGCTTTTATTTTACTGTAGGTAAACATAACCTAGATCTTAGTAACTTCTGCTTAAAACATTACAAGAGTTAGCATACTATATGGTTCCTTGAGAGCATCTGATGGCGATCGCTTGATAAAATATTCCAGGACACAGAGCAGCAGCTGGAAGGAGATCACTAGGTCATCATCCATCTGCAAAACTTTCCCTGAATAAAAAGAGAAAGAAATTGACAACTCAGTTCCAGAAAACATCAATATGGTCTCCTATTTTACAAGTTGAAACTAAGGCCTTATTCACTCATCTGCTTATTCTGTCCACATTTGCAGATCCATAAATGTGGACAGAAACCATGGCAAAAAAAAAACAAAAAAAACGGGCAATACGGCCCACATTTGCAGCAAGGATTACCGATCCTGAATGAAGTAGTCCATGCATATGCGGACAGGTTTGCAGACAGGTTGCACAACCGCAGGTCTGCTGCTATCAGCAAGACAACGGATGTGTAAATCTGGCCTAACGTTAAATACAATAGAGATAAAGAGAAATATAGTAAATAAGGTTGATATATAAAGGCACTCCTACTTTTTATTAACACATGGTCACAAAATAACACCATTAAATTTTTTCAACATTCTTACCTTTAGCTAAAATGAAGGTAACCCAAGAGCTTCTCATAAGGTAAGGTTTACCAGAATCTGAAGAGGTCCTGTATGTTAAACATAAAATATTTGAACAAAACCACTAGCTAGAACATTAATACAAAATACAGACTGGAAGGATAAGATCTGCCGGCACTCTTAACTAGAATCTTACAAGCTAGAATGCATATACCGTATTAACAAAAAAAAAACATATATAGGTTAACAGGGGAATATTTTATAAAATACATATAAAAGATAAAAAAAAAAAAAAAAAAAAGACATATGCATTCAGTTCAACTATGACTGTCAGGGGCTGGAAGATTTGAGATGGCTTGGTTCCTTTATTGCAAATTAACATGCTTAGGCTAGGTTCAGGCTAAGTTCACACACCATCTTTTTTTAGCTGTTCAACAGCCATCATTTTGGACATCCTTTATTTTGAAATAACGGATTTGGCCTCAAAATTACAGAATTCCAAAAAGACGAACGTCAGTGTATGAATTTTGCCTCACACTGGATTTTTTCCTGTCTGTTTAAAGGAAAATAACAGATGCCATTATAAGGCATTCAATACTGTATGATCAGTCTACCATTGTCTTTATATATATATATATATATATATATATATATATATATATATATATATATATATATATACACACACACACACACACACAGACAGACACACACAGAGACACTATTTGCCATGTTTTTCTGTATGTTAAAATGAAATGTACTAAAGCGGATGCAAAAATGCAGTCAGTGTGAATCTAGCCTTAGCCATGCTCACTAAAGCCCACATGGTTTGCTTCAGGTAACAAGACAAGACTGAAGAAAATGAAAAGTGTACTTACTGATTATTTGTCTGTTCAATAAAGATGTTATCGATGGTCCTAAGAAAGAAAAAAACACAAGCATTTTCTCCCATCTGCTTAAAAAAAATACATACAAATTATTAATGAATAAACTGTTCTGGTTTCACAGCATATTTTAGGCAAAAATTACGTCTGCCATTGCAAAGTACAATAAGTAGCACAAAAAATAAGGGCTCATATGGGTCTCTAGGTGGAAAAATGCAAGTGCTATGGCCTTATATACACAAGGAGGAAAAAAAGGAAAGCGCAAAAAATGAAAACTGGCTGTGTCCCCTTAAGGTTAACCTTACAGATACGTACCTGAAAAGGCCTTCTCAGGTGACACAGTCAAAATTACTTGTTTATCTTGTTAAAAGGAATAATGGGTGACATGAATTACTGATGAGTCTCCTGATTCTACACTATGTTTTACTGAATGATTTCTTTAAAACAATGTATTCAAATTTCTCTTTGTTTGTGAAGAGAAACCCGTTAATCACATTGAGCTAGGCAGTGAGGAAAGCTGCTCCTCTCCAGGCCAGGTGCCTAATTTATTACTACAAAAAAAAAAAACACACACACACACACACACACACACACACAACTAAACTTCTTGATATGCCATAGAGACATGTCAAAAGTTTGCGACACCTTCAATGTCATAGTGAGTGGGATGAATCGTTTACCATTGAAGGAGGAAGACACACAATCAACCTATCCCATATATTTTAACACAGACTTCAGATCCTTGTCATAAAAAAAGCATCACGTGAACTATAGTGCTATGGCTATGAGCGAATTTTCAGTACAAATGAAGGAAATCCCTTTGTTAGCTCGGCAATCAGCTTATCAGCCTGCTGCTTTTGAAGCCCATGCCGCTCCATGACACTCCACCCTGGGTGTCTGGAAAAGCAGAATCCAGTCCTTGGAAGCTTCTGCCAGGAATGGACCCAGCTTTTCCAGCACAGGGCAGAGCAGAATGGACTTCAAAAGTAGAAGGCTGATAAGCAGATTGCAGAACTAAGGAAGCGATTCACTTTGTTTGTACTGTAAATGCACTCATCTCTAACTAATGGCCTAACAAGGGGATAATGTGATATCAAAAATCAGAGACTAAAATATACAGGTAAACAAAGTGCTTCATCAATTCTTACGAAAGCTAGCTGTTACCTCTGAAATTTTTGGTATAAATTGCATGTGGTTTCATATTTTTTCTGAAGCTTTGACACTGCATTGTCAACTTTGGTGCTCAGATTATCCATGTTGATATCAACTTGATTCAAAAGCCAAAAACATTTACTGACACTGAAAGAAAAAGAAGGAAATCAGTGCAATGTCTGTGAGAAATGCAAATATAATAGTAATAAAGGGAATAAAAAAATTACACTTCCTGTTATGTAAAGATTACTTTTCCGCAGACAACAATCATCAGTCATCACAGACAGGATTATGGAGAAAGGCGACACAGTATATAGTTCAGGCCATTTACAATAAATGATGGTTAGAAGTCATCCTCCCCCCCTTCACTGCACAATGATCTCTGCACAGGTTAAAGAGCATGCCTAGTAAACTCTTCCATAGTATGGGTTCCTCCAGCCTATTGTTTTCCATGTAGCTTTAAAGCATAAGGCAATATGGCTGCCTTTATAATAATGTACAAAAAAAATTAAGAAAAAAATAGAATCAGAAAATAGAAACAGATTAAAAAAAAAAAGAACTTTCAATATCCTGTAGCCAAAAGGAGCTGTAGAGATTGGAAGTTTTTCTCTCTACCAAGTGCTCTGAGTTTTCACAATTTGTGCTGTCATTAAAGGACAACTCCGGCGGTACGAAAAAAAACAAAAAACACAGATCCCTCACCTTCGTCCCTGGGTCTTCAGAACTCCCTCACTTCCGGGTCTGTGTGAAGTGAATGAAAGAGAAAAGGCTGCCGATGTGCATGCGCACCGGCAGCCTTTTCATTGGCTGGAGCGCATCACATGGCTTCCAGCAAGCTCAGCCAATCAGGGCTGAGCAAGCTGTGAGCCATGTGATGCAGTCCAGCCAATGAAAAGGCTGCTGGTGCGCAAGTGCACCAGCAGCCTTTTCATGTCCCATTCACTTCAGCAGAAGACGCCGAAGAGGATGAAGACCTGGCCCGCCCCCTGCTGTGACGACATTGTCACAAACTGGCGCCCGGAAGAAGAGGACGTTGACGACTGTAGTCAGGTATGTATACTTTATTTAACTTCCGGGAGGGGGGGGGGGGGAAGCACCGGAGTTGCACTTTAACTAGATATTTTAAAGGGGTATTTTATCTCAGAAATGTATCCCCTATTGGTGGGAATCCGATTCCTGAGACCCCATGATCCTGAGAACAGGGAAAAAATAAAAGCAGCACCCTTCGCATGCAAAGCCAATGTTGGTTCACTCTCTATGAGGCTTCTGAACATTGTAGAAGTCAGGAGGACCCACAAAGAATTGGTAGAGCTATGGCTGAACACTCTGTTTAAATTGTCACTGTCGTTATAACTTTCAAAATCTAAATCAACAGATGTGATGTAAAGCAAGTGTGCAATTTACATTCATTATTTATTTTTTAGTTATCACGGAGAACACGGCACTTCCTGTTTTCTCCCAGGAAGCCCTGTGTATCCCAGGCCATCCAAGCGCTCACAGAGAGAAGGCAGTCATGTGACTGATTGACACATTGGACCATGGCTCTCTGTACTGACCGAAATTCCTGTGTTTAGTCTCTTTTTTTTTTTTTTAAACCAGCACAAGTCAGAAAATCTGCCTTCAGGAGACTGGACCTGGATTTCTGGTAAGTTCAGCTTTTTTCTACAGCATGATAACAACAAAAAAAATTAATGTATATTGCAAAATTGCTTTATATCACATCCACTGTTGATTTTCAAAGTTATAACGACAGTGACACTTTAACACCTATCAGCACAGAATTGTTGTGGTCCCAGCAGTCAGACTGCCACTGACATTAATACAAATTTGTCCCCAGAGTTAACTTTTTGAGATGGAAACACTCCTTTAAAGAGTACCAATCAGTATTTTGCCTATAAAGCTGTTAGCAGCTACTAATACAACTGCTAAAGCATTCCCTTACCATATTTTTTGCGCTGTCTTCTGTTAGGGCATATCTGAGAAAATGATCTTTTATTCGGGTGAGTGAGGAAGGGAGAGAGCTGTGCTCTGCAGGGATGACTGACAGGCAAAGAGGCACCACTCCTGCAGAGCACGCTGACAGGCAGACAGACGTAACTTGTTATGGCCCTGGCTCCGCCCTGATGACTGTTTTGCGGCTCACTCCCTGCCTCGCTCGCTGGAATAAAAGAGCATTTTCTCAGATATGCCATAACATAAGACAGCACAAATAATATGGTAGGAGAACGCTTTAGCAGCTCTATTAGGAGCTGCTAACAGCTTTAAAGGCAAAATACTCTGGTACTGACGGGTTGCTTTAAACTATTTCTAATTTGTAGGAGATAGTCATCTGTCCTGATCACAGTAGTGTTATTGTATTTTGTATGGAGCTGTGTATATGTGTGTCCATCACAAGACCAGGACAGAACTTAGGGAAGTAAACAATGAAAAGTTCCTCTTAAATGGTAGCAAGCAAGCTGCCTTTATGTGAAGATAATAAATGTTGATCTGACCCTAAGTGAATTACAGACAATCATTCAACTGAATACACTAATGTACTGATTGTAGTATAGAAAATTTTAAACATAAATGGACAGAAGGTAGAAAAGTATATGCAGCAAGAAAATTTTACCTTATGCCTAAAGCTCGTAGAAGTTCAGTAAATGTAAACGTCATGTTATCAGAGTCAATAGAGGCAATGAACAGGCATAGCCCCAAAGCTTCAGTCTTCTTTAGCCTTTCCTGCTAACCAGCAAAAATTTAATTTATTAGAGCAAACAATTATTTACCAACAAATCAATAATTACATAGAGAACCTTGGCTGGGGCTACACAACGATTCCCAAGTGCCTGACCAGGAATCTCTAGTCATTCTAGAATGAATTTTCTCCAAGGTGTGGGTCACAGCACAACCTCATTCGCTTGTATGAGGGAAGGGGTCGAGCATAAAGACCTGGGAATCACTGTGTAGCCCTAGGGTATGTTCACACAATGTTTTTGAGGCTGTATTTTTGTACGCCTGTCATTTTGAGGTGAAAATACCTCATTAGGCTATGTTCACACAACGTAAGTTACGTGGTAATCACAAAAGCCGTGATTAGTACGGAACTTATGTTGAGCTGCAGGCTGAGGGAATCCCGGCCGGAGTGTATACACATAGTATACACTCTGGCTGGGATCCCTGGCAGCGCTGCGAGAAACTGACATGTCACCCTCCGGCCGCACGCTCCATTGTATGCAGTGGGGAGTTCTGATTCGGGCGCGCCCGGAATGTGCCCGCATCAGAACTCAGCGGCGCTAAAGATCGTCCGGCCGGTATTGCAGTAACGGCCGGGGTGATCTTTTCTGAGACCGGCTGTTCCGTAAACTGGCCAGGCCACAGAACGGCCAGTCTCTTACAGGGTGTAAACATAGCCTTAAAGTGCATGTTCATTATTTTATGGCTGTTATTCCATACAGTGTGCACTGACCGACGATTTCACATTGACTTCAACGGAGCACATAATATATTTTAAATTATGGCTGTCTCAAAATTATAGCCATATTTTGCCTTTATTTTTACGGTTTAAGAACATACCACCAGTCTTAAAACTGAATGTGATACATTTTATAAAGTTGCTAACTTTGATATATACCACAATTCCTATATTTCTGTTATGTACCTTCTATGAGGAAACATATACTAGAATATTATGCCAGACCCTAAGAGTAACTCTGGTTGCTCAATTCCCAATCACACCAGGCTATGGTGCAATTGTCATGCAATTCGGTTGCAAATCTTTCTTTCCAGCCATTTTTTCTTTAAAGTGGTATTACTATCACAGACATTTAAAGGGGTTGTCCGGCGCTAAAAAATTATTCACAGAATAACACACATTACAAAGTTATACAACTTTGTAATGTATGTTATGTCTGTGAATGGCCCCCTTCCCCGTGTCCCACCACCCCCACCTATGTACCCGGAAGTGTGGTGCGCTATACTCACCTGTCACGTGCCGACCACGGTCTCCGATCCTCAGCAGTGACGTCTTCTTCGGGCGGCCGGTGGATCTTCCCGAGTGCCGGCCGCCCTCTGCAGCGTCATCCGAAGCTCAGCCGCGATTGGCTGAGCATAACTGTGCTCAGCCAATCGCAGCTGATGACGTGGCCGCGTCATTAGCCGCTCAGCCGCGATTGGCTGAGCACAGTTATGCTCAGCCAATCGCGGCTGAGCTTCGGATGACGCTGCAGAGGGCGTCCAGCACTCGGGAAGATCCACCGGCCGCCCGAAGAAGACGTCACTGCTGAGGATCGGAGACCGTGGTCGGCACGTGACAGTTGAGTATAGCGCACCACACTTCCGGGTACACAGGTGGGGGTGGTGGGACACGGGGAAGGGGGCCATTCACAGACATAACATACATTACAAAGTTGTATAACTTTGTAATGTGTGTTATTCTGTGAATAATTTTTTAGCGCCGGACAACCCCTTTAAGACTTATCCACAGGACCTGCCATAAATATCCTATAGGTGTTGGATCCATATATATGTGTGTAGAATAGAATCCCTATTCCATCTGGGGTAATGGCAGTGCTCAGGGGTTGCCTAGATTATGACAACAGCCAAACAGGCTACACTGTTCCCATAACACTTATAGAAGTAAACGGAAGTTATGGAAACCGCCTAAAGGGCTTGTCTAGGGGTAAATTTTATATTACATTTTTAGATAGGAAAAAAAAATATAGTAAAAGTGACACTGGCTCAGAATCTCTTTGTTATTGTGTCTCTGCACAGATACTTTTGAGCAACCATCTCATCTATAAACCAAGGAGCGCCCCTTAGTGGCCAAACTTTTTAGTTCATTGAAGAAAAAAAAAAAAAAAAAAAAAAAAAAAAAAAAAAAAAAAAAAGGGCTAGGTGTACTTTAGAAAAGGGCTTCACATTCAGAGTATATATCATCCAACTGACAGGAAGGTAAGGTGACAGGATACTCACAATTGGCCTACTCACTTTAATGAATCAAACCTCGTATACTAATGACTATGTTCAGTCAATTTCTGGACCGTACATTTTCTTCCTTTGTGTAGGACTCAACGTTACTACATTTTTTTTCAAAGTAATTGAATATGAAGCCTACATTTGGTCCTTTAGGCTGCATTCACACTACGTATATTTCAGTCAGTATATGTATATTTCAGTCAGTATATTTCAGTCAGTATTGCAACCAAAACCAGGAGTGGATTAAAAACACAGAAAGGATCTGTTCACACAATGTTGAAATTGAGTGGATGGCCGCCATTTAATGGCAAATATTTGCTGTTATTTTAGAACAACGGCTGTTATTTTGAAATAATGGCCGTTATTTACTGTTATATGGCGGCCATTCACTCAATTTCAACATTGTGTGAACAGATCCTTTCTGTGTTTTTAATCCACTCCTGGTTTTGGTTGCAATACTGACTGAAATATACGTAGTGTGAACGCAGCCTATAGGTGAGAGTGCCTCGTGCAGATACATTGGCATTCCTTTAAAAAAAAAAAAAAAAAAAGTAATCAGGAGCTGCAGAAATTACATCCACAACTGCATATTTTTAAACCAACTGATAAATTTACTTTACATAATCCACACCAAAATAGGTAGTGGACAATGCATAGTATTTGGGGCGCATTTTCACAGCAAATTTTGGTACAGAAGTTCTATGGTCCAGCTTTAGCAATCCAACAAAAACTGTTCCTTTTGTCTATGGCCGTGTTCAGTCTGTGCATTTTTGTTGTAAGTTTTGTTGAATTTACCAAGAGACATGGGAGTTCACTAATTAATACAGAATATGCATGTTTAAAAAGGCAACAAAAACCATACAGTGTGAACACTATAGAGCCTATAGAGAATGGCTGTGTGCTTGATTTTTAAGCAACTAATGTTTACCAATTCAATAATCAGGATGTCTCCACATACTTTTGTGGCTATAAAGTTAGCACATTGCTAGGGATTAAAATTTTTCATCTCCATCTACCCAGAATTATGTTCTAGGTAAAGTCAGCATTTTACAGAGTAATCAGTCACATTACATTTTCTGATTGGCTGTTATAGACAACACTGATATATGTGTTAGAGCTCAACCTATAACTTTTTAAAGTGGGGTAGAGCTGTGTGACACATTTACCAACAGGTAGGGCCTAGTGTGGAGCTTGCACCCATGGGGAATTTACAAACCATTTGACACTTACCAAAATCAAATCTGAAGCGATCATCTTTTTATATGTCTGCCAGGCCCGGGATTTCACAGGGAAGGATACTTTTAGTTTCTCACATAATGAAGCATATTCTTGGTCACCAACTTCCTCTCTAGGATACAAAAAAAAAAAAAAAGAAAAACAAATCATGTAAAACTTACAGTGACATGTTGGGTCATGTTCACATGCCACAGACTTGATCAGACTTGTGGTACTTTTACACGGAGCGATAATTCGCCCGATCGCACGATTAACGATTGAGTGAACGATGTTTCTTTTATAACGATCAGCGTTTAGACGGAATGATACATCGTACGGAAAATTCGCTATGCAATCGTTTAAGCCTATCTCACACATAGGTGAAATCGCTGAAAGAATGTTTACACGGAACAATCTGCGAATTTTTTGCGAACGATCAACGATGATTTGAGAACATGTTGAAAGATCAAAATGAACGATTTTTTACTGGTCGTTTGATCGTTCGCTGTGTTTACACGTACGATTATCGTTCGAATTCAACCGTTATCATGCAAAAACGAACGGCCATAGGTATCATGGTCTGTGTCTAGCACAGAATGACAAAACACTGCAAATTTTTACGCAAAGCCTCGGCTTGTGCAAATAAATGGGTAACTTTATGTGATTTCGCACAAAATTATGTCCGAAATCTACACCAGCTCAGGGCTGCCGTAGATTTGAGCCTCAAACTTGAAGGATTTATCAAGAGACATGCACCACTTGATCTGGTGGCATAAAAAGTGGGGCGAATCTGAGATTAGAGCTGCGTAGAAAACGCGTCTCTTGATACATTCCCCTCTATGTCCTTTATATAAAAACACCAGACACATGGAATGGATTTTCATTTGTAAAAGTTTTTGCAACAAAATCTGCTGTGTGTGAATAAGCACTTTAAACAGTGTGAATCCCTACACTGTTGCAGTACATCAATACACCAGTAGATGTCAGACTCCTACGCTGCTGAGAAATTCTGTCCAGTTAGGACAGAAGACAAATCTCTGTAGACAAAGCAGTAGCAATCCCCAATATTGTAAGTGTACGTTCACATTGGACAATGTGAGAACAAGTAAAAGCTGCCTAAAAGAGAAACTAAATAACAAGCAGGACAAACCCTTAGAACCCTTGTGTTTTTGCCACATTTTGTTTAGAAAAATACACAGCAGAAATTGTGAGGGTAGTGGGACTAATCCACATATTGGATCTCCAAAATGATTTATACAAGGGCATACGTATGAAGTATGAGAAACAAGAGCTGAAAATACCCAGTGTATGTGTGTATATTCCCACTAAAAGCACCCGATTCCGGGCAGGTATTTTGGAGTACTTTATTTTTTTATCTGGATTCATTTACGTTTATCATTCCTTTTGAATCTACATAAAAAAAAAATGGGGGAAAAAAAAAAAAACCTTAAAAAGAAAATCCCCATAACAAACCCCACTACTGCACAGTTCGGCAATGAAGCTCCCATGTAAGTCAATGGGAGCCTTATGGTGCGTTTACACAGATTTATTTTAAAGATTACTGAAGCCAAAGCCAGGAGTGGATTTGAAAAGAGAAGAAATTCCAATCTTTCATTTGTCACCTGTTCTCTGTTTATACTCTGTTCCTGGCTTTAGCATCAAAAATCTGTCTGTGTAAACACACTATTAGGGCAGGCTCAACCCCTCTGCCACAGCTCACAGAGAGAGGAAGGGAGGTGTAGATGATGCCAGTGTGCACAGACATTAGGCCGGTTTCACACATGTAAAACACCCACAAGTCCCAGCCTCACCAAGTTTCTGATGAACCAAGAATACTGGGGGAGATTTATCAAACATGGTGTAAAGTGAAACTGGCCCAGTTGCCCCTAGCAACCAATCAGATTCCACCTTTCATTCCTCACAGACTCTTTGGAAAATGAAAGGTGGAATCTGATTGGTTGCTAGGGGCAACTGAGCCAGTTTCACTTTACACCATGTTTGATAAATCTCCCCCTGTGAGCAAATCATGAATACCAAAACCTCCCCATGTGAAACAGACCTTAGGCTATTTTCACACTACGTAAAAGTACGGCTGTTGTTGCCATCGGCAACAACGGCTGTACTTTCTACGGGGTGGAACACTGCCTATTCTTGTATGGGATCCCGGCTGGAGCGTATACACATCATATACGCTCCGGCCGGGATCCCATGCGGCGCCGCAAAGAACTGACCTGTGGGTTTTCTGCGGCCGCAATCTAGTGAATTACGGCCTGCAGAAAGACCTGTCACTTCACACAATCCACTCCTGGTTTTGGCTAAAAATACTGAAAGGAGAAGTCCGTCGAAAAATTTTATTATAGTATTGTATTGCCCCCCAAAAGTTATACAAATCACAAATATAGACTTATTACGGGAAATGCTTATAAATTGCTTTTTTCCCTGCACTTACTACTGCATTAAGGCTTCACTTCCTGGATAACATGGTGATGTCACGACCCGACTCCCAGAACTGTGCGGGCTGTGGCTGCTGGAGAGGATGATGGCAGGGGGACACTGGAGGGACACAGGGCACTGGAGGGACACTGAGCATCCCTCTGCCATCATCCTCTCCAGCAGCCACAGCCCGCACAGCTCTGGGAGTCGGGTCGTGAAGGGAAAAAAAGCAATTTATAAGCATTTCCTGTAATTAGTGTATATCAGTGATTTGTATAACTTTTGAGGGGAAATACAATACTTAAATAAAAATTTTCTCTGGACTTCTCCTTGAATTAAGCAAAAAATATCCCTGAAAAAAGGGTGTTCAGCTTTTTACAACCAGCTCCTTTTTATTAACACTTTTGTATTACAAGGCTATGTTCAGACGCTGTAAAACAGCGGACGTTGTGTGCAGTGTCAAACAAGGGCCACTGTTTAATGCAGTATCTATCGGCCAGATAAACCGAATACTGTATCCTATGTACATATAAACGTAGGGACACAAAGTATCTCTCAGTGCTGAAATTAATTGAACATCCGAAAATCGGTGGAAAATAATGCATTTAATCATCCATTGTGCGGGACACAGCAATGATTCCCCTTCTATGTGGAGTCTTTTTCGAGCCTATGTGAGAAGCCAGACCTAGAGTCGTAAATAGACTAGTCTTCAAGGGGTTAATAGGATTCAGCATTACCAGCAGCTGTTCCCTGCACACACCTCTCTTCTGTCACTTGTCAATCAGGTTACAATGACACAGCTGTTAGGACTGTATGTGCAGGCATCACTTCCCCCCCACTGACACCATCTCCAGTGTACACAGGCCTGGCTGGGACCTCAGCTACATGACTAGGCCAAGGCATAGGAGGACAAACCACAGAACACTGGGCTAGGAGCAAATCAGACAATACAAAAGCCTATGCTTACTCCTGGTGCCAAGAGTCAGGTGTATGAGAACACTATCAGGGCACTGTACCAGGAGGGGGCAGATGGCTAAGGATAGATTTGTTATTTTTTTTTGTTTTTATTTCCTGCTCCCCAGGAATCAGTCATCCCTTTCATGCTGCCTGAACCATTAGGGTGGTCCACAGCAGTGTCTTCCCTCCCCACCAGCCTTCATTTATAGATCTCTCTCAGTAGAACTATTATTCAAGGTTTGTAATGCAGGGAGAAGTTGCCACCCTGATGATCTATGGTTCAGGCAACATGAGAGTGATGACAGGTTCCCTTGTAAGTAAAGCCCAGAAAACCATTTTGATAAATTGCTAAGGACCAACAGAAGTGCCCCAAATCCTATAAATCCAACCAAGAAATCCAGCTCCAAATTTTATATAATATATATATATACACACATTTGTATGTGTGTGTGTGTGTGTGTATGTGTGTGTTTTTCAGGGCCCAGGTTCACTCCGTCTGTCAAGCACTGCTCTCAGCTAACCCAACAGGGTCACTTCATAAACCAAAACAAATATCAAGTAAAGTCCCCCCTATACCTGCTCAAAAAGGGGAGAAGGGGGGGTCATAAAAGCAACAAACACAAGGCTACCCCCAGTAACTGTTTTTGGCTTTGTTGCCTTCACATACAGTACACATTACATATGTGCCAATGTATGGAAATATAAAAGTGTATACAGAAATACATATATAATACCAGCATAGAAGCAGCATCCAATGTAGGTATTGGTCATATATGCCAGCAGAGCAGCAGATGGCACCCTCATCCCATTACCCTGTGTGGCATTCATAGTCACTGCTGGCATCAGCACCTCAACACCACCATTATACAGTATGAACTAGTTTACCCAATGTGAAGCTACGAGATTTAGTGCCTGTTCACACAGGACAGATCTGTTCCAGATTCCCTGCAGTGGATTTGGGTGCGGAAAATCTGCAGCGTACCCAAGCTGTGTGAACGTATCCGGGATTTACACCGTATTTTGGGATATTGTACGTGTCAAAATAAATGCAGTACACTGCAGCCAACAAGAATACAGCCCGCAGTTCACACTATGGATATTATTATTTTTTTCTGGCCTGGAATAAGTGACAGCCAGGAAGGCACTGCCACCAGGTCGCCTCCTATGGGGATAATCCGCCTCTATGACAGCTAGGAGGAAACATGACAGAAATCGGAGGCGACCCTAAGTAGTTCTCAGTAAGAAGTGTGACATACCCTACGGATACACGCACACCGCGTCTTTTTGTAGGAGCCTCAGATTTTTGCCATGTACTCCTACTTTTAGCCGTTGACATGGATTATTGAAAACAATGGGACACATGGAGCATGCGCTTATTAGTGAGTAATATACACTAACTGCGCTGTGTGAACAGTGTTCTCTAAGGGTGCGTTTGCACAGAGAGATTTATCTGACAGAATATTGAAGCCAAAGCCAGGAAAAGACTATAGAGAACATGTCATAAAGGAAAGACTGAGATTTCTCCTCTTCTCAAATGCATTCCTGGCTTTGGCTTCAAAAATCTGTCAGATAAATCTCTCTGGGTAAAAGCACCATAACCTGTGGGGCTCCAGATGTCTATAACTCCCATGACAGCCAGCAGCTTTGGCTGCCAGTGCATGATGGGAGTTGTAGTTCTGCAGCAGCTGGACCCCCACAGGTTAGAGGATATTTATGTATCTATGTCCCTAGAGCAGATCCTGTCATGGCAGAGTCATCTGTCAGCACTGACCAACAGGTGACTGGAGATGTCCCCCACCACCAGGGGGCGCTGCAGCCTTCTCCGGGCCCATGCCAGGCTATGCCATGCCGGTGCCGCACTCACCCTCCGCCGCTGGGCTGCTGCTCCTCCGGGGCTCGGCTGGCCGCTCCTCTCCTCGGGCTCTTGGGCGGCATGTCAGCTGTGAGGAGGATGGAGAACAGGGCCCGTACAGCACAGAGTACAATGTCTGCCGGCGGCAGTGAAGCCCACTGTTTACACCGTACAGTAAGTCAGCTCCCTGCCGCTTCCCTCACACAGACACAGTTTACACTGTAACCGCGGGAAAATGAATAAAAAAAAAATCATTTCCGGCCGATGTTGCTAAGCAACCGCAGCGGCTAGTCTGCTGTAAGCGGAAGGGTAAGGGCAGCTGAGGCTGCGGCGGCCATGTTGGAGTTGGGCGCAGCTGACTGGACAGAATAGTAATTTCTTCAGTACTGCCTTAAGGTGAAATGTATCATCCGTAATAGGAGCCGGCTGAGGGGCTGTACGTGAGGAGAGGCAGTACTGCATAGACGTATACACGTATATTAGTCGCATTACATGCGGATTGTGTATGGAAGTGGTCACCAATTTGTCTACATTTCCGGACAGATGTTCAGTTCTTACAAAACTACAACTCCCAGCATGCCCTGGCAGATTTTAAGCTGTTGCAAAACTACAATTCATACCATGCCCATATAAAGGCTCAGCTGTTAGCTGCCGTGCATCCTGGGAGTTCTAGTTTTGCAGCAGCTGGAAAGCGGCAGGTTTAAACACCACTTAGTTGTGTAGTGGATATTTGGATGCTGTATATGACCTCACCTCATCCTATGGTGTCTCCTGGCCTCTTGTCCTGGACTCCTGTCACCTTTTCCTAGAAGGCCCCTTTAAATCTAAAAATGTATCTTTATTTTGTGCCTCTTCTTAATGTGTATGTTAATTATTAGGCATCTGTTACTTCTGTTTATGGACCTGTTCACACTACAAAATTCGGATTCTGTAGTGTGAATGGGCCCTATGGGGGACATCTACTAAGGAGTTTAAAGGGATTATCCAGCGCTACAAAAACGGCCACTTTTCCCCCTACTGTTGTCTCCAGATTGGGTGCGGTTTAAAACTCAGTTCTATTGAAGTAAATGGAGCTTAATTGCAAACCGCACCTGACCTGGAGAAAACAGTAGGGGGAAAAGTGGCCATGTTTTTTGTAGCGCTGGATAACTCTCTTTATTTGTGTGACTCTTCTAATGAGGACTGGTGGAAATTTTTTCCAATATCTTGTGACTGATTTATTAAAATGTAGCACTGCCATAGTGAATGTATCGAAGCAAAAAGTCGCAAAAATTGTGCAAGCATATTCACCTGATACTGACCAGACGTAGGCTTGCACCTGTTTGTGCGACTTTTTAAAAAGTCGCTAATGATAAATTGGGCGCCAATCCCAGATTATGCAAACTTTTGGGTAAATACTCAAAACAGGCAGATTAAAAAAAGTTGCCTCTAAAAAATATTAATCCATTAAATACTGGTTCATAAATAGAACTTAGACCAAAAATGGGTGAAAAATCTAATTATTCACCTAAAAATAGATGCAAAGCCTTTGATAAATTCCCCCTATTTGTTTTAAAAAAAGATGCAGTTCTTTTCAGTGCAAAAAAAAAAACGGTATAAAAGTATAAGATCCAATGTATACGGTTTTAGGCCATGTTCACACAACATGAAACAGCGGCCGTTCTGGGACCCAACTGGGTCACAGAGCAGCCAGTGTAAGTGAAGATAATGCAGTACCCGTCGGGATGATCCTCATTTATGCTGAATTGGGATGCGGGCGCATCCGTGTGTGCCCGAATCCCAATTCACCAAAGCCGACGATGTAGAGTGCGGCCGGAACCGCACTCTGCATTGTGTGACCTGTCAGGTTTGTGTGGCTGCTATTCAATGAAGAGCGGCCACACAAAACTGACATGGAGTAAATACCTGTATATCTGTACACTCCGGCCGGGATACCCTCTAACTGCAGTGCACGTAAGTTGTGTATTAATCACGGCTGTTGTTGCACATCGGCAGAATGGCCGTAATTCATACACAACTTACGTTATGTTAGCATGGCCTTAACGTGTGTATTTGACGTGTATTTCTAAGCAACCAATCGTTGCAAATCTGACCTTAATCATACATTGTTAATAAAAAAAAACTCCATATGTTTTAAGCATCCAACTTCTTCAGCCACAGGTATTCAAATGCCGTACAATCAGACTCGAGCATACGCTCATCTCTAAACAGGACGTCATCTTCTAGGGTATACAGTATACAGAGACTCTATAAAGCAGCACACTGAATACAGACACATAGACCTTGTGTACCTTCATGGTACATTTAGGCCCCCTTCACACGTCCGGAAAATCTGTCCGGATTTCCGGACTCATAGGCTAACATTAGACACGGACACCCTTCCGGGGTGTCCGTTCCGGAAAATAGGACCGGATTTTTTAGATCCTGTCCTATTTTCGTCCGGAAATCCGGTACGGACGCCCCCATAAAAGTCTATGGGAGCGCCGGAATCACAGGCATTTTCCTGATGTATATCAGGAAAGTGCCCGCGATTCCGGACTGGTAGAGAGCCAGCCCCCGGCCACCGTCCGATCACCCGCACACCCCCATCCCCCCTGCACCGCACCGCACACTCACCACCCCCCACCACCCACCCCCCACGCCGCCGCCACTCACCACCGGAACTCCGGCTCTCTGTCATCTGACCACCGCCGCCGCCCGGACCTCAGCACTGCACTCTGACCCGGACCCCAACCTCGCGGCCCCGACAGAGCAGGATCCAGGACAGGTGAGATTACCCCTTAGGACTACTACTCCCACCATGCTCTGCTGGCCGGCCATGATGGGAGTTGTAGTTCTGCAGTCTGTGGCCATCCAGGTTGCAGACGTACAACTCCCATCATGCCTTGCTGACAGGCCATGATGGGAGTTGTAGTTCTGCAGCCTGTGGCCATCCAGGTTGCAGAAGTACAACTCCCATCATGGCTCTGCTGGCAGGCCATGATGGGAGTTGTAGTTCTGCAGTCTGTGGCCATCCAGGTTGCAGACGTACAACTCCCATCATGCCTTGCTGACAGGCCATGATGGGAGTTGTAGTTCTGCAGCCTGTGGCCATCCAGGTTGCAGAAGTACAACTCCCATCATGGCTCTGCTAGCAGGCCATGATGGGAGTTGTAGTTCTGCAGTCTGTGGCCATCCAGGTTGCAGACGTACAACTCCCATCATGCCTTGCTGACAGGCCATGATGGGAGTTGTAGTTCTGCAGTCTGTGGCCATCCAGGTTGCAGACGTACAACTCCCATCATGCCTTGCTGACAGGCCATGATGGGAGTTGTAGTTCTGCAGTCTGTGGCCATCCAGGTTGCAGACATACAACTCCCATCATGCCATGCTGACAGGCCATGATGGGAGTTGTAGTTCTGCAGCCTGTGGCCATCCAGGTTGCAGAAGTACAACTCCCATCATGGCTCTGCTGGCAGGCCATGATGGGAGTTGTAGTTCTGCAGTCTGTGGCCATCCAGGTTGCAGACGTACAACTCCCATCATGCCTTGCTGACAGGCCATGATGGGAGTTGTAGTTCTGCAGCCTGTGGCCATCCAGGTACACGGGTACCTGTGATTTATGTTGGCATACTAGACCATATTATCTCATCAGGAAATCCTGAAGGTTTTTCCTGATGGTTTCCTGATGGTAAAAACGGATTACTGTCAGGAAATCCTGATACTTTCCTGATGACATTTGAGGTCTCCTGATCAGGATTTCCTGACAGTAAAAACGGACGTGTGAATGGGGCCTTACTGTATTAGGAAATTGTCAATTCAAGCAAAGCAATATTTATACTAATAATTCAATAATACCTGGCCATCTATAGCTTGCCATAGTAATTGCGGTTCAGCTTTATAGGTGTGGCTTCCTGTATCTGATAACGTCCGACCTCTCATGGTCACATTTCCTCACTTCTCCCTAATTGATGTAACACTGCTAATGACAAAATGACACTGTTGATCTCCCACACCATCTGCTCACAGGGGGAGGACTACCCACATTAGACAGAGCTGTGAGAGTGCTAATCACCTACAGAGTTAAATCCTGTTTATTGTACTGCTTGAGTCCAGCATGTGTTCACTGCAGGCTTCTTCAGAGATCCAGCTCAATATTGTAACAGGACAATATAAGGAAAATGCAGGCAAGGAAGCCTGGAATCCTCATTTTAGTTCTATCCATTCAGTACTGTATAACACTCTTCGCCACTGTAACACAGACACCACAAGATGCAACAACAGCTGCAAAGAACACAGTAGGAGGAAACGCATGTAGGAGAGGGCAGTGCTGAATGCGGAATTGGTTATTTAACAGTACTGTGTTACCCTGTGCAGTCATTCCAAAGGGAAACTTCTCCACCATCCAAAAGACAAAGTATAAATAAAACAGTTGTGATCAGTAGGAGTTGACCCCTGGGAGTCCCACGCTATGTGAGTGGAAAAACGTTTCAAGTTAAACCACTACAGCTGGGTTCACACTGCGTTTTTGCACACCTTTTAACATACACATTTTATCGGGGGGGGGGGGGGGGGAGGGGGACAGATGGATGCAATTGTGTGCAGTCTGTTTGAATCCGTTTTTCCGTTTTTTTCCATTATAAAAAAAAAAAAAAAAACAGATCAAAACAGATATTTTTTTTTTTTAGAGTACACAAAAACGTTAAGGTTAAAAGTAACCATTAGAAAATTAATACATTAAAGAAGAAGGCCGGGCAAAATGTATTTTATAATATGTTATTCCATAAGAAAAGTTAGAGAAATTCCTAATGTACACTAATTATGGTAGATGCACATAAAGTGTTATTTTCCTCAATTTTGTAGATCAGTAAAAAACCGACAGCCAGCAGCCCCATGCACGGCACATAGGACTGGCCCCTGCACACACACACACCCTCCCGCGTCAGCAGACCCCAGACCAGTGAAACACCCCCCCCCCCCCCAAGGACCCCCAAAGCTCAACTCAAACACCCCTCTTCCTTCGGGTGTCCGAGCCGCACAGAGAGGAGGTGCATTACCTCCTGTAATGCGGCGTCTCCCTGCTGTCTCTCTGTTCTCCCGCTGCAGTACATCTATTCAGCGGGAGAGGAGAGAAACAGCGGGGAGATGCCACATTACAGGAGGCGATGCACCCCCTCTCCGTGCGGCAGAACCCGTCCTATGTGCCGTTGACGGGGCTGCCGGCACTTGTGATAGGGGTAGTTCGGGGGTCTTTGGGGGGAGGGTCAACTGGTCTGGAATGTGCTGGCGGAGGAGGGGGGGGGGTTCAGGGGGCAGCCGCACCCACACTACAAGTGCCAGCAACCCAGTCCTATGTGCCGTGGACAGGGCTGCTTGCACTTGGATGGGGGTAGTTTGGGTCTTTGGGGGGGGGGGGGTTTACTGAGGGGCTGCTGGCAGAACCATTGTACATAACTAGTGAGCATGTAGTTATAGTTTCAGACAGCAATGTTTTGGATGTTTCATACCCTTCATTAGGCATAAAGAAAGAATGGATGGTTTAGTCATAGAGGGTGTGAACCTCATAGTTGCAAGTAGCGTGTATGCCCATGCATGCCATGACTGCCCTAATATCTGGACTTTCAAATGCCCAGGAGAAATGAAGCATTACACAGTGCACATTCAAATAAATGGTTTGTCTGTATAGAAGGACAGGTTCTTCAGAACAAGAGAAGCTCTTTGTAACCACTCTCCCCTCCGATCTCCAAACCCTGATCACTCTTTTAACTCAGCATTCTATAACGGGATCTTAAAGTGGGATTTCTAAACTGAGTAACCAATTTAAATGGGTTTTGTGGGCAAAAACAGCTGATGACCTGTCCACAGGCTAGGGATAGACATGATAATCTGGGAACAGTATAGAGACTGCTTCTTTCATGGCACTGGAATGCATGTGACCAAGTGCGCCACGTAGAATCTGTTAAGATAAACAAAATGGGCCACATAAAAATCTTAGTTAAGATGAAGGCTTTAAGGCAGCTTTATTTTTAGGTTATGTCACATGACATTTCCACTTGAAGAACCATTGATGTGATGATGTCATACATCTTGGGAAGTGTTTCCTCCCCCTACTATGTTTCCTTGCTAAATGATCAGTGCTATGTAATTGCTTGTCTTGTGCTCTGTTATTATCCAGGGGGTTGGCAGTCCCAATTTTGGCGCGCAGAGCTAATTGTCAGTGTTTTGTAATACTAGGTCTCTTTAGTGTATATATATATATATATATATATATATATATATATATATATATATATATATATGCACACATATACACACACACGCATATCACAATGCATTCAAAAAGTCTTCTGACCCTTGACTTCTTTACATTTTGTTATGTTGCAGCCTTATGCTAAAAAAAAAAAAAATCTTTCCACACTCAGTGGTAAATCTTTCCATCTTTCCACACTGGTGGTAAATTCAGTTAACTGGACATGGTTTAGAAACACACAGCCCTGTCTATATAAGGTTTCACAGATGACAATGCATATCAGAAAAAAACACCAAGCCATGAGGAGGAAAGAACTGCCTGTAGAGCTCAGAGACAGGATTGTGTGGAGGCACAAATCTGGAGAATGGTATAACCCCCTCCCCCTTCTCCTAAATGTAAGTAATGGGGGGAGAAGGGCTTTAGTAAGAGAGGCAACCAAGAACCCAATGGTCACTTTGTCCGAGCTCCAAAGACCCTGTGTGCAGACAGGAGAAACTTCCAGAAGGTCAACATCACTGCAGCACTTCACCAATCTGGCACTTATGGCAGAGTGGTCAGAAAGAAGACTCTCCTCAATAAGACACATGAAAGCCCTTGAAGTTTGCACACAAAAAAACACCTAAAGGACTCTCAGAACTTTAGAAACAAGATTCTCTGGTCTGATGAAACCAAAATTAAAGGGCTTGTCCGGTGGTTATCTTTGGCTCTGACTGCAGAGCCTCCACATCAGAGACTAATGGCCCTATTCCACGGAACGATTATCGTTCGTTTTCGGACGATATCGACCGCTACGGACGATAATTGTTCCGTGGAATAGAGTGCAACGATCAGCCGACATCGTTCATGTCGGCTGATCGTTGCAGTTGCTTGTTTTTCAACATGTTGAAAAACAAGCGACTGATATAGCAGCGATCTGCTGCCGTCGCTCCGTCGAATAGGAGCATCGGCAGCAGATGCTGCTATATCCTATGGGCTACCCGGACGATCAGCGATCCTCCGAGCAGCCCCCCCGCAGCTCTCCGCCGCCCCTCCCGCACTCACCCGCTCGCTGCAGCCGCGTTGAATAGCGGCGGCAGCGAGCGGGGAACGAGGAGCAAACGAGAGCTAATAGCGCTCGTTTGCTCCTCTAAAACGACCCGTGGAATAGGGCCATAACTCGCCTGGAGAGTGACAGCCTGCTAAGCCGATGACTGGTCATGGGGCTGTCCCATTTCAGTCAGTGATTGGCTGAGCGAGCTGTTACTCCTGAGACGAGTTAGTCTCAGATGTGGAAGCTGTGCAGTCAGTGGGGGACACTGGCGATACCAGAGGAGGACAAAAAGGGAGTGGCGACATGTAAAGATAACATGTTTATTGTTTTACATGCACCAGCAGCAATATAATAAAAGGCTGACCGCTGGACAATCCCTTTGAACTTTTTGGCCATAATTCTAATGTCTGGAGGAAACCAGGCACTGCACATCACCTGGCGGTGGTGGTGTTTTTTGGTGGCTGGGACAGGGAGACTGCTCAGGGTGGAGGAAAAGCTGAATGAAGCAAAATACAGAGATATTCTTAAAGAGAATCTGTCACAAGGTTTATGCTGCCTTAAATAAGGGCAGCATAAAATATTGACAGAAATTCTGAATAGATTAGTGTTCAGCTGTTCTCCTAATATGCTAGAGAATAGGCTGACTGCCTATACACAGCATGGATAGATAACTGCCAATCAGTAGTTTTCTGCTTCTCATGAATATCCAGCAAAACACAACAATCACTGAACTCAGGGAGAACAGGGAAAAAATCCAATGGAGTACTCATTTACGAGTCTCCACTGATTGTCCCCTACAAAATTTGAATATGCAAAGAAGGGGTCCGTGGAGCCTCAGTTACGAGTCTCAAAACACGGGAATAGACAGATATCCCTCTCTCCAGAGAAGCAAGCCCGTTGCCAAGGGGTGCCTCCTAGTGGGGAGAGCACTAAACCACCCTGATACGTAGTCCTTCCGGTCATCACTCTGTTGCGAGCTTTGGGACCTAAATAGGGAAACACCAGGGTGGCCCCTGTAAGTCAAAGTCTTACAGGGGCCGCTGATCGTTCATTTAGGTTCAAACCTGAAATCATCGGTCGCCACCCGCACATCGCTACGTGGATTTCACAAACATCATACATTACCTGTCCAGGTGCAGGTCTTCTCCTTCTCCTGGTCCTGCGTGGCAGCATCAGCTTCGGAGCGGCCTGTCTGACGTCATGGGATCCGGCCATGCAAGTCTTTTGGTCCCAGCTGGTCAATCTGGTGCATTTAAAATGGCAAGTCAAAATTCTGTCTATACCGCAGTTATTCATTTTTTTCATGCAATCCTGGAATCCCCTAAGATATTTTGAGCACTCCATGCATTTTTTTGTACTTGGATAGGTTAGGGTGTTAAAAAGAACAAAAAAAGGTGCTCCAAAATTCTTAATAAAATAAAATGGAGGAGCTTTGTAGAAATTTTTGACTGACCAGGAGATTGCCGGGCTAATGTCTGCACTTACAGGTACTACTTGGTATCTCACTGCAGATTTTGCAGGCTTTTAGGTCGCTTAAAACCCCCCAGCTTAAGTACATGGTAGTGAATTTCACTTGATTGTGTGCTCTACATCAGTGATTGGGGGTAAGGGGGGGGGGGGGGGCTGAAATTAGTTTAGGTACATTAAAGTTGTTCTGTTTGCTGACGACACAAAAGTGTGCAACAGGGTTGATATTCCTGGAGGTGTAAGTAATATGGAAAATGATTTAGCTTTACTAGATAAGTGGTCCAAACAGTGCAAATTGAAGTTCAATGTTTCCAAATGTAAAATAATGCACTTGGGGAGGAGGAATCCTCTATCTGAGTATCACATCGGCAGTACTGTGTTGGAAAAGACTTCAGAAGAGAAGAATTTAGGAGTAGTGATTTCTGACAGCCTTAAAATGAGTCACCAGTGCAACCAAGTGGTGGGGAAAGCAAAGATATTGCTAAAATAGAAGGGGTCCAAAGACTGGCTACAAAAATGGTGGAGAGTGTGAGGCATAAACCATATCAGGAAAGGATTTGAATCTGTATAGTCTGGAGGGAAAAAGGGAAACCTTTGAAACCTTTAAGTATGTTAAAGGACTAAATAAGGTTCAGAGGGAAGTGTTTTTAGTAAAAAACTGAGCTCAAGAACAAGAGGACACAGTGAGAGGTTATCTGGGGAAAAGATCAGAAGCAACGTGAGAAAATATTACTTTACTTAAAGAGTAGTAGATACTTGGAACAAACTTCCAGCAAATGTGGTTGGTAAATCTACAATAACAGAATTTAAACCTGCCTGGGATAAACATATATCTATCATAAGACAAGAATGGAAATACTAAAAGGGCAGACTAGATGGACCCAGTGGTCTTTTATGCCGACATTCTTCTATGTTTTTATGTGGCTGTCCAGGTCACGTAACACAGTCGCGAGAGAATGAGCTAGGCACTGGCTTCTCCTGGCTTATTCTCCTGATCAGTCGCAGTCTGAACATGCAGACCCCAACCAATCAGAACTTTTGACCTGTCAAAAGTTTATTTTAGTAGGTACTTTTTAAATGTATCTTTCTTGCCAAGCATGTACAGCAAGAGAATTATAATTAATTTCCACAAATTTAACCCCTTCAAGACCGAGGTCATTCGTGCCAGGATGTCAGAGCCAAATTAATGCAATGTTCCTCTCTGCCTTCCAGTGGCGGATTAAATGTGCCCGGGGCCCCCCCCCCAATAAACATCTTGCCACCTGGTTTTCTGTTGCTGCCCTTAACATATGGCCATCTGGCCCCCCTATGCAGCCTGCCCCAATAATCATTGTCCAGTCCCACTGCCAGGAAGCCTCCCCTCAGCCCCCAATGGTCCATGTTCCGGTCCTAGCACCCCCAGTGCCAACACACACTGCTTACATGTTAGCAAGGCCGGACAGGCCCTCTCACCGCGCGGTGATAAATTATGAGAGGATGTTGTGAGAGCAGCATGGCTACATGTTGTATCATCACGGCCATGGCTGGAATTACAGATAATAACACAGTAAATGGGGTCAGAAGCTTCTGTCTCTGTACTGTGTAGCTGAGCTGCAGTTACAGGTCGTCACCACTACACAGTGTACAGAGGCAGACTGCTTCCGGCCCCGGTCACCGTGCTGAGTTTAACACCACCACCACCACATACTGACTAATACCACAACATACTGACTAATGTCACTACATACTGACTAATTCCACCACCTACTGACTAATACCCCCGCATACTAACACCACTGCATACTGACTAATACCACCGCATACTGACTAATGTCACTGCATACTAACCAATGTCACCGCATTCTGACTAATGTCACCGCATACTGACTAATGTCACCACTAATAGTGACTAATACCGCCGCTGCTACTGAATAACATCCATTTTACACAGATCACTATCACCTCATACAGTCATATAGAGGTACCCAGCTCTACACAGGTTCTCTACACCATATACATTACAGTACTGTTATATCAGGTGACTCACAGGGGACGTCTTCTCTGATCGGAGTTCTTCCCTTTTCATCTTCGTCTTCATCTGCTCTGGACCATCATGAGAACTTCTCCGAGCCACAAATCCACAGAATCTGCCAGACAGACATATTAGGCTCCTCACTCTAACACCATCCTCATCTCTCTACAAACTGCACATCTGTATTGGCCCCTTTACACCCTCGTTTAGTAGGTAGGCTGACTCTATGTGATCCCCCTTATAGTATATGATTTCCTCTATGTAGTGCCCTTATAAATGGCCCCCTCTCTCCCTATGTTGTTACCCCCCCTTATAGATGGCCCCTGCCCCTCCCCTCCCTTATAGATGGTGCCTTCTCTCCCCCCTTCCTTATAGATGGCCCCTTTTCCCCCCCTAATAGATGGTCCTCTCTCTCACACCCTCCCTTATAGATGGCCCCTTCTCTCCTCTCCCCTCCCCTCCCCTCCCCCCCTATAGATGGCCCATTCTCTCCTCTCCCCTCCCCCCTATAGATGGCCCCTCTCCCCCCCCCCCCTTATAGATGGCCCCTTCTCTTCTCCTCCCCTTATAGATGGCCCCCTCTTCTCCCCCCCCCCGTTATAGATGGCCCCCTCTCTTATCCCCCTCCCTTATAGATGGCCCCCTCTCTCTTATCCCCCTCCCTTATAGATGGCCCCCTCTCTCTTATCCCCCTCCCTTTTAGATGGCCCCCTCTCTCTTATCCCCCTCCCTCTTAGATGGCCCCCTCTCTCTTATCCCCCTCCCTCTTAGATGGCCCCCTCTCTCTTACCCCCCTCCCTTATAGATGGTCCCCTCTCTCTTACCCCCCTCCCTTATAGATGGTCCCCTCTCTCTTACCCCCCTCCCTTATAGATGGTCCCCTCTCTCTTATCCTCCCCCGTGGCAAGGCAGATAAAAAAAAAAAGATACCTAACAACCCGCTCCCCCGCCGATTGTCTCTTCTTCTCCAGCCTCCGTCTGTCCCCATCTAATGTGCGGATGCCGGGGGTATCATGTCCTATCCCCGGCAGCGCACGGATCATAGAGTTCCCTGTACGCCGGGGATGGTACTTCCGGCACAGGGACGCTCTCTGTACCGGAAGTCACGGCCACAGGGAGCTGTATGATGCGCGCGCTGCCGGGGATAGGACTTGACACCCCCGGCTGCCGCATATCAGACGGGGGTGACTAGCGTTGTGGGCCGGGAATTCCAGGGACAGAGCGCCACTGCAGAACATCACTCAGGGGCCCACTGGGCCCCGAAAGTGATGTGCTGCTGCTCTGTAATGTGGGCGGCACGGCATGGGCCCCCCCCCCCCCAGAGCCTCGGGCGGCCGCCCAAACCGCCCACATTATAATCCGCCATTGCTGCCTTCTAAGAGCCATAGCGCTTTTATTTTACCACCTACAGGGCTGGTTGGGGTGTCATTTTTTGCGCCATTATCTCTAGTTTTTATTAATTAATATATTGGTGTAACAGAAAAATTTGGATCGCGCTTTATTAATTTCTCCTGTCACTGAGTACCTTAAATGCAGTGATCACTATAGATCGCGGCGTTTAAGGGGCTGAGAGGCAGCTGCTGGTTCGCAGCTGCCTCTCATTATCATCGGCTCCCCGAACACGGATGTGTGCGGGACTGCCCTCACTGCAGCGGACCCGCACACATCTACAGCCCCTTAAGTCAGGAACGTACATATACATTCCTGCTGCACTTGGTATGTGCAGCAGGAACATATATCTACGTATTGCTGACGTGAAGGAGTTCTATACAAGTAAAAGACTTGATAAAACTTAAAAAAAATTAATTAAAAAAAACAGACATGTATAATTACATGTTAAACATATATGCCAAAAATCAGAGGCATGTGCATAATATTGCATTCTTATCTAAGTTTTTTTACAGTATACATTTTCATGACATACAATGGTATGTCCACTTCCCTAAAAATTATTAGGGCCCTTGCACACAGTAAAAACTGCAGAATTTACAAGCAAAGTCCCGCAGCAGATTCCATTTCTTATTGCTTTAACCCTGCTGTTCTGTTCGGTTCTACTAAACACATATAATGTTCCGGTCATTTTTGACCGGGCCTATTAAAGTCTGGATTTTTAACTAATTTAAGTGTTTTATTTGAATTTCTTTTGCAATACTATACTGTGTATGAACATGGTTGTTCATAAACAAATGAAAAATGAAATCAAAAATTTATTTTTTGTATCAAAAAATGTTACAAGGCCTTATTGCATTATTAATGCATATTGTACATTTGCAAAAAAAAAAAAAAAATTGGGTCTATTTCACGCCATAACACAAATGCATTGTACGCCAACACATCAAGAATGTTATAAAAAAAAAACAACCAGTAGCCAACAATTAGTTTTGTGGCTCATCAGAATGACATGTTTGTGTTTTTTGGGAACGTAAGAAACTACTGTTGAAAAATAAAACATAGAAATAAACACGTCTCCCTTACTGAGGATACCGCGCAGCAGTTCTGGCTTATTTTATTCTAACAGTACCCAGCATGGTCATTTTTCTTTTGAGCAATATCTGCCCCAGCTGGTGCGATGTGAAAAAATTGTCACATGTAACATTTCGTCCTTTGAGCCCATGTGTCAAATCCAAAACTACTCGCATACCTTGTTTTTTTAGCTCTTCCTCCACGGGTTTTTCCCTATGTATACCTGAGCATTTACAGTGTATGAACTTTTGCTGTCGCACAGAGTCCATATTTTGATGGCATAGTTTGCAGGCTTACTTGGATTATACTGTCTGAATGGGCACCTACCTCTGAATGACACCAGTTGTTCATCTACAGTCACATTTTCACCAGCATTATATAAAATGTATGTATAACTCTGCATGGACCAAAAGGACCTAGATAAACTGGTTAATAGAAGTAGATGAACTATAAAGACCAAAATGAGATTATAGCCGCTTTTTTTTTTTTTTCAAAAAATTGCTGGGGATTAGTATAAAAGGCTATTGGTCATTTTACAAAGACTACAAGTGTAGAAAAAAAAAAAAAAAAAAAAAAAAACGTGGAGCAAAACGTAGACAAAAAATAAATAAAAACTGCTGTTAGTAAGAACCCCTCAAATGAGGAAAAGTCAATAAACCACAAGTTTCAGAACCGCATAATGAATATTTTAAAAAATATCAAATTTCAAATTCAGTTATTTTTGACCGAACAGAACAGCAGGGTTAATGGGGTTTCTCGTATGCCTCTGCTATCCGCTCAAAAAATAAACCCGTGAGCAGACATGCAAGAGAAACCCCATTGAAGCAATAGGACAGGCAGAATGACAAGCAGAATCCGCCACACGGTAAATTCTGCCGTTTTTACTCAGTGAGCACGGGCTCTTACAGAGAACTTCAGCTTATATTTGAATGAAGAAAAAAAAAGCACACAGGCAGCAATCAAACAGGTGGTGTAAGTTTTATTCTCTTACAAGTACGATTATATACAAATTAGTAACACGTTACCACCTAATTCTTTATTGACACTCCTGTTTTTATAGTAAGTGGGCATACCAAACCATTAACTAGAGTTAAAAACAGATTTAATAAAAAGCTTAAAAACAAAGAAAATAGTAACACAAACATCTGAATGTTAAGTAGATGGAAATGCACAGCTGTAGATATGTCCCCATAGAAATAGAGCTGGAGGTCAGGTTACTTACCAGTAGGATGATGCCCCTCCATGTTTTTTTTTTTTCTTTCTATTTTATTTTATTTTTTTGGTAAATGCCAAGACCCTAACATACTTCATTATGCATGTACTGAATATATGTATGTACACAGATGCTCCCATAAGTGCCCATTTGCACACTGCCCCAACTATTTACATATAATGTAATTTCCAGCAACAAACTTTATGGATTCCATACTGCTTTTCGTTCCATTGTATTCAATATATCTGAACTATCAACTTCCAGTTCTCTTAATATAAATGAAATATGCTGAATAACTACAGTACTTCACTTGTTTATAAGCAGGGTGATCACCACAATCCCTCTAAATGTATTTTCTGCACACCAAAAGCTTAAAAAGACAACTATATGTAAAAAGATACACTTGTCAGGGCTAGATTCTGTAGTATTTGCCCTGCGCCATAGACAGCTTGATAAAAGTTTATATCGACTCATCCACAAATACACAGCTTAGCAGCAGAAACAAGATGTCAATGTTAAGTAGCCTGTCAAATAATAGGATTGCCATTGGGGGGAGGGTGGGTTCCAACCTATGTACACAAAAGAGAATTCACAAAGACTACGCTGGCTACGATCCCTCCTAAAGTGCCTTGTTACTATCTGGTTTTGGGCGCCATTTTTATTTTCTGCATAGCTGATACCATTATTACGTAAAAAGCTCTTCAGGCTCCGTATACAAGTCATTCACAGTGCTACTGACTGTAGTTTCATCCAAAAGGTCAAAACATACATTGAAAACATAGGCAGGCACCCTATGGCTACACATTTGATAAAGTCATCAGCCGGGAGTTGTAGTCCACAGCTGCGTCTGTGCCATAGGGTTTTAACAGAAATTTATTCTTTATTCTTTCTCCATACCATACTAAGTGTGACTTTCTATATTATTTAGTCCTGAGCTCTTCTGAAAACGAGTGTTTTACAATGAATAAAATTAGGTACTTTAGGTGTATGAACATGCGATATTAAACAGGCTTTAATTTTCAAATGAATGCATATAATATGTGCGGCTTCTTAAAGTAGTATAATAGTGGTGGATAGAGGCTGTGACATTTCCATGTAAAAGTCTTATATAAAGTAATCCTCTAAATCATCAGGAATGAAAGTCGGTGTAAATGGTCTTATTTGACGTCTTATTCTCTAGATTTAAAATAGAAAATACCACACTCAGAAGATGGAATATGGAAAGGAAAGGAAAGAAAGGCCGATTAAAGACAGATCAGATGAGATGAAAGTGAATCTGCTGTGCAAAAGTCTGGCCACTAAGAACAAAACCCTTCCTTAAAAGAATGACTACACACAACAAAAGGGCAGGGTTATACTGTTGATAAATGGCTGACACGTTCTTCACCAGGCTCCTTTTACAGGTGGCAAATCTCTGTCTCCGTCGCAAACATATTCTCAAAGTGAATGATCTTTGTACATTTCTCAGCCTCTCGTTTTTGCTTTCCTGTTAAGAAAGAGATATGTCAAGTTACCACTATAGAAAGGACTTTACAGTGCAGTATCATACATGTTAAAGGGGATCTTCCTGATTTAAAGAAATTTGCAAACTAGAGATAAGCAACCCCACAGGTGGAATCACCAATCTGAATCTAGAATTGATTTATTTAGTCTTGAAAAAACACTCACAATCCCCAACTGATTAAAGGGGTACGCTGGAGAAAAAAAAAAAAAAAAAATTACACATATCTGTCAGTTACTTTTTAAAAACGTCAAGCCTTTCAAAGGGGATATCCAGCGCTTAATTTTTTTTTTTATATATTGCTTTGCTGCTGTTTAAAGCGATACTGTGTGCTGCTATCCCCCAAAAAAACAGATGTTCTCCTGAGCAGAAGTCCTTCCCTGTTGTATTTTCTAAATTGTGGCCGGTGGCTTTGTTTGGCTAGTAAACAGTTTTTATTAGGAATGGTCCGAACCGTCCAAGGTTCGGGTTCGTATGAACCCGAACGCTTGGCATCAGATTCCCGCTGTCTGCCCGCTCCGTGCAGCGGGTGGATACAGCGGGAGGACCGCCTGGAAAATTGGGATACAGCCTATGGCTATGGCTGTATCCCAGTTTTCCAGGCGGTCTTCCCGCTGGATCCGCCCGCTGCACGGAGCGGGCAGACAGCGGGAATCATTACAGAGAGTTCGGGTTCGTACGAACCTGAACCGAACTCTGTTCGGACCATCCCTAGTTTTTATTCAATGAGGAGTGGCCTAGGACGTCTGTTTTTTTTTTTCTCCCCCCTACTCCTGTGTGTCACATCCCCGGCAAGTAGCTCAAATAGTCATAGTGTGCGTCATCCAGGTGCTACAGCGCACGCACAGGCTGTGGTGTACTGTAATCATGCGAACTGCTTGCCGGGGTCCTGACACAGAGGAGTAGGGGGGAGAGGAAAAAGCTCACTGACCCATAAAAAAAACAACTTAGCAGTGATGCTTGCACATATGCCCCAAAGGGCAGCAATTTGCTACAGCAGTCACGTGAGTGATGCATATGACATCACCTTCACAAAACTGGCAACTCTAGATGCAGGAGGAAGCCATTGCAATGGCAACTGAGATCTTATAATGTGGTCTGTCTGTTGAGGAAAAAAAAAAAAAATAGTGCTGCATACTTTTTGGACTATACTACTGCCCAATTTAATATTAGCTCAGCACTATCTTTATTAGGCTCATAGAGCTGAATGAAAAGGTAGTACACGTCCCGTGTCATGTAATCAGTGGGGGCCGCAGTGGTTGTACTTCTGCTGTTTAGACAATTATTACTTATCCTGTTATCCTGCTATTCAAAGCTTCAATATTCTCAGTACCTCGAATTGTGCTCCTGCGTTGCAGTTTGTAGGTCTCCTTGTCCTGACAAAGGCGACGGATAAAGACACCCAGTTGGTCCACATTATCAATGCGATCGGTCACTACCATCTGCTCATGAATTAAATAAGACTGAGGAAGGTATGTTCCAGCCTGTGCAAAAAGAGGTGATAAAGGAACAGATTCAAAATATAGTTTATTAACCATAATGAAACCATTTGCATTTGGCTTGCATAGATATCTACCCCAGACTTTCAGGTTTTATTTAATTAGGTCTATTAGTTAGATGGACATTTAAGATTGTCTAACCTAAGGCCCCGTTCCCACTGAGCAAAGGTAGCGGAATTCCGCGACGGAATTGTCCGCCGCGGAATGCAGTTAGCCTCCCGCTCATAATGGGAGTCTATGGAGGCGCGCGCTGCTGCCCTGTCCGCGCTGAAGAATGAACATGTTCATTCTTCAGCGCGTACAGAGCAGGAGCGCGAGCCTCCCATAGACTCCCTTTATGAGCGGGAGGCTAACGGCATTCCGCGGCGGACAATTCCGTCGCTGAATTCCGCTACCTTTGCTCAGTGGGAACGGGGCCTTAGGGTATGTGCACATTACAGAATTCTCACAGATAACATCCCACAGATTCCGCCACTCACCCCAGCCTGACTCTCTGCTCATCCTATAGACTCCATTCTATGCTCAGGCAAATTCCGCAGTCTGCCCAAAAAATTGACATGTCAATTCTTTGGGAGTATGGCGGAATCTGCCTGAGCATAGAATAGAGTCTATATGATGAGCAGAGAGTCAGGCTAGGGTGAGCGGCGGAATCTGTGGCATGTTAGTTAGAATGAAGGGGCAGACGCACACCACAGCACGCACACTCTGCCTCTTCATCTCTGTCTCACTGCTAAAGTAGCAGACGACTGAATTGCTACTTTAACAGTGAGACGGAAACAGTCAGGATTCTCAGCACCAGGCCCCCGACCAATACAAACCTCTGACAAGTAGCTATGACATGTCAGAAGTTTGTTTGAATGATAGGTACCCTTTAATGTGAATAAATGTAAGGTTATGCATTTAAGCCGTACAAATAATAAGTACAGTTATGTGCTAAATAATAAAACACTGGGTAAAACGGCTTCTGAAAAGGACCTGGGGGTATTGGTGGACAGTAAACTCAACTTTAGTTATCAGTGCCAGGCAGCAGCTGCCAAGGCTAGTAAAATAATGGGATGCATCAAGAGGCATGGATGCTACAGATGAGAACATAGTTTTGCCTCTTTATAAATCACTGGTCAGACCACATATGAAATACTGTGTACAGTATTGGGCACCGGTATGTAAGAAGGACACAGCTGAACTGGAGCAGGTGCAGAGGGGGGCAACAAAGGTCATTAAGGGAATGGGTGGGTTACAGAACCAAGACAGGTTATCACGCTTGGGGTTATTTAGTTTAGAAGAAAAGAAAAAAAAAACATCTTAGTGGCGATTAGATCACAATGTACAAATATATGAATGGACAGTACAGGCATCTTTCTAGTGTGTTTTTTTTTTTTTTTTTTTAAACCTAGGCCTGTAACCGTGACAAGGGGGCATCCTCTACGCCTAAAGGAAAGAAGGTTTCACCATCAGCACACACACATGGATTCTTTACTGTTAGAGCAGTGAGACTATGGAACAATGAGTACAATGTGCAAGATAGTATGTATTTGCATCTTATTGAGGGCCAAAAATGAGCACTGACCTTGGTCACCTTCACAAGCACGATCAGTCGTATGGCCCCTCCTTTCCTGCTCTTAGCCGCCATCTGCACGTCCCCTATCACAGCCAGTGCGTTATTTTTTTTATCAGGTTGGAACGGGCTAACCAGTCAATAAATGAGCCATATCACCCTGTGTAATGGGGCCCGAAGTTTTCACCTATCCACAGGTGACTGGTACTGATCACAAGAAGGGGACATGACTGTCCACGGACTGAACAGAATGCACTGTAAGTGGCAACCGCTCTATTCATTGGCTATGGGGCTGCAAAACATACAGAGTTTGATAGCCCCAGAGAGAATGAATGGAGCACTGGCACTGCATGCATGGTGCAATCCTCTCTTTACATAGGCAATTAAGTCTGGTTTTCAAGATTGGTAGGGGTCATAGCTATCGGACACCCACCAATTAGCCCGCTATCCCCTATATCAGCACTTCTCAAACTTTTTCTACTGGAGCCTCACCCAACAGACCAAGGCAATGCCTGGGCCTCACCAGACTGACCAAGAGGGAGCCTGGGCCTCACTTTCTGTGGTGAAAGTCCATTTAAAAGCTGGAAATAATGCTAGTGCTGCCTTTCACTCATCTCCCAAGTTCTCTATACTATTAAAGCAAGTACAAAATAAGTTAATAATGTTGCTAAAATTGAGATTTTTGCAAACAGCAAAGGACTGTGCAGATCATAGTAACTTGTGTGAAAACTGGCTCCTTAGCTGGGCCTCACCAACAACTAGGAGGCGCCTCACTGGTGAGGCCCGCCTCACAGTTTGAGAAGCACTGCCCTAGCCACTGGAGGATAGGGGATAATTTAAGGAGATGGAGTACCATTTTAATCTTCACCTAAATGCAGTAGTGCACTTTATGCATAGAATCCATTTTTCCATGACAAGTAGCTAAAGGTAATGTCGCAATGTATGAATATGTATTTGCTTGTTAGTACTGCTTGTCATAGACCAGGATTACATTGGGGTTGGGTTTCCATTGCATTTTTTAAGTAAAGTTTAGTCTATACAGTAAAAAGGAAACCTGACAGTCAATGAAATCCACTTCAAAGAACCCACAATGCCAGGTGAAAAGATACCAACATAATCCTATACATCTGTGTTAATATGTTATGTGTAGAAGCATATTTTCCATACTAATGGACATACAGACAGTAGACACTGCTGTCAAATAGCTGAAATTTCCTTTGAATTATTTGTGTTATTACCTTAATGTTGATAAGAAGCTCCAAGAAATTCCTTGGCGGCATAACGACTGAGGTGTTCAGTGGGATAACGTAGCATTTATTCAGGCTGAGATCAAGGTAGGCAGTGAGTTTCTGAGGAGATAGAGAGGTCGCAAACAGATATTAATAAAAAAAATGGTGAATCAAGTAATTTTTCTGAAGCATTACTACAAAGATAGTCACACAACTCCAATGGCTTATAGATAAAACACTAGATCAGCAAACAGCTACTATCCCAACTGACCCATATAAATGCACACTCCATCTGGGAGAGAGAAGAAAACTGCTGTCAGAGACCTCTGCAGCTCGTCTCCAAGGAGAACAAAAGGGTTCAGTGTAGAAATGAGCAAATCTCGAGCATGCTCGAGTCCATCCGAACCAGAGCATTCAGCATTCGATTAGCGGGGGCTGCTGAAGTTGGATAAAGCCCTAAGGCTATGTAGAAAACATGGATATAGTCATTGGCTGTATCCATGTTTTCCAGACAACCTTAGAGCTTTATCCAACTTCAGCAGTCACCGCTAATCAAATGGCGAACAATCGGGTTTGGATGGACTCGAGCATGCTCGATGTTCGCTCATCTCTAGTTGAGTGTTTTCTATCATCATGTGTCAGGAGAGAGTCTGGACGCCCTAATACATATCAGATAATCAGTCAGTTCTGCTAACTTTTTTTTTTTTTTTTTTTTTATAAACACGTGCATGGAGGCCTATACTGACAGTGGTGATACGTTTTTTTTTTTTTTTTTTTTGCGTGACTCAAAAGTACACCTGACTACAGTGGACTACATTTGGTCCATAAAAGTGGAAGCACTGGCAGTACGCTGCAGTATATGTTAACCTCCCTGACGTATCCACTAAACTTGGGGAAAATTCACTTGCTCAGATAAATGTATACGACTGACAGGTCAAATCAAAAGTAACAAACTCCAATAGATTGGTCAACAAGTATACCTTACCCTGTGAAAGTCATGAACAATGTCAGCAGGATCGCTGTCAGCAAACTCAGGGACTGGAACATTGATCAGCTCAACCTCCTCTTCTTCCAAGATCTGAATCCTCTCTTTAAAGGAGTGATAGCGGACACGATTTTCTGCATAAGGCTCAGCCAGGGACATGTCATCCTCAGTGTATCGAATTCCACAGAAGTATACACCACGCTACAAGAGAAATAGGAGAAAGGACATCAATAGGCATACACAACTAGAACATTATAACCATACTACAGAAGACTTCTAATATTCAAACCATCAATGTAACACATTTTAGGGGGGAAAAAAAAGTTATAAAAAGAAACCTTCATATTACTCATTCATAAACCTGTTACATGTGTATACACACACACATATATAAAATGTATCCACTAGACAAATCAACTCCAACAACCAGGTCTTATGGGTCTGCTGTGGTGTCCAATGTATGGAGCTTATGTTTTGCTGAAACAGAAAACAACCGAACCACTGGAAGCATAAAGGTCAGGGTTTCCTCTTCTATCCCTTGGTTGAGCTTGATGGTCAAGTCTTAGGGTGGTATTACACGAAGCGATTATCGTTCGAATAATCGTTCAATCGGTCGTATTTGAACGATTATCTTTAAGTGTAATAGTAGACAACGATTAAACGACGAACGATTGGTCGTTGGTCGTTTAATAGGTTTTGGATCTATTTTTATCGTTTGTCTTTTACACATCGTTCGCACATCGTTCGTTTGAATAAGATGTCGTTAGCCGTTCCCTGTTCATTCGCAAATTGAAAGGGGAGTGTTCTTGAACTTTGTTGCTCCAATTCAACCGATAATCTTTCCGTGTAGTAAAACGAACGATTATTAGGCAACCGCTATTGCGATCGTTGGAGATCGTTTATCGTTAATTGAAAAAAATCGCTTCGTGTAATACCACCCTTAGGGTCCATTTACACAGAAAGATTATCTGACAAATTATCTGCCAAAGATTTGAAGCCAAACCTGGGATTGGATTTGAAAAGAGGAAAAATCTCAGGCTTTCCTTTATGACCTGATCTCTGTTTATTGTCTGTTTCTGGCTTTGGCTTTAAATCTTTGGCAGATAATCTGTCAGATGGACCCTTATTTTTCTTAACTCCATTAACTACAGTATCTAGCTATGTGCTATAAGGAAGCGTCCCAGCTGTCACCACTGGACAAAGGTCTGCCATGACTGCGGAGACAAAGGTGTAACTAAAGGGCCTTTTACATGGACCGATTATCAGTCTCATCCTGTGTAAAAGTGACATTGAGAAGTAGGAAACCGCCCAATCGACTGATCAAATCTTTAGGGCAGGCTTTAAAATTTATTGCTATTGGATGCACATCTCCCTGTGTAAACTGAAGATGTGTGGTTAATAGCAAAGGGAAACTGACAGCACAGATATGTATATATGTGTGCTGTCAATTTCCAGATCACACATGCAGGGCATACTTACCTAGTGCACTGCTGTGTGATCCGGTATCCTGATCTCCATCTCTACCATCCTGCTCAATGGCTACCAGCAGTATCTTCAGGCTAGAGAGCAGGATGGGAGAGACAGCAGGATGCTGGATCACACAGCAGCGCACTAGGTAAGTATGAACTTCATATGTGACTTGGAAACTGGCATCATACCCATGCTGTCTGTTTCCATGGCTGCAGACCAGCTGCTCGATTATTGTGCCGTGTAAAAGGCACTGCAAAAAAAAAGAGTACCAATCTCGTTGATCAGAGCTCATTCTTATCATAGCAGGGCCCCATGTTGGCATCTAGTCCTGGCCCAGTAACAT
Source organism: Dendropsophus ebraccatus (assembly GCF_027789765.1). Taxonomy (NCBI): domain Eukaryota; kingdom Metazoa; phylum Chordata; class Amphibia; order Anura; family Hylidae; genus Dendropsophus; species Dendropsophus ebraccatus. Next base: position 50,338,294 of record NC_091458.1, read on the forward strand.
GTTATTTTGTTTTCACTTTTCCTTTTTTAATATTTAAAATCCAAAAAATGAGAAGGCCGATGGGACAAAAAACCAAAACCGAACCATGACTTTCATAATTTCCTGTTTCGTTTTTCATGTGAAACAGCACCTCAGTCATACACATAAGGAGGAAACAGCTGCAGACAAACAGGGAGTAAATCAGGTAAAACAAACTCCGCTGTACAGGAATAATAGCCGGCTAAAACAATGATCACTTCTAGGAAATACCCACAAACACTTTCCCAGAAAACACATCATTGTTTTCTCTTTTTGCTCCTGTGTGAAATTTTCTTTTTGAAAAGTCAGGGAAAATCACAGGGAGCTAGATGGTGAAGACAAGCCGCTAAAAATACTGCTGAGTCAATTCTCACATAGGTGGGGTTTGTAAGCATAGATATTATTAGCTATATAGAGGGTAGACCCCCCTAAACCAGTCAGGTACCACCTGTGATGTCTTCAGATAAGCCTTCACATCTCATACATACAAAACAGCAGGGATTTACTCTGCATACTCAGGATCCAGCAAATTGTCCCTTTTGGCTCTGAATTTTACAGTCCTTGCCGAGATCAGGTGGTTATGTGGTGGAAGTCTGGTGTTCCAAGAGGAAGCGTGTCCTCTCTAAGCCCCCACAACCTCACATGTAAGTAATCCGAATGTTCAAGGACAGAACGCTGGGACAGAAGCCTGCATACTAGTCTGCCCAGGCTACTGGATATAAACCCTATTTGTAATGTAGAAACAGAACAGATTTTCTTGTTTTTGCCAAAATTTTAAATAAACATGCAGATACTATTCGTTTCAACACAGTATACAAGGGATGTAAAGTCTACATAGCCTAAAATGCCAGGTTTTTGTTATGTTAAAAGAAAAAAAAAAAACCTCAAAATCAGATCAAGACTACTTTAGAAGTGCTTTAGCAAGTGCTGGGGATGGGGGAGGATAAAATAAATAAAGGTCCTATTACACAAAGAGAATGTCGGCCATATTCAGCCGATACCGACCATTACGGCCGATAATTGCTTAGTGTAATATGGCAAAATGGCTGATCATTGTCTTTTAACATGTTATATATATTATATATAATATTAATTATATTAAGATATTATATATAACATATTATGCCTTCTCTCAGCGTAATAGGAGTGGCAGTAGCAGACCACCGCTATCTTCTATGGGCTGCCCGGATGATCTAGCGATCACCCGGGTGTGATATGTTTCCCCTGTGTCTTTCACACTTGGCACTTTATAAATGTATTACCTGTGGATACATGTTTTTAAATGGGTAGTGCCAGAAAAATGCTAGAGATTTGTAATTTACTTCTGTTAAAAAAAATCTCAAGTTCAGTACTTATCAGCTGCAGGAAGCGGTGTATTCTTTACAGTCTGACACAGTGCTCTCTGCTGCCACCTCTGTCCATGTCAGGAACTGTCCAGATGAGTAGAAAATCCCCTCAGAAAACCTCTCCTGCTCTCCAGACTGGAAAGAATACCACTTCCTGCAGGACATACAGCAACTGATAAGCAGCTGGAAGACTTGAGATTTTTTTTAATATAAAGTAAATTACAATTCTCTGGCACCAGTTGATTTTAAAGAATTTTTGTGATCTACCCCTTTAATGGTCAATGAATACAGCAAAGTTTAAGACTGACTTGCTGAGTCAATGCTTCTTTCCCAGGATTTGTTTAAAGTCTATAACTGGAGATACAGAGATCTGCATAGAAGCTGTAGACAGTAGGATATGCACAAACTGCACACAGTCTGTACACCTGAGATATGTAGGATATTTCTTTAGGAAAATTATGCTAAAACGTTTCTGCCCACCGACCAGTGAGCTTATAGTGTGTTCTCTGGTCAAATGATATAAGAGCCGTGCCGAATGTGTCCAAGGTACGTAAGCGACTGTAAGGAAATAAATAATTCATATTCTGTCTCTACTAAGGCATGGGCAATGACTGGGCATACTGCCATCAGGACCCCTAGGAATAGCTGTGGCTTCTAAGTCACCTGCCTATGTCACTTGTTCTTAAAATCACAATCTTAAGTCTCCATAATAACGTAGCAGATGGTGTGGCTATAGATTACAGAGAAGTAGAGTCACAGTAAATAAGTAGCCATTAATATATAGAGGACCAAGATGATAATGTTCTGCTATAGCAGCAAAAGAATTAAGATTGGGAACGTCACAAGTAGTACGTAGTACGTCAATTATTCGGACAATACCTAAAGGGGTATTCTCATTTCAGCTAATATAGTTATACTTGTAGTAATCACCAAGGTCAATATTTTTGCAACTACATTAATTTAGCAAACTCGTCTCCTTCTCCTGATATCAGGGCTGTGGAGTCGAAAAGAATGTACAGACACCAGCATTTCAGAAAATCTTTCCGAATTTTATAATTGAGTTTTCATATGAAATTTAAAAATGTTCCTCATTAATATAGTTTATGTTCTATCAAAAGACCTTATTTATTAAAACAAGAAAAACACTTCCTCCCATACATTTAGTTTCCTCCATATATGAGAAATAAAGCACTGGCCCTATTAGATGGGGATGGTGGTCGGGGAAAAGTTGGTCACTATTTGGCAGTTTGTTTCTGAGCTGGAAGAGTCCATTGTGTGGGGGGGGGAGATCTGTGCTGTTCTCTTCCTGGATGCTGGATGACTGTATAGGAGCAGCAGTGTAATACGAAGATATCCTGTGTCATATAGAGGAGGAGGAGAAGACATAAGTAGTGTAGCAGTAACCTCTGTCCTCAGTGTGGTGCTTTCTCTCTGGGAGAAGATTGTGTGCTTTTTTGTGTGCTATGGCCGCAGCAGGCTGTGTGTGTGCGCATCCTATGGCTGGAGCACGCTGCATGTGTGTTAGAGAGAGGTAGAAATGAAAGGGGTATTATGGGCCAGTGAAAAATCCAGGGGGTGGTGGGATCTTAATGAAGAAGTCCTATTTACCTGTCCCCGTGCCCCCACAGTGCACGTCACATCCCATGGTCCTCCACCGGGCTCCCGATCATATAATGTCACAGCCCCACCCAGTAATACCCACTCAGCCAAACAGTGACTGAGGCAGGACAAAGCTGTAGTCACTGACTGGCTGAGAGGGTAGTTCCTGTGGAGCCGTGATGATTCATGAGTTCGGACACTGACAGAAAGCTCATAAATGTGGGCCTATATCTGACCTCTAAATCTCAGGTATCTGGCATTGTTAGCAGTTTTTCTTTGTGTCTGGTGAATATTCAGTTACAAACGTAGATTGTCGGCAGGAAAAAGACCACCGACTCCGTCTAGTCTTGAGTTCTTCAGGACATGGTGGCTGGTGACTAGCTGCATCCGCTGCGCGCACACACACACACACAAAAAGCTGCTTTATTCAGAAGTCACCCCAGGATCATGTAGGACATTACACTAAAGCTGCTGAGCCAGTTCTACTTAACACCAGTGTGATAAATAACTCTGGTCTGATTGGCCATTTATAAAAGGGGCTGGAGTCGGAGTCGTGTACTGATAAAGTTCAGGAGTCTGAGCTACAGCTTACCGACTCCACAGCCCTGCCTGATATGCTGCTCTTTTCCTCCCGTTGTTAACACCTTATTGTCTATCTTACCAACCACCACTTAACAATGGAAAGAGCAGCAGTGTTATAGCCGTCATGCCTCAAGATGTGCACACATTTACTAATTCACAAAAGTGCAATCTAAAATGCTCCTACTAATGCTTTTGGGAGGCACTTGTGCACATTAATCCAGGTTCCTGTCCTGCTGAAGCAGTCTTCCTACCTCTTTACAATCCTTATACCGTACAAAACAGGAATTGTCTGATTAGACCAGACCTAGTGGTTAGAATAAAGATGGTAAGATTTCCGGATTTTATAATACAGTAACATGGAAAATTAAAAAAAAAAAAAAAACTATTCCTAAATAATAATAAAAAAAAAATTATATATAATTTATTAAAAACTTATTGACACATTCCTTTTAAACCATTAAGGCAACATTGGCCAAAAACGAAAGTAAACATACATATGTACAAGACTTAGCAAGTGAGTATAGAGTGTATAGCATGATCATACAGTTAGTGGGCAGTTCTCAGGAAGCTTAGGATGTCTTGTACACAGAGGCACCTACTACTAAGTGTGCACATACCTCTTCAAGCTCGCTCAGTTTCTGTGCTGATGCTGTAAGGTGCTGTGTGAAAGGGGATAAGGTATTTTACAACACAGACACCAGCGTCTAAAATATGTACATAAATCATAGTATACCTACACAATGACATGAATGTTGTGTTCTGTGGCGCACTGTGGGTATGTAGTTCTCTTCTGACTTTTATATTAAAAGAGAAGTCCGGGAAAATAGCTGAGGAGGAGGGAGGTAAAAAAACAAAAAAAACAAAACAAAACAAAACAACAACAACATGCTCTTACCTCTCCCGCTCCAACACTGGTGGCTGGTTACCGACACTCAGGTCCCGGACGCTTCCTGTTCTAAGTGGGGATCAGGGTTGTGACGTGTGTGTGTGTGGTCCGCTAAGCCAGTGCCGCTGACTGCCGAGGACCAGAGCAGGAGAGGTAAGAGCATGTTATTTCTTTTATCCTCCCCCTCCCCAGCACTTGTTGGGAAAAAAAAACCCAAAAAAACGATTAACCCAGACTTCTCCTTTAAGTTCAATGTGATCATGGGTTGTGGGTAGAGAGAAAGAATCGAAATAAGGGAGATAGAACGTTCATGATTGCATGCTCAAATCAACTAAGAACGCATGCTTTTTTTAAATAGGAAAAATCAGGTAACCTCTTGATGGAAAAAAAAAAAATTTAACTAAAAGCAGAACTCATCAAGCCTGATCCTTATTTTTTCCTGTATGAGCGACTGTCTCCATGCACATCAGGTCATCAGCTTTCCCTAATGAAGTCCTTAATGTGTATGGACAGATTCACTGCATAAGCTTTAGTTCAGTTTACAGTTAAGAAGGTTTTGACTGGTGGTGGTGTGCGTGTTCAAACCCCCCAGCAATAATTTGATGTTTGAGCTGTGTGCTTCACTCCCTGGCTTACTGCAGGAGATCAGCTCCATTCACCCACACTGATTAAAACTTTTTATGTGTCATTTTTTTTTAAGGGACAGTGCCCACCTAAGCCCCAAATACATTGGATCTTGAGCATTACAGTGTATTTACTTCTTACATACAAAGTGTTTCTGTGGAATTACAGCCATAGTGTGCTGTTTGAAAAAATTACCTGTGAAACAAAGTATCTGTAAAGGTACGCTCCACCCAACACAATGCCAGCCAGCATAAAGGCCAGTCCAAAGCACATGCACCAGCACCAGGCCCGTCTCTGTCCGAGTGGCACCACTTCTTCCACCTCCTGCAATGGAAAGAGACACATGTCATTTCTCAGGGACTATTAAATTCATAGGAATGACACCAAACATTAATGCGGCGGCATAAACTGAACAGGATCTTTAATTCAACCTCAAAAAAAAGGAAGCAGAGTTCTCAACATAGCGAGCTGACGTATGTAGGGATCTGAAGACAATGCCAAGTTTATGGGTATTTTTACAGGGGCTCACCAACTATTAGGGCTGTATTAGACGGCCCGATCACATTAGTAAGAGTGCCGATCTGCTTGATCAGCACTTGCTTACTGAGCAGCTCACTTATCGTGCAGCAAGGGCACAAGAGAGTTACTGATGTCTGTGCAGCCCTTGCTGTATATAGTAAATAATAAACTGTATATGTACAACTGAAGTGACAGGCTGCTCAGCCAATCACTGGCCGTGGCTGTCCAGTCCTGGCCAATGGTTGGCTGAGCAGCCTTTCCCTTTAGAGAGCGGCTCTGAAGTTGTACAGGCGGCTGTGGGGAGCGCAGAGAAGCTAGGAAGACGCCGGAGAGCGTAAAGATGTAACATATAGAGTTTATTATTTCTTAAGAGATTCATCAGCCATTGGCCATGTACTGCTATTACATGTAGCGACGCATGCCTGGCGCCCGATGATTTTAGGTCAGGGCCTAAAGACAGAATCAGCTGATGTCATCGGCTGATTGTTGTCTTTATTACACAAAGCTATGATCTGCCGAGTCGGCCTGATTCAGCAAATTATCGATCCGTGTAATACGGCCCTTAAGGTTTTGTCTGTTGACAAGGTTGATGCATTGGGAACCAGCTGGATTCTGAACGCAGCCCTGGAGTACAAGGGTATATTCACAAATTGCAGATATATGCATGACGGAAGATCCATTCTATTCATCTGAAGCATTTTATAGGCCTTACGCTGATGTATGGGGACAGTCACATAAAAGTCTGCAACAAACCTGTCATGTGTAAATACACCCTAATCCATGTGTTAGTCAATGTCAATAGAAGATAAAGCAAGATATGACGTTGCTCAATTTTACATGACTCTTACATAACCGTAAAAGAAAAAAAAATGATTGAGAGATAAAACCTCATGTTAAGGTGTGGAGCATAGCAAGCAGTTCTGACATTCTTGGCACCCGTAAACACATCTTGAAGGATTGCTGCAAAGTTTTTTTTCAGTCTGTACAAAGTGTTAGGGGGTAGAGTTTTATTCCATGGCCTTTGTCCTTATGACGATGACTAAACATATATACTTAGCTTAATAACTGAGATCCTGGAATGAACTCCAGGGATCGGATCGATTATATTCAGAGTAAAAGCCGCAGAGTGCAGAAATAGTATGTGACACATAGGGTGGAACTATCCAGCTATGAAAGTCTGTATACTAGGGAGTGTCATGGACCCAGGGACAAACAGTGCCGGTATAGAAAGGAAAAACAATCGCTCCTATAGCCCAGCGCTCACAATCTGGCTGTACTCAAGTACCTTTCCAATAGATGTCTTCTGCTGGGTAAAGGAGGGCATTATAATACATGGGGTAACGGAGAATTGTTACTACATGGGCGTACAGGAGGGCATTATTACTGTATGGGTCCACAGGAGGGCATTAACCCTTTGAGGACCAGGCCCAAAATGACCCAGTGGACCGCGCAAATTTTGATCTTAGTGTTTCCGTTTTTCCCTCCTCCCCTTCTAAGAGCTCTAGCACTCTCAGTTTTCTATCTACAAGCCATGTAAGGGCTTATTTGTTACAGGAATAGTTGTACTTTGTAATGGCGTCATTCATTTTACCATAACATGTATAACGGAATCCCAAATATATTATTTATGAAGATATAAATAGGTGAAATCGTAAATAAGAATGCAATATGGTAAGGTTTGGGGGGTTCCTGTGTCTACGTAATGCACTATATGGTAAAAGCGACATGATACCATTACTCTATAGGTCAGTCCGAACACAACCATATGCAGGTTTACGCAAATTCTCTAATGTTATATATTTTTTTTAAATGAAATCCTTTTTTTTGGCAATTAATTATAAATAAAATGGGACTATTGTGACGCTTATAACGGTTTTAGTTTTTCACCTACGGGGCTGTGTGGGGTGTCATTTTTTCCGCCATGATCTCTAGTTTTTATTAATACCATATTTGTGAAGATCGGACGTTTTGATCACTTTTTATTAATTTTTTTATATATATAATGTAACATAAAATCGGTAATCCGCGCACTTTTTTCCCTCTTTTCGTGTACGCCGTTTACCGTTCGCAATGACGCTTGTTATATTTTAATAGATCGGACAATTACGCACGCTACGGTATATTATACGTTTATCTATTTATTTATTTTTATATGTTTTATTTATATAATGGGAAAGGGGGGTGATTTCAACTTTTATTGGGGGAGGGGTTTTGGGGTAGTGTGTTAGTGTTTTTAACTGTTTCTTTTTTACACATTTGAAGTCCCTTTAGGGGACTTTTACATTCACTAGTTTGATTTGTACACTGATGAATGCTATGCCATAGGCATAGCATTGATCAGTGTTATCGGCGATCTGCTCATTGAGCCTGCCTGTACAGGCTTAGAGTAGCAGATCGCCGATCGGACTGCACGGAGGCAGGTGAGCAGTCCGTTTTACCGATCGGGACCCCCGCAGTCACACTGCGGGGGTCCCGATCGGTAAGTGACAGGGGACTCCCCCTGTCACTTACACTTAAACGCCGCGATCGCGGCGTTTAAGGAGTTAATGACACGCGGCAGCGCGATCGCTGCAGCGTGTCATTACCGGTGAGGTCCCGGCTGCTCACTGCAGCCGGCCCCCACCTGCTATGAAGCGCGCTCCGCAGCACGCTTCATAGCGGGAGAAACACCCAGGGCGTACAGTTACGCCCTAGGTCGTCTGGGGACAGACTTCCATGGCGTAACTATACGCCCTGGGTCGTCTAAGGGTTAATACCATACAGTGGCACAGGGGGTATTATAATACATGGTATAGAGGGAGAATTGTTACTACATGAGCATACAGAAGGGCATTATTACAGTATGGATGCATAGTGGGGGGCATTCATTTAAGGTGGCATGTGAGGGCATTATTAATGACTGCGTATACTGTTTGGGCATTATTTGTAGGTACATTCACAGTCAGGGTATTATCAGAGAGGACATAATTAACATACAATACATTAAAGGGGTTATCCAGCGCTACAAAAACATGGCCACTTTCCCCCTACTGTTGTCTCCAGATTGGGTGGGGTTTTGAAACTCCATTCCATTGAAGTAAATGGAGCTTAATTGCAAACCGCACCTGAACTGAAGACAAAAGTAGGGGGAAAAGTGGCCATGTTTTTGTAGTGCTGGATAACCCCTTTAAGAGGGGCAGCAAACTCTGTTGGGAGGTCAACATTGGGGCCTGGGACTGATGGCTAGGAAAGAGAAACGTGAAAAAAACTGCTCAGAGGAGAAGTCACAAGTTAGGCGCCAACTTGCCGAATGCTCAGCATTTTGGCGGCTGCAAAAGTTGGATGCTGCCCTTGGACAGCCTATCTGCCGAACATTCAGCAAGTTCGCTCATCACTAAACGTCCCCTGTGCGAGATTGCATCATATACACAGAGGATTATGAAGAGGCTCTTGTGTAGATCTTGAGTATACATAGTTTAGTTGATATAGGTTATCCAGTACCTCGATCCATAACCTTTACACTAGGACACACAGAAGTCTATTCCTATTGATTCTAGCAGACTGGTGTTCATTGCCGCACTTCTAGGAGATAATTCAGCGCCATGAAGACTTGTAAGCCCCTCGCCTGTCTTCGTACAGCTATGTATGTTGGAGATGTTCTTTGTAAGAATCTCGGGGACAGAATATTCCTGTAATATTGGACATGATGGAACGCACCACGATTCTTACAGAAGCTGACAGAATAGACCTGTCTGATATTGGAGGTACAGCAGAACCGCACAGCCGTCAGGTTCTCCGGTAACTTATTCATATCATCTACATTTTCTTTTTTTTTCTTAATAACGCTTTATATTCTCACTTTCTTTTCATCTGAGCTTACCGAGCTTTCAACCCTAAATTTCTAATAAAAATGTCAGCCTCATTGTCCATCCATCCAAGCTTGAAGAGCATCGGGTGAGGCCTGTGAAGTGTTATTTCCCTTTCCTCACAGTGCACCTTCTGTAACCTTCACCGACAATACTTCTACTTATTCATGTGGATCGAAATGACAAGCGAGGTTTTAGTGGATTGGATATTATATTATGGCTCACATACTTCATTGCGGCATATTTCGTTTGTATTTTTCCTGTAAAATGAGACTTTGAGGCTTAAAATTAGCCGTGACATACAGTCGGTCAGATTTGATATTAAAGCACTGAAAGGGAAAAAATGCTACACGGAGATACATGAGTCGGGATGTATGCAGCCGCCCTACAGGGATAGGCAATAATGTCTGGGATGAAAATATACCCTTAACATAGTAACATCATCTGGGTGGCCTATAGAAGATAGCGACGGTCTGCTCCTATTATAAGAAGCGACGGCCAGCAGGGTCGCTATTGCTATCAGGGTGGTGATTTTGGTTTAGGATTAAAAACAATACTAAGCCAACATTGTGCATGTCAGCTGATCATTGCCTGTAAACAACTACCACACTAAACGATTATCGGCCGGTAATAGGCCAAGTGCGGCCAATAATAATCTGGTGTAATAGTACGCTAAGTTCGCACAGATTGTTACACTCTATGCACAGGAAAAGATTTTTAATCACATGAAGGAAGAGGATCCACAGCTCCATATTAAAACCTTAAAAGCTTTATTTCATTGTCCATAAAAAACATACAGCACGATTAAAAAACACACCAACGCGTTTCGGGATTATCTCCCCTAATCATGGCAATTACAAGAGATAATCCTAAAACGTGTCAGTGTTTTTTAACCATGCTGTATGTTTTATTATGGACAATGAAACAAAGCTTTTGAAGTTTTTATATGGCACTGTGGATCCTCTTCCTTCATGTGATTGACCAGCTGGTGTGCGGCCCAGCCCTTCTCCAATTTTACCTGGGAAACTGGTGTACTGTCTGGCTTGCTATGCACACGGTGAGCTGACTTCTCTTGTCTCTGAAGCATTGTAATACGTGAAACTATACAGTGATTAGATAAAACAGTATGTTATATGGGAAGCTGCACCCAGAAGTGGACATGAGCGTCTGAAGAAGTGTCTGGTATTGGTGTGATACCGGTTACTCTGTATGATATATTCAAGAGAAGAAAAAAAAAGTCTGGCATGCTATGACACTTTGCACATGAAAAATGGCTATCCACTTAACAGGTGTGGGTTTCAAGCACACTCGGGTCCGTACAAACCCACAAGCCTGCGGCATTTGATCACCATGTGGCACAAGCATGCGGTATTTGAGTCTGTCTGCAGCCTAATCCAAGTAAGCATACTACTTGCCATCTCACTAGACCGAGGTTGTAAAGTTTCCTGGTACATAAAGTGCTTTCTTTTGGTTTATACTCAATATAATCGCTGGGGTTGTGGCCTACAGTACAAAGTGCTCTAAGTTCTCCTTCAGTGTATATTCAGGTCAATCATCAATATTCAATGTTCCTGAAACAACAACAAAAGGCCCTGAACTGAGAGATTCCCAAGAACCTTCTAGCCTTTCCCATGCCATATCCCCCAGGGAAGCACTGCAGTATCCAGGGACATATCAGACGAGTCCTTGCAACTAAGGGCTTTAGCCCAGGCCTGATCACAGTTAGAAGCCCAAGCCACAGTCTAGCCTGAACTAAAGCAGATTAAATTGGAAACTACTTACACCTAATAAAGAGACAGGCTGGCTTCACTTTCCAGCTCGCTGAACCTGACAAGCTCCTTGGATTTACAATGGAGTTTGTCTTGTGATCTGGGGAGTAAAACACATAAAACAAGTCGAGAGAAGTGCAAGGTTAAGACCCTATTAAAGCCCTATTACAGGGATTCAGCCGATATCGGTCGCTATGGCCAATAATCGTTCCATGTAATAGAAGGCAACGATCAGCCGACATGAACGATGTGAGACAAACGACTGCAACGATCAGCTTTCTTGTCATGTTTAAAGACAAACGACTTAGATAGCAACAATCTGCTGCCGTCGCTCCGAGGAATATGAGTGGCAGCAGACCGCCGCTGTCCTAGTGATCACCTGGGCAGCCCCCGCACCTTCCCTGAGCGCGTAGTAGCGGCGGCAGCGAGCAGGGAATGAGGAACGAGTAGCCCTGTGTAATGGGGGCTTAATACTAACCGATTATCAGCCTTACTGGGCCGATTACGGCTGTTCCGGACGATAATTGCATAGTATAATCACATGTTAAAAGGTCCTGATCAGGGGACACGTAGTGTTAGATAAGGATTTGTGCAGTGATGGTCAGCTGCATACCACCCTGTGTAATAACAGCGGCAGCGGCAGACCACTGCTGACTTCAATGGTCAGCCCAAACTATTTACGGACCATTTGGGCAGCCCTCGCGCTGCTCCCTGCATGTAATAGCACAGGCAGCGAGCAGAGAACTAGGGGGAAGCGATCACTGACATGACAGGTTGGCGTTTGCTTCCCCCGGATTATGGCGCTGTGTAATACAGTGAGGGTCTGAACACTGAACCTCTGCAACATGTCAAATGGGCACTGCTTGGGTATGCACCAGGACTAGCATAATGTTCTGTCAGTAAACTAATGTATACAGCCAATGTATGCATGCATATGCAAGCCTGACTGGTATAGCATTAGGGAGATTTATATATGCCCATTACCTGGTTATCTCCTATACTTTTTTACTACCTTAGAACGACTATAGGCATTGAATATTTTAGCAACATTTACAAGTAGCCCTTTATTATATTTACGTGGCATTTGTCCAAGGGGATTTCCAACAGAGTACCTGCTTTCTGCTCTAATATTTTTATTACATGTACAATATAGTAGTAATACTCGGTAATTTCCAACACCTCTATTCTCCTCTACAGAGAGCCACGCTGCATGCCTGTCCTGTTCTCCAGCTGAGAAGCGGGATTTGCAGCGTCTGATAAGGTTTATTGCAGAGACGCTGCTTGTCTAATTCTCAACCATAAAGCCAGCGTCGAAAATGAAGCTTCACCACAAGGTTAGGGTTTCACTACACAACACACAGGAAATGGTTTTGAGCTCAAATCGAGCAGAAATCATTAACACACAAAATTGTAAGCCTGGTATTATCATTGTGCCTCAAATCCGGGGGAAGAGGAGGAGAAAACATGGAATCCATCATCTGGCAGTCAATGGCACTCTAAATCTTTAGATCAGGGATGGGGAACCTGCAGCCCATCAGCTGTTGCAAAACTACAATTCCCATCATGCCTGAACAGCTGAAGCTTTAGCTTCGGCTGTCCAGGCATGATGGGAATTGTAGTTTTGCAACAGCTGAAGGGCCGAAGGTTCCCCATCTCTGCTCGAGATACTTCCAAGTTACAATCTCTGCTTTATGACAGTGGTCTTAAAACTGTGGAAAAAACTACAACTCCCAGCATGCCCAGTCATTAGAATGGCTGACAAAATAAGGCTATGCTATTAAAGGCTCCTATTAGAGACCACTGGTAGCACAGCACGCAGCACTAACTTCCCAGGTGAACTGTCAAAAAATGGACACCATGTCAGAAACCTTAATGGGCCCCATTATGCTCCTTTTAATTGAGAAGATAGCTGATCGCCCATGCACAAGTTGATGACTGCTTGTTTATAGGATCCCTTTAAATGGGCCAATTACCGGGCTAGAGCATTCACACGGCCCTTTACTTTCATTATTATTATCAACAGCACATTGATGTTCACACTAGGAGAACTGCTGACTATCGATGTCTAAGTTTGCATAAAAAGGGTGACAATCCAACAAATGTGTCATATCATTAATCAGCTTATCACTGTGCAAAAGTCATCCCACGTGAAAAGCCCTTAAAGGGGAACTCTGGCAAAAGAAAAAATTCTTCAAGGAGGTGTCAGAAATTTATAATTTACTTTTATTTAGCCTTCCAGTACTTATCAGCCGCTGTGCATCCTACAAGAAGTGGTGTACTCTTTCTAGTCGGACGCAGTGCTCCATACTACCACAGAGGTGGCAGCAGAGAGCACTGTGTCAGACTGGAAAGAATACACCACTTAGCAGGACATACAGCATCTGATAAGTACTGGAAGACCTGAGATTTCTAAATAGAAGTACCAATTACAAATATAACCTTCTGACAAGTTGATTTGAAAGAAAAAACAACTTTTCCAGAGTACCATTTTAAATGGGTACGTTATGTGACAGATTCAGCAATGTCATGTCTTTGCTTCAGGAAGTGTTACCAGAGAAAGACCATGCAGTCTGTTCCATATGCCCGTCCACTAACACAGGACATTACACACAAATTAAGAATTAGAACACAACATTGCTTTTTGTTACAAAGTCTGAAAAATGCAAGACACCCCCTTTAAGAAAGGTCATTTGCCATACAAGTCTCATGACCAGGGACCCCAAGAACAGGGGCTGTTGATGCCATAAACGTTAATAGTTCACCTTTAAACCAAAAGAATGAACAGAGAAATCATCATGCTGACAAATATTGACTAGTGCACATATCTGTAAGTAAAATGAAAGCGTGCTAGACGTGGGTTAGGGTGACAGCGAAGCCAAATGACGAAGATACTACTGGGGTGTGCCAGCTCTCTCAGAAGCCAAATGAGAAGACGTGAACTGCCAGGAACTCGCTTTTATTCTCAGCATCAAACGGACAGATATCTTAGAGAACAATCGTCTGACCTATAAAACATGCAGGAAAGCACGGCCGCAATCCTACTGGGACAGTCCAGCTCGGGGGCGGGGGGGTGGAATTCAAATCCCATTCCATGGAATTGTGAGAGGTAAGGCTGGGTTCACACTACATTTTTGCAATCAGTTTTTTTCTTTTCTTTCAAAAAACAGGAAAAAACCCCAACAACGGAATTCAGAGTCAAATTTGTGTGCATCCATTTTGATCCGTTTTTCCATTGACTTCCATAATTAAAAAAAAAAAAAGTATCTTTTTTTTTTAACGTACACAAAAAAAGTAGTTGACCTCATTTTTGTGTCCGTAAATTATAATTTTTTTTTTTAATAGTGCGAGTCAATGGAAAAAACGGATGCACACAAATGCATTAGTTTTTTGCAAAAACATAGCGCGAACCCAGATTTACAGAGGTTACAGGGCACAGCTCCAATACATACACACACACATATATATATATATATATATATATATATATATACACACACACACACACATACATACACACTATTTCCTATATTATCCTCAGAAAATCTCAGAATTAGTTGGACAATTCAATTAATCAAATGGAAACTGCACTATGCGTCACTATCCACTGTGGGGCGCTCCAGAGAGTTCCAGCAGACCCTACAAACTACTCAGTGGTGGCCGGGGGCAGCACAACCTGAGCCTGCCTACTGTCCGGGACCCTTGTATGGCACTATTGTAGCCTGTAGTCAGCACGGCTATTTGTAAGCCAAAAGCAGAAGTGAAACAAAAAAAAAAAAAACAGAACTGTTCTGTTCTGTATTGTGGGCACACTCCTGGAATTGGCTTAGGGCCCTATTCCACAGGACGATCATTCGAATTATCGTTACATTGTTCGGATCTAAACGATAATCATTCGGTTAAATAGCAGTTAACGATTAAACAACGAACAAGAAATCATTGATCGTTTAATAAGACCTGGACCTATTTTTATTGTTGCTCGTTTGCAAATCGTTCGCATTGAATAAGACGTCATTTGGTTGTTCACAGTAGCAACGAACGCAATAACGACGACAAGAACGATCAAAAGTAACTATTATCGTTCCATGTAAAAGGGTGAACGATTTCAGGCCATTCGCAATAGCGGTCGTTTGAAATCGTTTATTGTTAACGATTATGCAAACGATAATCGTCCCATGGAATAGGGCCCATTTACAAGTTTCATCAGCATGTTCAGGGTATATGGCAATCATATACTGTAGCGTACCTGCAGTGGGCACACAGACTTTGTGTAGTCACAGCTAGACACAGGAAAGAGTTCTCAAAGCTTGTGCAAAGAAGCCTAGCTGCCCATAACAACCAATAAGACACCAGCTTTCATTTTTAAAAATGAAAGCTGGAATCTGATTGGTTGCTATAGGCTACTGTTCCACTGCCCATCTGCAGAGGTTTTGATAGATCTCCCCCATAGTGTTGAAGTGTGATGTGAATGGCTTGTACATAGTGATACCAAACACTGACCAAAACCCACCAGTGGGAGCAGTGGCCCAACAAGGAGACATTGTCTAAAGCATGCACCTGAAGAAGCTGGCAGTCCAGCCTTGAAACACGTAGTGTGTTGTTTTTAATAAATGTTTTTATACCATTCATATCCGCTTTGATCTGGTGAGTACCTGCGCCTGTCAACCTGCCTTTGTTGTGGAGTGGAGGTATTGTCTAAGTCGGTCCTCTAGCTGTTGTAAAACTACAACTCCCATCATGCAAAGTGTTGGCTGTCCAGGCATGACAGGAATTGTAGTTTTGCAACCAAGCTTGACCCCTAAAGGGGTCCTTTAATCCTGTCCCAACTATCCGCTTCCTTAAACATATAACCATATCCGCTAAAAATAACATATCTAACATGCCAACATGGGAATATCTCCTGGCCTAACAATGCAAACAAGCCGAGGAATGTCAGGAGACAACTGGCTGCATGGAGAATCACATCCTGTGCCAACAAGCAGATGGAGAAGGACGTTCACAAGGCACGGCTCTGATACCCAGATATCTGAGATATACAGAGATATGTCTTCATGAGGAACATGTGAGCGTACACGGCCCAGTGTATGTGCAACACACAAGCAGCAAATAAGCCATGATTCATTCTAATACATCTGCTTACACTACTGATTACTTCTATTACCTGTCTGCTCAACGCAAAGAAAAAAAGTCAGGGGCTGTTCACACTACTGGCCATGCAGGCAGGTTAATGGGTTTGGGAACCTGTCCCACTGAAAACGCAGCTGGATATGCAGGCAGCATGTAAGGGCATGTTCACACAGAGAAAAAGCGTCGGAATTCCACAGTGGACCTCTCCGCCACAGAATCCTGTTTGTGTCAATTCTTTGAGCGGAGACGCATGAGCCCTCCCATAGAGACACTGTGGGACACTGACGCAGGCAGACAGTACCATCACTTTTGCTCAGTGTGAACAGGCTCTTATAGAGCAGGTGGAGCTGAGCAGATTGAGATATAATTATAGGATAACTTGTCATTTATTCATGTAAATTTCTGCTCATTCTGGACTAAGTAGTCAAATGGGCGGTCTTAACCAGTGACAGAGCTGTCAGTCACTGGGTAGGACCGCCCACATTACTTTTTATTCTAGAAAGAGCAGTAATCCTGGAACTTTACCCACAAAGCTGCATATCAATCTGCTCAGCTCCTCCTGCTCTATATAACATGATGCAGTGTACTACATTATCAATGAGACAGGTTCCCTTTAAAGTATAAATCAGGAGCATAAAGAGAGAGAGAAAGAACGCAATGGAGACTGCGAATAAACTTATTTCTGCCCCCAGATACGAGCAGCCATGCTCAGCCACCCCGCCATATCTATGCTGAGAAATACCACACACGTTACATAACAAATTCTCTCATTCCACCAGTATTGGTCACTATGCGTCCGAGAAGAGCAGGGAACAGGAACCTGCTGCCCTCCAACTGCTGGAAAACTACAACTCCCATGATGCCTGGACAGCCAAAGCTTTGCATGATGGGAATTGTAGTTTTACAACAGCTGAAGTTCTAAAAGGGGGGTCTCCATGTCTATAAGGCAGGGATGGGGAACCTTTGGCCCTCCAGCTGTTGCAAAACTACAATTCCCATCATGCCTGGACAGCCAAAGCTTCGCTTTGGCTGTCCAGGCATGATGGGAATTGTAGTTTTGCAACAGCTGGAGGGCCAAAGGTTCCCCATCCCTGCTATAAGGAAACACAAGGACACCAGTCATAGAAAAGCCATAGAACAAAATCAGACTACACCTCCCAAACAGAGAATATAACATTTCCACTGACATTGTAACCTCTAGTCATTCTAGTTACTTTATAGACAAGTCTGCACTTGTTATATAGCTGTAAAATACAGAGAAATAAATGGGGAATGTGAAGACAGGAGGGGCCCTCGGGGTGACTGGAGGGCCAACCACTGACAACCAGGAAACCTGTCTGGTTTTGCTCATCAACCAATCACAGCTCAGCTTTCATTTCGCAGCGCTGGTTAGGCTCTAGAAGCCTCGCTGTGATTGGTTGGCCAGGGCAGGCAGTGCAGCTGACCTCGCTATTCACACTGTAGCATGCGGCATTGTGGGATTGCGGCCACACACACACACACACACACACACACACAGCAGCGGCGGCTCCGGCACAGTGTGTACACCCGCAGTCAGGGATGAGCCGTCAGCCATTTTCTGATCGCCGCCGCCGCCGTCTGACACTCACAGCAGCTGCCTCCATTTTATTGCACTCGGAGTCCTGGCCCTGTACACATTTCAGCCTTACAGGAAGCCGCGTCCCCTATGCGTTATGTCCCGATAGTGTGGGCTGAGCGCGCAGGTAACGCAGCGGTTTCCGGAAGAGGAGACGTGGCGCTCGGGGCTGTGTTCACAGTGTGCGGTACCGGACACATAACGCAGGTGACACCTGCACGCACCATTACCATCCCCCATAGACCCCCGGGATCAGCGGCCATGACGGTGCAGGAGGATGTAGCGATCACGTCCCCGGTACATGGCGGCCGTCTCTCACCTTGCTCTCCGGGATGATCAGCACCTCGCTGTTCTCATCCTCTTTCTTGGCGTCTTTCTGCGCCAGTGACGAGTTAAAGGCTAGCTTCACCATGGTGAGTGCGGGCCGCACCGGGCAATGGCGGCGGCGGATCCGGGACCGAGAGCGGAGAGGCGGCCGGGGCTGCTCTTTGTTGTCAGCTCAGAACTGCGAGTCTCCGTGGAGAGGAGGCGGAGGGGGAGGAGCCAATGGAGAGGGCGGGGCCAGAGAGTGACGCAGCATCATAACAATAATAAGAGGAGCTGCCAGAGGTGGCCTGTGCCCTATGTGCTGTACCAGCCTCACTGTATGCTGTGCCCTGTGTGCTGTACCCTATGTGCTGTACCAGCCTCACTGTATGGTGTGCCCTGTGTGCTGTACCCTATGTGCTGTACCAGCCTCACTGTATGCTGTGCCCTGTGTGCTGTACCCTATGTGCTGTACCAGCCTCACTGTATGCTGTGCCCTGTGTGCTGTACCCTATGTGCTGTACCAGCCTCACTGTATGCTGTGCCCTGTGTGCTGTACCCTATGTGCTGTACCAGCCTCACTGTATGCTGTGCCCTGTGTGCTGTACCAGCCTCACTGTATGCTGTGCCCTGTGTGCTGTACCAGCCTCACTGTGTGCTGTACCAGCCTCACTGTATGCTGTGCCCTGTGTGCTGTACCAGCCTCACTGTATGCTGTGCCCTGTGTGCTGTACCCTATGTGCCCATTGTGCTGTACCAGCCTCACTGTATGCTGTGCCCTGTGTGCTCTGTGCTGTACCAGCCTCACTGTATGCTGTGCCCTGTGTGCTGTACCAGCCTCACTGTGTGCTGTACCAGCCTCACTGTATGCTGTGCCCTGTGTGCTGTACCCTATGTGCCCATTGTGCTGTACCAGCCTCACTGTATGCTGTGCCCTGTGTGCTCTGTGCTGTACCAGCCTCACTGTATGCTGTGCCCTGTGTGCTCTGTGCTGTACCAGCCTCACTGTATGCTGTGCCCTGTGTGCTCTGTGCTGTATCAGCCTCACTGTATGCTGTGCCCTGTGTGCTCTGTGCTGTACCAGCCTCACTGTGTGCTGTACTAGCTGCCCTGTGTGCTCTGTGCTGTACCAGCCTCACTGTGTGCTGTACTAGCTGCCCTGTGTGTGCTGTACCAGCCTCACTGTGTGCTGTACTAGCTGCCCTGTGTGCGCTGTGCTGTACCCTGTGTGCTGTGCTCTGTGTGCTGTTCCAGCTGCCCTGTGTGCTCTGTGCTGTACCCTGTGTGCTGTACCAGCCTCACTGTGTGCTATGTCCTGTGTGCTGTACCCTGTGTACTATGTCCTGTGTGTTATACCAGCCTAACTGTGTGCTGTCCTGTGCCAGCCTCAGTGTATGCTGTGCCGTGTGTGCTATGCTCTGTGTGCTGTACCAGCCCCACTGTGTCAGGGCTAAGGTTCATGGAACATATATGTCCCAAAATGTGACCCCTATATACTGTATACCAATGCCCCCCCACACACACACACACACACACACCTGTGGTTGTGCAGCTGGCGCAGAACTACAACTCCCAGCTGGAGAAGCACATCTTGGGGAACCTTGCTTTATACATTGATCAGCCAAGACTATAAGGGACCTGTACATCAGGGATGGGTTATCTCCTATCAAACCCCTTGTAGTCTATGGCCCAGTGCATATGACCCTGCAGTCCACAGTCAGTGTGTCTGTCCAGAGTCTGGGTTAGAGATGAGTGAAGTTACAGTAACAGGTAAAGGGAATCCCTTCTCTATCTCATTAGCCGGCTGCCTTCTAACTGACTGCTGCTCTGTGCCGCTCCTCCCCGGGTACTGGGAAAAGCTGGATCCAGTCCTGGGATACTGGTAGAAGTTCCAGTTGGATCCAGCTTTTCTCAGCGTCCATGTAGGAGCGTCAGTCAGGTAAATGGAAGCAGGCTGATGAGCAAAGATAACAAATCGCTTTGCTTCATAATTACTGTAAATTCGCCCATCTCTAGCCTGGATCGCAGACTAGAGAGGAGCAAATTTCTTTCCAGTCTGACACAGTCTTAGGGTGGGTTCATACTGAGGAATTCTCGCGGATAATATCCACAGAATTCTGTTGGGTGTCGCGTGCACGACCGCGCGCCTTTCCGCCGGCTCCATGGACACCATTCCATGGGCCGGCATATTCCGCTATCCGCCGAAAGAAGTGACATGAATGGTGTCTATGGAGCCGGCGGAAAGGCGCGCGGCCGTGCGCACGGAATGCCGTGGAGTTTATCCGTGAGAATTCCGTAGTGTGAACCCACCCTAAGACAGGAACTGTCCAGGTTCTTTATGGGGATTTGCTGCTGCCCTGGACAGGTTCTGTCATGGACAGAAGTGGCAGAAGAAAGCACTGTGTCAGACTGAAAAGAATACACCACTTCCTGCAGGACATTCAGCAGCTGATAAGTATGGGAAGACTTGAGATTTAAAAGAAAAAAGTAAATTACAAATCTATATAACTTTCTGAAACCAGTTGATTTAAAAAGGAAAAGATTTTCACCAGAGTAGCCCTTTAAAGTCCTACAGCAATCAAGTTTGCAGTCCCAGAACCCCTTTGTGTTTGGTAAAAGAACAATATTTGAACGTCCTTGACATTAATACTAAAAACTATTTTCAGGTAAAGTCAGATGTTGTTTATGGGTCCACTACAGCAGTGTTTCTCAGTGTTTCTATGCCAGGTATCTCCCATTGACATGTAATGTCTCCAGAGTCCCCAAGGTTATGCTTATACATGTATCTCTTGTCCCTATGTCAGACCCTGTCACAGAGAGAAGTGACGGCAGCCCAGATGTCCTTTACTAAGGTCACTGTCTGATGTGCAGACACTTTATAATGTATTCTCTGCAGCGGTACATGGTATATTAGTAGGTGTGCCCAGGTATCTGCTAGAGGAGGCTGTGTGCCTGTATTCATTCCAGTATAGTCATTCATATTCTTTCTCTTTCCTTTCATCTAGGTGATTAAATCATTTAGTGCAATCTGGTTTTACTTTCTGTTCTTCCCATATCAGTGTCCCACATATACACATATAACATAGGTTCCACAACTCTGTCAGTACAGTTGGTTTAAGAGTAACTTGGATTGAAAGCGTTTTGCAAGAAGAGCTCACAGTTTTCCAAAATTGTAAATTGGTTTAAGAGCATTGCTTTGGTTTAAGAGCTCCCTGTACTGGGTGGGAGGGGGAGCGGGAGATGGGTATGGCCTGCATAGCGTGATCTACAGTACTGTTCTCTGACCCAGGAAGTCTCCCTCACCTTCCAAATCATAGAAGATTCACTTCAGGCTGGGGCTTGTATCAGGGGACAGGATTGTGGAGGTAATCTCTTCATAGTTGTAACCCCTCTCTCCCCGGACAGAGATGCTGCTATACTGTGCTCACCCTATACACTGCTCATTCCTTCCTGCAGTCTCTCCCTTGTGTTTCCCATTTTCTCCATTCCTGCTATGATGTGCCTGCACTTATGTTGCGTTTACACGAAACGATAATTGGCCCGATCGCACGATTGACGATGTCGGAGTAACGTTTTTTTTTTTCATAACGGTCAGTGTTTAGACGGTACGATATACCGTACTGAAACTCGTTTTGCGATCGCTTAAGCCTATCTCACACATTGGTTAAAGGAGACCTGTCACCCCCCCGCACCGGGGTGACAGGCTCCCGACCCCCAGCTAGATCCCCTTATAGTTACCACATGTCGCCGAGTCCTGCTGCCAGAGCCGGTCCCGGGACAGAGATATCCTGGTGAGAAGCCGGCGCGCGCGCTGTGGAGATGGGTCCGGCGTCCATAGAGAATGAATGGAGCCGTGCGCGCGTGCCGGCTTCTCACCGGGATATCTCTGTCCCCGGACCGGCTCCGGCAGCGGGACTCGGCGACATGCGGTAACTATAAGGGGATCTAGCTGGGGGTCGAGAGCCTGTCACCCCGGCGCGGGGGGTGACAGG
Organism: Dendropsophus ebraccatus; assembly: GCF_027789765.1. Taxonomy (NCBI): domain Eukaryota; kingdom Metazoa; phylum Chordata; class Amphibia; order Anura; family Hylidae; genus Dendropsophus; species Dendropsophus ebraccatus. Next base: position 50,360,501 of record NC_091458.1, read on the forward strand.
TCCTCTTTAAATCGGCGAACTATTGTTTACACGGAATGATTTGCAAATTTTTTTTGCGAACAACGATTTTAGAACATGATGTAAGATCAAAATGAACGATTTCTTGTTCGTCGTTTGATCGTTCGCTGCGATTACAAGTACGATTATCGTTCGAATTCGATCGGCATCGTGCAAATTTGCGCGATAATCGTTCCGTGTAAACGCAGCATTACACTCAGCTATACACACTGCTGTATAGAAAAGTTTCTGTCACTGTCCTCCTGCACAGCTGTGATATTCACTTCCTAATTAGTCCATGCTGAACACACCCCATTCCCCATTGCTGTCTTGTGACCACACAAACCTCTGACAGCAGCCCTGCTTCTCTACTGCCTGTTGTACTATGCAGTTCCATCCTGCTGCTGTTTTTTCATTCTTATAGCATGTGGTGCATATATTGTACAGTAACTTATAACATGACATATTCAGTTGTGTCTAAATTTTTGTTTCATTTGTTTTACCTGTTATTCAGAATAAAAAAAAACATTATTTTGGGGGGTAAGGAACCAAATGTCTGCATATCAGTAATTTCTTATGGTAAAATTTGCTTTGGTTATGAGTGATTTGGATTACAAGCACAGTCCCGGAACAAATTATACTCGTAATCCAAGGCTCCTTTATATCCAGGTGACTGAAGAAAGGGGAGAATAACTGTATAGTCTTTCTTCCCACATTGTCAGGGACTGGGCCTTTTGATACTTTTGCCTGGTTTGAGGTCACTCCTCTCAGAGTAAGAGAAGGAGAATGAGTCTGGGACTAATATTAGGTGGATGGTACTGTTTTCGGTACTTTACAGTTAGCACTCCAATGGTAACATTGGGTCTGGCACTGCTATAGGCAAGCTGGGGTTGGAACAGTTATGTTGATCCTTGGCTGACACGTTTCTGGTAGCACTGTGGCAGATCCAACAGTACAAGAGAAAAATGGATGGCACTGCCTCAGTACCAATGTGGTAAGTATACCGGCAGACCGCCAACAATTCACAGCCCAGGTGGTGCTCAATCAGAAAATAAGCGTGTCCAAAACTTCACAATAGAGAGAAAAAAAACGATGGCATCCACCAACTTGCTGTACTCATCCGGCTTTATTGGACATACGAGGTGCAGGGGAGTAAGAAGTCAGGCGACCGCAGTTTTGCGGCAGAACGCCTCAAAAAGCGGCATTCTGCCATCAAACTGCAGTTGCCTGACTTCTTACTCCCCTTGTATTTCCTTTAAAGACAGATGATTACACCAAGTTGGTGAGTGCCATCTTCTTTTTGCTCTATTGTGAAGTTTTTACTACCTACAGAGAGAAAATACCTACAGGGGGATACCACCTTCCAGGAGGGAGAGCTACCTACTGGGGGCCCCAACAATAGAAACTACATACTAGGTACCAGGGGCACCTGTTTAATAGGGTAACCTTCATACTGGAGGAACCTGCCAAGTGGAATGACCTACCTTATAGAATACAGAATGCATACTGGCTCTTATCAGATGTCATAAACTTTGTTGCACAGTAAGGTGGTAATTCTGTTACTTATTTTATTCACCCTGAGGATAGGTTATTAATATTAGATCAGCACCCCACCGATCATCTGGAAGCAGACAGCGCTGTCCATTGTACAGTGGTCCTGATGGGTAACTGCACCTCAGCTCACATTCAAGTGAAAGGGAGCTGAGCTGCAGTATCCTAACACTGATACTGAACAAGCTTCTATTGAAAAGGTGCTTGTTGTCTTCAGATAATCTTTTCACTAAAGATGAGCGAATTTTGAGTATCCATGTTTTCCAGGACGTCTTAGTGCTGCGGCCAACTTTTTTAGCCACCAGTAATCAAATGCCGAGTTCCCGAACATACCTGAAGTTTACTCATCTCTAATTTTCACATAATTTCCCCAAATGTAGTCAAGTATGAGTTAAAGGGGTATTCTGGGGAATATGTTTTATTACAATATTTCTTTGGTAGATGGTAAGACATAAGAAAACTTACCATGACCTTCCTCGCACCCCAGACTGGTCCTGCTATATGTGAACAGAGAGTTCTACAACCCATTTTTGCAGGTGTTGTATATATAATAAGACTCTTTGTTTTACTCTGTTACTTTGTGAAATCTGGTGGATGACATGAATAATGAATAACCCCCTGTTATTATTGTACATTCAGCATGGTACCTAAAGCGTGGAAGTTTGCCAACATCTAGTCCTCATTTCTGCCTGAGTAATCCCTATATCTGTCTGTCATTGCTGCAGCTGGTCCTTTGCCATTTACTACTACTGCCTGCAGATGGCTTTTTCGAGCCTGATTACTGACAATGCAGTGCAATATTTCTAAATTTGTCTTTTTGTCTCATTACATTAGTATGACTGTATCCATAGCATAGTCACTGAAGCTCCAGGGTTTATGGTAATCCAGTAGCTGGTGGGTTCTGCTGTAGTCAGCTATATGCCAAGCTGAGTTTCCCTGTGAGGACCATATATTTCTTGTCTTAAAATCTGTTTTTTTATGAGTCAATCCTCGCATACTTCTGGGAGATATATATAGAATGATCATAAAGGCAAATATTAGTGGACTTTAAATACTTCAATCACGCTGACCCTAAAGTAGTCTATGTGAATGAGATTATACCTAACTGCATTGGATTAGATGGTCTAATGTGTACGGGACCACCACAAAGACAAAACAAGTATTACAGCAATACACATCCTTGTAATTTGTACCCATAATACATATAGGGAAAAATTCTGGGGTCTATTAAAGGACAGGTAAATCTTAACAGACACAAAGACATGGCAGCCATGGCAATCTGTACACACATCTACAATCACATTACAGGGGTGCTGATAGGGTGAAAAAATAAGCGCCATCCATCTGTCAAATCACTTGTGCCCATACAATAGCTGTTGACTGGCAAATAGTTCTCTCTCCTGTTTACCCCATACTCATGAATGTTTGGCTCAGAGAGGTGCCCTGGTGGTGACACTACATACTGGGGGGTCTATCTGAACAGAAAGGCCTAACCACTACATAAAGTGACTTAATACCATATGGGGGCTGCACCGCGGTGTCTGACTACCAATTCGGGGGCTCAATGAGTGCTTATACTTTATGGTGTCACAGAGGGGCCTTAATAATATGTGGGGGCACAGAGGGGCGTACTTACTACAAGTGTTGGAGCAAGGAACCTAAAGTATTTCTCTGGCAGGTTCAGCAGGGAAAAGTCATAGCTTCATTGACTGAATGGGCACAGTTGCAATGACCATGCAATCACCATGACATAACTAAGCATGCCACACTTATAATGTATTGTGAAACCAATGTTTTACAGTACACTTGGGTAAGGAAGAATCTGCAGATTGATCGCATCTGGCATCACTGTGAGTTCGGGAGGTGGGGCCCAGAGTGGGAGAAGATGGGCCCGCCACAACGCTGACACAGGATGCAAATGGCAAGATGACTGCACGCCTTGTCATCTTGCCACTTAAACAGTCAGTCAGCTACAGAGAAACAGTGAGAGAATTTGTATCTGTTCAAACTAGACACAAGACGGGGCTCATTCTAGCCCAGGCCCCTCCGAGGGATTCACCTGCTTCCCTGTGGGCCAGTCTGTACATGCAGAGTGTTAAGTCACTTAAGCCTGTGTAGTATAGGGGACAGCCCTGTGTAAAATCAGGCTACGAACTGTACATCTCATCCACCAAAAGGGCAATAGACAGTCACATCCAACTAAATATACAAAAGAAATAAATGCAACTATAAAACTAAACTAAATCAAAAGAGTCTTCAGGTTTTAAAGGCTTCTAAAGACCTGTGGGTCCTCAAGGAGTTAAGCCGCTTTCATCCCTGCAGTGTGGGCTACAAAATAAATAAAAAAAATGTTCTTTGTTTTTCTGGTTCTGCAAGGAGACCTACTGCTTTGGATGCAGCTGGCAAGTTTGTTGTCAGTACATATCAGAATCTAAAACCTAAACACATTTGCTTCAATGGTTTGTCAAACTAAACAAGCTTAGCGTAGGCTGCATACATATCACTTGCACAATGTATCCCACATGTCAGCAGTTTCTTAGGTTACTCTTACTGGCTTAGAGGACATACCATGAAATGAAAGGCAATTATATGCATGGTCTTTTAAGAATAAATCCATTCTTCCCACACCAATCAGTCAATGTTGGGATGGCTAGCTCTGACTACTGGGGGCCCGTTACTAAATTAAACTTTTTAATTTACACTCTATCTTCTGTATTTATTATTTTCGTTTATCCCCAAGCTAGTGGATAGATGTCTCCCATATATTGCACACACACACACACACACACACACACACACACACACACACAGGGAAATCTTACTTCACTGTATCTCTACAGCACATCCCTAGAATTGGCAGCAGCATGGATGATTATAGAGCAGTACTGGGTAGTGTAAACTGTAAATCAAGGGATGCTGATGTGTACCTCCATTGTTCTATATTTTAAAAGAAAAGCATATGGAATAGCATAAAATTATGTGTTATTTTATCCAGTGCTCCCTGATATATATGCCATCCAGAGGCCAAAAAAACCCCCACAATTTTGGTCTCTATCAGGATATGGTGGTCTATGAATGAAGAAAAACACATTTTTTTAACCACTGACTATTATACATGTTTGTTATCCTTTGTTATCTGCAGCTCATGGGATGATGAAGAGATGATAGACATTCCTTTAATTACATTTACTTGTATTATTGGTTTATGCAGTTTGCTGTATGTGTAGTGACTAATGTTGAGTGGATCTTTCAAAATGATTCCCCACGTCTGCAGAAGTTGTATGCTGCCCAAAGAAGTCCTGGAAAACATGGATACCTATGTATATCCATGTTTTCCTGGCAGCCATAGGGTGGGATACAACTTCTGCAGCCCTGTTAAATAAATGTTTGGGTTCGGATAACAGCGCCAAACCCAAACATTTGGACAGATCCGCCCAACACTAATAGGACTATTTAATCAAAGAGAGAGACCATAGAGTTGACTTTGGATCTAGTACCTCTTCAGATTTTCAATCTAACCCACACAATAAAGAAAGCTGGGCCTTCTAGGGTGGTGGCTCTCCTGCTGCTTCAATATTACAACTTCAAGCGGTGCATGCTAAAGTTTTATTTATTTCAGTAGCTGGAGAGGCAGATGTTGGAAACTAGTCGTGACCTAGGATAATCCCATCTCATCAGCATCAGGCATTAAGCTTTAGGGGAAAAGGGGCTGTGTTCACACCTTGTGGTCATATCTTGTTTTCTGCTGAGACTCGGTTCCTTGGGGCAGCACGAGAACTTGTTTGGCCCCCACATGAATGTCTTACACATGTCTGATTTTCAACTAGGCTACAATATTTCTGCCTGTCAGTGAGGCCTTACAATTCTTATAAAAAGCATTCAGTGGATCATATAGAAAGAGGCATGAACAGTGCATAGTACAGGACAACCTAATGGATATCTTATTACCTCAATACTCACAAAATATCTATATTTCTATAAAGAGCTTATTCTACAAGCATCCAAGTAGTGGGATATGTGTGATGTTGTAAAGTACTGTGAATCACAGAAACCACATTGATATAGAGAACATAATAGGGTCTTTTATTATTATTGTTTCATATGAAAGGGACATGTTAATTTATGCTTGCACTGTCATGAATGTTGTCATAATCCAGTCTGTGCAAGAAACAAGACATCTTTGCAGGCAATATTAACCCCTTCGTGCTGCAGCTAGTTTGGGCCTTAAAGAGTCACTGTCGTATTTTTTTTTTTGCAGAAATCAATAGTCCAGGCGATTTTAAGAAACTTTGTAATTGGGTTTATTAGCCAAATCTGCCATTATCTGCATGTAAAAAGCCTTTTCCCAGGTCCCCCCCTCCTTCCTCTTTTTCATCCACTCTGAAAAATCTGAAAATTGTGACTTGTTGCAGGAGACGTCCCCTGTCTGCTCTAGGGAATGAGGAGGGGGGAGGAGGAAGGAGGGAGCTAGCCGGCAGCAGAAAGCAGATAACAGAGGATTACAGGCACGGAGCTGGGTGACAGCTGTAATCCGAGCTCAGACAGGTCACTGGTGACTGTCACAGGAGATATCCCGTGAGGGATTTGTAGATTAACTCTCCATAGGAGAACAATAAAGACAGGGGGGAGAGCTTCAAACTGCTTTTTCATGATAAAAATGCATTTTTCGGATAATAAACCCAATTGCAAAGTTTCTTAAAATCGCCTGGACTATTGATTTCTGCAAAAAAAAAATCACGACAGTGACACTTTAATGACCAGGCTAATTTTTCAAAATCTGACCTGTCTCACTTTATGCTCTTATAGCTCAGTGATGCTTTAACGTATGCTAGCGATTCTGAGATTGTTTTTTCGTGACATATGGCACTTTATGTTAGTGGCAAAATTTGGTCACTACTTTGTGTGTTTTTTGTGAAAAACATCAAAATATCATGAAAAATTTAAAAAAATTGCATTTTATGAACTTTGAAATTCTCTGCTTCTAAAAAAAGAAAGTTGTAGCACATAAATTAGTTACTAAGTCACATTACCAATATGTCTTCTTTATTCTGGCATAATTTGGTAAACATATTTTACTTTTTTAGGGTGTTATGGGGCTTAGAAATTTATCAGCAAATTATCACATTTTCGTGAAACTGATTTTTTTAGGGACCAGTTCTTTTTTTAAATGGATTTAGAAGTCTGGTATCCTGAAAACCCCCATAAGTGACCCCATTTTGGAAACTACACACCTTAAAGAATTAATCTAGGGGTATAATGAGCATTTTAACCCTACAGGGGCTGGAGGAAAGTATTTACAATTAGGCAGTAAAAAATTGGAAAATTTTAATTTTCCAATAATATATACGTTTATATTAAAGTTTCTCATTTTCAAAAGGAATATGAGACAAAAAGCACCCCAAAATTTGTAATGCAGGTTCTCTTGAGTACAACGGTACCCCATATGTGGGCGTAAACCACTGTATGGGCACACAGCAGGGCTCAGAAGGAAGGGAGCGCCAATTAGCTTTTCCAATGCAAATTTTGCTGAAGAAGTTTCTGAGCGCCAGGTGCGTTTGCAGTGCCCCTGTAGTGTCAGCAGAGAGAAAACCCCTCATAAGTCACCCCATTTTGGAAAGTACACCCCTCAAAGAATTCATCTTGGTGTGTGGTGACCATTTTGACCCCACAGGTATTACAGGAAAGTATTCAAAAGAAGACAGTAAAAATGAAAAACTCGAATTCTTCCAATAATATGTTCGTTTAGTTTGAAATTTCACGAGGAACAAGAGGAAAAAAGTACCCCAAAATTTGTAACGCAGGTTCTCCTGAGTACAATGGTACCCCATATGTGGGCATAAACCACTGCATGGACACACAGGAGGGCTCAGAAGGGAAGGAGCGCCAATTAGCTTTTTCAATGCAGATTTTGCTGCAGAAGTTTCCGAGCGCCAGGTGCGTTTGCAGTGCCCCTGTAGTGCCAGCGGAGTAAAATCTCGCCATAAGTCACTCCATTTTGGAAAGTGCACCCCTCAAAGTATTCATCTTGGTGTGTGGTGACCATTTTGACCCCACAGGTATTAGAGGAAAGTATTCAAAAGTAGACAGTAAAAATGAAAAACTCAAATTTTTCCAATATTATGTTCTTTTAGTTTAAAATTTCTCAATTTTATGAGGAACAAGAGGAAAAAAGTACCCCAAAATTTGTAACGCAGGTTCTCCTAAGTGAAAAGGTACCTCATATGTGGGCATAAACCACTGCATGGGCACACAGGAGGGCTCAGAAGGAAAGGAGCGCCAATTAGCATTTTCAGTGCAGATTTTTCTGAAGAAGTTTCTGAGCGCCAGGTGCGTTTGCAGAGCCCCTGTAGTGTCAGCAGAATAGATTCCCCCCAAAAGTCACCCCATTTTGGAAAGTGCACCCCTCAAAGAATTCATCTTGGGGTGTGGTGACCATTTTTACCCCACAGGTATTAGAGTAAAGTATTCAAAATTGGCCAGTAAAAATGAAAAACTCGAATTTTTCCAATAATATGTTGGTTTAGTTTGAAATTTCTCAATTTGACGAGAAACAGGAGAGAAAATGTACCCCAAAATCTGTAACGCAGGTTCTCCTGAGTACAACGGTACCCCATATGTGGGCATAAACCACTGTATGGGCACACAGCAGGGCTCAGAAGGGAAGGAGCGCCAATTTACAGGAGCAAAACCGCAGCTAGTAATGGTTATTAGAATAGCGCAGTTACTAAAATAAAATAAAAAAAATGAGATTACAGGTAATGTGGGGTGGTTACGGGCAACCAGGGGTGGTTATGGGCAACCTGAGGTGGTTACAGGTAATCTGGGGTGGTTACGGACAACATGGGGTGGTCACGGGCAACCTGCTGTGGTTACGGCAACCTGGGGTGGTTACAGGCAACGTGGGGTGGTTACGGGCAACGAGGGGTGGTTATGGGCAACGTGTGGTGGTCACGGGCAACCTGCTGTGGTTACGGCAACGTGGGGTGGTTACAGGCAACGTGGGCTGATTACAGGCAACGTGGGGTGGTTACAGGCAACGTGGGCTGGTTACGGGCAATCTGCTGTGCTTACAGACAATCTGGGATGGTTACGGGAAACGTGGGGTGGTTACGGGCAACCTGCAGTGCTTACAGACAATCTGGGGTGGATACGGGCAACGTGGGGTGGTTACGGGCAACCTGCAGTGCTTACAGACAATCTGGGGTGGTTACGGGCAACGTGGGGTGGTTACGGGCAACCTGCAGTGCTTACAGACAATCTGGGGTGGTTACGGGCAACCTGCAGTGCTTACTGACAATCTGGGGTGGTTACGGGCAACGTGGGGTGGTTACGGGCAATGTGGGGTGGTTACGGATAAACTGAAGTTCTTATAGGCAATCTGGGGTGGGTACCTGTAATCTGGCATGGGCACCGCAATCTAGAGGGGGTCATTGGCAATTTGGGGTGGTCAGAGGCGCCGTGTCGTGGTCAGAGGCGACGTGCGGTGGTCAGAGGCGACGTGCGGTGGTCAGAGGCTACGTGCGGTGGTCAGAGGCATCGTGGCGTGGTCAGAGGCAACGCGCGGTGGTTACGTGCAATCTGGTGGGGGTTACATGTAATCTGGCATGATTACGGGGAACCTGGGGGGGTTATGTGCAACCTGGAAGGGTTACAGACAATCTGGGATTGTTACTGATAAACTGAAGTGCTTATAGGTAATCTGGGGTGGGTACATGTAATTTGGGGTGGTTACGGGCAATCGGGAGGGGGTCACTGGCAATTTGTGGTGGTTACGGGCAACGTGCGTTGGTTACGGGCAACGTGCTGTGGTTACGGCCAACGTGCTGTGGTTTTATTTTTTTGTATGTTTGTCACTTTTTGTACTTTACATATTCATTTTCACTGTATTACTATGATTACTGTGATATTTTCTATCTCAATAATCATAGTTCAGTGACAGAGACCAAATTGGTCTCTGTCACTTTAAATTTTCAGAGTTGGCTGGTTGTGAAGCGCATGCGCACTTCATAACCAGCCAGGACGTCGAGGAGGAAGGAGCTCCAGGAGCAGGTGAGTATATGGGGAAGGGAGGGTGACTGGGGGACGGGGGTGACAGGGGGGGTGGGGGGCGACTTGGGGGGTGGGGGGACATCACTTTTTATCCCCTGTCACCAATCATTCATGGTGACAGGGGATAAAAAGTGCCTGGATGCACATGGTACAAGCGATCAGCGGTATATAGTATATACCGCTGATCGCTTGTACCGGGACCCAACAGGGGGGTCCCCGATGACTGCCCCATGCTCTCCGCTACCTCCGGTAGTCGGTTCACAGCGATGGCGGCGGCCATCTTGGAAATGATGGCCGCCGGGGGAGGGGGGTTAGTGATCGCCCTACTAGGGGGGGCTGATCTGAGGTCTGGGGGACACTTATTTCATCTCCCCCCGCCGTAGATTCACGGCGGGGGGAGATGAAAGGCGGCGGCAGCACCGGTAATCTCCTTTACCGACGGCCGCCGCTATAACGTTAATAGCGGCGATCGTCGGTAAGGGGGGGGGGCCGGGACGGACCCCACACACTGCCCCAACCCCTCAGCTACCTCCGGTAGCCGGGGGGATGGGGTGGGGGCCGTCCCGGCCCCGTAGCCTTATTCTCTGCCATCGCCGTAAAAAGCTGATGGCAGCAGAATAAGGACCCTTAGTGACCGCCGTAAAAAGCCGTATCGGCGGTCACTAAGGGGTTAAATGTAGGAACTAACAACAAGCATGGCTTACCACAGAGAGACCATGCTCACAAAAAAGAGAACTTGGTTAGATTGGCCCACTAACAGCATTTATCACCTTGTAACGGGAAGGGTCGCCCAGAGGGGCAGGTTGGAGGTAGGGCAGTATACCCTTTCTGACCTTTCTTTCTGGAAAGTCTGGTATCATAGGGTGCCATAAAGAAGGAACCAGGCAAACCCTGTGGTGCCTTGTTCTATAATTGGCAGAATAGCCCTTTCGTAACAATCAAAAGTTTTGTCTTTATTCCCCTACCAGGAGGCACACTACTGGATGTTACATGTAGCTGCTACATGCCCCTCACACTCCCCAAAGACTAGACAAAATGGTTGCATACACACTGGCACACACTATTATTACTATTCTATGCATTTCTAACTTTGTACATAGAATTCTATACCACATGACCATGACGTGACCACAATCTTGATACTCAGATAACCTATAACATGCACAATGTTTGTTTTTGTGCTCTTTTTTTCTGTTATTATATTAAAATTCCAATAAAAATTCTAAAAAAGCAACCATATGGTTAACATCACTCTCCATATAATAATACCCAATAAATAGTATAATATAAATGTTATAATTAATATACAACGCCTACATGATAATTGAAAGGTATAAAACAAATGATGAGAAATACCATGAAAAGGTACATTGTTCACTGCCATGAAAAGGTACATTGTACACTGTCATGAATATGGAAAAGCAAGCAAGATGCAACAAATTTCCATACTATCTACAGGATATTTGATATGTTTTTGATCACTACATGTACAATGGCAGGTCTCCACTATGGTAGCCCCCGAGTGCCCTTTATGAATGGAGTGGTAGTGCACCTGCCTGACCGTCACTCTATTGATCAATGGGAATTATGTCAATAGAAGAGTACACTGCTTGGCTGTCACTGTCCATAGACAGTGAATGAAACATGGTCACTAGTAGGACCCAGCCTTAAATCAGTTGTCACCAATAAAATTCTTTAACACAACTGCTTACATCCGATCTGTAGGAACCTGTTTATAGGGAAACTGTCATCTCCCGGGCCCTACCTAAGGTGCTGACAGTGTGATGTAGCTGTCAGTCCCCTAGTGATGGTGCCTTTTGGTAATGTGTCTGTGCAGTGGATTATGCACAATCCTACTGTAATAAAGTGTCACAGTGTTGTTTGTGCCGCACTCTGGCACAACTCACTACTCCTTCCTCCTCCCTCCTCTTCATGAATAATCAATGCTGCCCGGCCTCCTGCTTGCTCAGCTGTCAGCCAGTGTCTCTGATTGATTCACCTCTCTAGATACCTGCCAGCAGTTAATGCTTTAGTTCAGATCCCAGGATGGAAATGAAATAGAAGTCTTTATCCTTTTTTTCTCATTATTGTATCATTTTCACACAATATTTTTGCTCAGTATTTTGGTCAGTATTATTGCAACCAAAACCAGGAGTCGATTGAAAACACAGAAAGGCTGTGTTTACACACTGTTGAAATTGAGTGGATGGCCGCCATATAATGGTAAATAATGGCCATTATTTCAAATGTTGTTTTAAAATAACGGCAATTACTTGCCATTAGGGATGGTCCGAACCCGCCGAGGTTCGGGTTCAGCTGAACCCGAACGCTCGGCATCGGATTCCCGCTGTCTGCCCGCTCCGTGCAGCGGGTGGATACAGCGGGAGGACCGCCTGGAAAACTGGGATACAGCCTATGGCTATGGCTGTATCCCAGTTTTCCAGGCGTTCCTCCCGCTGGATCCACCCGCTGCACGGAGCGGGCAGACAGCGGTAATCATTGCGGAGGGTTCGGGAACCCCGTCCGAACCAGGTTTCGGACCATCCCTACTTGCCATTACTGAATCAATTTAATTTCAACAGGGATTTTAACCAAAGAATGAAATGAGGTCAGGTCTGTAGACAGGAGAGTTAGCCCTAGACCACAGCTCCAACACATTTGGTCTTTGATTTCTTTCAGACATAACCTGCCTACAGAGGACTGATCTGCAATCACAGACACTGGCTGAAAGTTGAGCAACCAAGAGACCGGGCAGCACTGATTAGTCATGGAGGAGGGGGAGGTGTGCCAGAGTGTGGCACAAACAGCTATCAGCACCTTAGGTAGGGCCTGGGAGCTGACAGATTCCCTTTAAATGTGTCATTGGGCCCCTCTTCCTCCTGGGCAACTGTGAAATTAATTCTGTTATAAAGTAGGCAATGGTATCTGTGAAGGTCCAAACAATGGCTTATATTCGGTATGATCAGGATCAGACATACTATATAGGTGCAGGCTACCTATATAGTATGTCTGCCCCAATCATAGCAAATATAAGCCATTGTTTGGACCTTCACAGATACCATTGCCTACTTTATAACAGAATTATACGAGATAAGTAAAAGTTGGAGAGCGTGCCAGTGAAAGAAAACTCAAGTGTTATATAAAGATGTGACTGGCACTCTTATTCATAGTATATGCATATTACTATACAAGTGAAGACGTTTCCTAGAAGCTATCTCTTTACTGTAAATCACTCTAGAGTCCCTTGTGGTGTACAGTCTGTCTCTCTCTGTATGTTTCACTTTGCATAATTCTTCCTCTTTTTGTAATGGGTTAAGTTTCCTCTATAGCAGGAGGTATCCTTGGCATGGAATACGGCTCTTCTCTAATGAATTGTCGGATGTGATAAGATTTCTGCTTATGGCTTCTATGAAAGGGAAATGGCCTAACTAAAAAACCAATGCTTATATTACTGCATAACACTGTGGGAGTTACACTGAGTAATGAAGACTTCTTACAAGTGTGACAGTCACCTGCTATGTGAAAGCCAGTTTATTCAGGGGATTTTTACATAGACTTTACATATACAGAATCCATGTGTTTGTTTTTTCCATTGTTTGTCATTGGTATTTACATGAAACATCACACATTTGTAAATCCACATGCAAGAAAATTAAAGGGGAACTCCGGGTAGAGGTAAAAAAAAAGAAACTTCTGCACAAGCATATAACAATACTTACCTATCTATCCCAGTTTTGAAACTACCAAAAATCCATTTGTTTTGGGGGGTTTTGTTCTGTTTTGTGTTTCTGTACTTCCTGGTTGAGCAGATGTACTCAGTACTACAGGTTCCAGAATGCAATGCTTTCCCTCAGCTGTTCATCACAGCCCCCCACCCTGCCTATTCCCCGCCTAAAGCTGTTGCAGAACATCTAGGCTGTGTTCACACATTGCAGTTTCATTGTGTTACTGTGGTCCCACCCACACAGCACACTGTATTCTCTACCTGTAATGCTGATATTGGAATAAAGCAAATAACTTTTTAAATAATTTTTTTTTCTTTTCATCTACACACACACATATTATAATCAGGCATCTTTTATCTTTGAAGTTGATTCCCACAATAAGGACTTTATCTGATACTATCTTACATGGGATATACTGTTTATTCCTTGTTTTTGTGCAGGTGGGATTGGCAGTGTTGGCTCTTATTCTCTCTGCTGTTTAGCATTATCTAATTGTGTTACTGCATCATTTTTGTGCAGATGCTGCAGTACTGCAATGACACTCCAACATGTGTGAACACAGCCCTAATTTCTCTGTAGATTTTTGCACAATCAGCGAAGCTGAAACACCTGCTTCTGGCTGGTCAGAGATGGTGAATCACGCCCCACCCCCTCTCTGCATCATCAGCCTGTGCTCAGCAGAGACACACAATGTGAGACAGAGGCATGGAAGATTTGTCTCCTAAGGTGGGATAGCAAAAGGAGCAGGAGACAATGTGGACCCGCACAGAGGCCATATTTTTCACTTCCTGGATTTCTATCAGCTACCAGTGTGGCAGAACCGTACAGATACGATAATACATTGTATAGACACATCTATAGAACTTTTAATAGAAAACAAGTTTTTCTTATCCGGAGTTCCCCTTTAAAGGTGTCAAGTCACTCAGTGATGTGGAGTCTGCAGTCATGATTCTTTTTCAGGTAGCCACCACGTGGACTAGCCCCACTGAATAAGGCCAAAAGCTATGAGCTACTACATTGCCCTGGGTGCAGGAAAGACTAGCTATGACTTGATGATCACATCAAACATGGGATGTATGGGCACAATTTCTCATACCTGCCAAATGTTTAGGAAGACATTCCCTTCGTATTATAGTTTAAAGGGAACCCATCAACTTGAAAATGCATTATCGGGCCATGTTCACACATTTTAAGACACCGGCCATTCTGTGACCCGGCCAGGTCATGGAACAGCCGGTGTCAGAAAAGATCATCCCAGACGGTATTGCAGTATCGGCCGGATCATCTTTACCCCCGCTGAAATCATATGTGGGCGCATCCGTGCGTGTATTCACTGAATAGTGGCCGCAGAAAACTGACATGTCAGTTTCTTGCAGTGCCGCTAGGGATCCCAGCACTGCACTCCGGGATTCCTTAGAAGGCAGCACTACGTAAGTTCCGCAGGAACATGGCCTCAATCTGCTTGGCTCATTTTTCTTTAAAGGGGTACTCCAGCGTGGGGGCACTTTTGCGCTGGGACCGGGGACAAGGTGGCCGAGGGAAAAGACGTCCTCTCACCTCGCCGGTTCCAGCGGCAGATCCCGCCTCCTTCACTGAGTGTCCGGGTGTCACGTCTCGGAAACCGGGCACCGGAGCAATGCGGGAGCCGCCGCTGGAACCGGGGAGGTGAGTGGACGGTCCCAGCGCAATAGTGCCCCCATGCTGGAGTACCCCTTTAAGGGTACACTCACACTGAGGAAAGCAGGTGGAACTTCCCAGCAGAAACCCTGCCGCAGACTCCACTCAAAATTTCTGCCTATTTTCCTCACTGTGAACGTAATCTAACATGATGCTGACAGCTTAGGTAGCATTTTCATGGTGATGGGTTCGGTTCCCTTTAAGTCTCTTTAAAGGGGTACTCCAAAGGTGCCAGAAGGTTACTGTATACTGATTAATGACTTCTATTTAAAAAGATCAAGTCTTCCAGCATTTATCAGATGCTGTATGTCCTGCAGGAAGTGGTGTATTTTTTCCAGTCTAACACAGTGCTCTCTGCTGCCACCTTTGTCCATGTCAGGAACTGTCCAGAGCAGTAGCAAATCTCCCACAGAAAACCTCTATTGCGCTGGATAGTTCCTGACATGGACTGAGATGGAAGCAGAGAGCACTGTGTCAGACTGGAAAGAATACAATACTTCCTGCAGGACATACAGCAGCTGATAAAGGGAATCAATTAGCATATTTGTTCTGATCGGGCTCCCAGAACGGCTGCACTCACCTGGCAGCTGGCTCTCCATTGGTGCCGAGGGATCTGGGCTTTGTGGGCATCATTTACAGTACAATGCATTTTAATCCCACACGTGATAAACTAGTCATATGAGCTGTGACTAGCATTTTACTGCACATGAAACCCACAGACCTCAGATCCCCCAACACCACTGAAGAGCCGGCTGCCAGGTGGGTGCAGCCCATCTGGGAGCCCAATCAGCACAAATGTGCTCATTGGTTCCCTTTAAGTACTGGAAGGCTTGAATCTTTTGAATAGAAGTCATTTACAAATCTGTATAAATTTCTGCAACCAGTCGATTTAAAAACATCCTCTATTCTCTAGAGTACCCCTTAAATTTTTTTTATTGGTACTTGAGTGTGTTACATTGTAACACCTGGAAGAATAAATCATCCAGAAAGCATAAGTTACTTCATTATGTATAATAAGCAAACAGATATCTAATCCACTATACAGAAGACGAAGGGCTAGAAGTTGCCGACCCCGGCATGTGAACATTGCTATATTCAAATCAGTGTGATCCTGTATCACTTCAGCTTGAAACCGAGTGGGAAGAACAGCAATTCAATTATAGCAGCTGATGCCATTAGTTCTGAGCAAGTTTAAACTGACAACAGGATGCAGGGATTTTATGCCAGCAGCGTTTCACTGGCAGGGTTAGTGCGTCATCTGCTCTGAAACCTTTGGTAATGAGGCCATACTGTTCCTTGTAAAGTAGGGAATAGCAGCTACGATCCTGTAAATTAACGGCAAAGTCTCTGTCCTCTAATTTATCAGTGTAAGACACCGGAAATATATATTTCTGGGGGGTTTTCTTGCTCCGAATGTTGCATAAATAAACTTCCAAGGAGAATTTGGCAGGTCATTAGGTACTGCTGTACAGATGATATGTGCATTATCAAGACAATACATTATGTATATCTAAAGTTTTTAATGAGATCAGTTCTGAGGGAAACAAAAAGTGACAGTAAATGCAATTATAAGACACTTCTAAAATGCATATCATGAGCGAATCAGATGATTTCCCTCGGTATTAGGGTGGGTTAACACTACGGAATCCACGCGGTAATTTCCTTCGGATTCCGCTGCTCGTACCCGCTCACAGCCAGGCGCATATCCGCCCGTGACATAGACACCATTCTATGGCTGGGCAGATTCCGTTGTCCACTAAAAGAATTGACATGTCAGTTCCTTCGGTGGACGGCGGAATCCGCCCGACCATAGAAGGGTGTCTATGGCACAGGCAGAGACGTGCGCGGCAATGAGTGGGTACGAGCGACGGAAGCCGCCGGAACTTATCCGCACAGATTCTGTAGTAAGAACCCACCCTAACAAGGAAACGGATCGAACTTTTAGCAGAAAGTGGTCATTTATTTCTTTTGTGGGAGGTACAGCTATTTAACAGTGTCAGACTGTGTTCACACCGTTGAAATGACGACCATTATTTTCTTTAAATGATGGTTGTGATTTTGACAGTGTGTGAAACAGGCCTCAGAAATCTGGAGCTTGAATTGCAGCTGACAGATTGTAATGCTGCGTTTACGCGAAATGATTATCATTCAAATTTTCGCAATAACGATCGCATTTGAGCGATAATCATTCCGTGTAAACACAGCAAACGATCAAGCGACGAGCGAGAAATCGTTCATTTTGATCTTTCAACACAATCTTTCTCAAATCGTCGTTTGCTAAAAATTCGCAGATCTCTTTGTGTAAACAGTCTTTCAAAGATTCACCCTATGTAAAAGATAGGCTTAAACAATCTTAAAAAACGATCGCAATAACAAATTTTCTTACAAATTTTCTAACGGTTTATTCGTCTAAATGCTGATCGTTCTTAAAACCAAATAGTTGCTTCTAAATCGTTAAACGATCAATTGGGCGAATTATAGCTTCATGTAAACGCAGCATAAGGGTGTGTTCACAATCCACTTGAAATACTGTCTTTCCCATTCATTCAATGGGTTTCCTTAAGCGCAATCCTCAATCCACCTATAGAATTGACATATTAATTCTTTGGGCGGATTGAGGATTGCGCTTGAGAAATCTTATTGAATGAATGGGACAGACAGAATTTCAAGCGGATTCCGCTTGAAATTCCTTGCATATTCCGTAGTGTGAACATACCCTAAGGCTATGTTCAAATTACGTGAACACCCGGCCGTTCCGTAACTTAAGTACCGGCCGGGTGATCTTTCCGGCCGCGGAGCTCTGATGCGGGCGCATCAGCGTGCGCCCGCATCAGAGCTTCCCATAGCCCACAGTGAAGCAAGCGGCTGGAGCCGCTTGCTTCACTGTGTGAACTGACAGGTCTTTCTGCGGCCGGAATTCACTGACATGTAAATTTTTTCCGGCGCCGCATGGGAACCCGGCCGGAGCGCATACGTTGTGTGTACGCTCCGGCCGGGATGCCATTGAAAATAAGGCTATGTTACACACCGCAAAACTATGGCCGTAGTTCTGCGGCGAGAACTACGGCCGTAGTTTTACATAGTGTGAACATAGCCTAAGGCTGTGTTATCACATTTGCATTTAAGAACTGCATAGAAAATGCTTAAAAAATTGATTACTAAAACCAGACAAACGTGGTTTATAAACTCACGTATTTTTATACAGAGCTTAACAAGGCCACATAATGAGGCCATATAATTTGTCCTCATAGAGATGAGCGAACCTGGAGCATGCTCGAGTCGATCCGAACCCGAACTTTCGGCATTTGATTAGCAGTGGCTGCTGAACTTGGATAAAGCCCTAAGGCTCTGTGGAAATCATGGATATAGTCATTGACTGTATCCATGTTTTCCAGACAACCTTAGAGCTTTATCCAAGTTCAGCAGCCCCAGCTAATTAAATGCCGAACGTTCGGGTTGGGATCGACTCTAATCCGAACCCGGTTCGCTCATCTCTAGTCCTCAATTTTACTTCCACAATCGGCAAAATTATGCCCACAATGTGTCCATACTTGTCCCTAATTTTGCAGATCTGCAAAAGTGGAAGTTGAAAGCCGGTGGAGGAAAAAAATCATTATGGGCAGGGGGTAGGGAGGAAATAAAAAAGACACTATGCTCACCACTCCCAGTGGTATGCATTGAGCTCCTGGACCCCGCTGGCTGTCATCTTCTTCTGGGTTCCGGGTATGTCACAACTCAGGGTATGTCACAATAGACGTTCCCATAAACTTTTAATGGTGAATCTTCGTAAATCGCAATTACGTGTCAGTATTTTTTTGCGACATGGATCACAACGAAATCACAGATCTTTCAAATAATGGATGTGTAAACAGGCTCTATAGAAATCTATGGGACCCTAATTTGCCCAGATCAACATTTTTTGTCCAAGTCAACATCGTTTTTTAGTTGGAAGCAAATGTGGGTGCGGTTTTTAAGCGAAATGGCGTCCAAACAGAAATGTGGAAACACAAGCTTTGTGTGTTGCTATCTTAACCCATAACATCATTGTGTAATGGTTATGTTACATGCAGTCAGAGCTGTGTAAAGAATGCTTTTTACCAGAGTTTATCGACTTAGTACACAGTTGATCAATGCTAGTATCGGGTTGGCATCTGCCTGTGAAAAACGATCCTTTCTTCCTTGCATCTTCTTTTTATGGTTCTTCTGTTGCTGTGTTATTTATATGGTTGCGTATTTTTGACATTTACTGTGAAATATTGTTTCACTAGCTGTTCATTCTGTGTCAGCCGCCACAGCTCAGGTACATCACTCAATTGCGCTGTTCCTACTGTTTTCAATTTTTCTTTGTTCACTGGCATAAAATAACTTCATTGTACTGTAAAACTGAAGAAAATATCATTTTTACGAGGAGCCTCCAACATATTGTCTCCGTTTCTAAAGTACCTGTAGTCAATTGAGTATCATAATAATTTTTTACATTTATTCTATGGCAGAAAAGCGTGTGGAATATAGTCATGTAACAAGTCAAGTTTATTGTATTCTTCTCTGTATTTGACTAAATTTAAAAGCTAATTCCAGGTGATTGTAAACTTTCTATTGCCTGAGGAGCAGAGTGAAATGTCTACAATGCTCCACAAAGAAGAGATGAGAAAGAGGGATGAATGTGAGGGTATAGCCATAGGGAGTGCAGAGTATGCGGTTACACCTGGGCCCAGGAGCCTGAGCACCATTTAGGTTGAAGAGCCCTGTGACAGATCCTGCACTGGGGGCCCCCAAGCTTTAAGTTTCGCCTCTGGATGAATAAATGTGGTTTTAAGCAAAAACCTTGGACAAGCTAGGGTAACGGGCCGTCATTTAATGTCAAAAGGCAGCTGCCTATTGATAATGAAGGGTGCAAAAATGATCATGATCATTAAAGTGACTCTGTCCCCACAATCTGACCCCCCAAACCGTTTGTACCTTCGGATAGCTGCTTTTAATTCAAGATCTGTCCTGGGGTCCGTTCGGCAGGTGATGCAGTAATTGTCCTAAAAAACAAATTTTAAACATGCAGTCCTGTGCCCAAAGGCCGTGGCTTATATTGTGTATGCATTAGGCTGACACACCCTCTCTGTCCCTCCGCCCCGCCCTCCTCATCTTTAGGAATGCTTCAGGCAGATTTTCTACTATTCCTCACCTGTGTCAGCACGGCTAATGGTCTGGATTAAGACACCTGTGCAATGTTCAGACAGGAGAAAATGTTCCAGTGGCATTCCTAATGATGAAGAGGGTGGGGAGGAGGGACGGAGGGGTGGTGAAAAGTTAGGGCACAGATACTCTAAGCCCCGGCAGTTGGGAACGGGGCTGCAAGTTTGAAAGTTTTTTTGGACAATAACAGCATCACCTGCTGAACGGACCCAAGGACAGATCTTGGATTAAAAGCAGCTATTCGAAGGTACCAGTGGTTTGGGGGGGTCAGATTGTGGGTACAGAGGTGCTTTAATTTCGGCTGTCATTATCAATAGACGAAATGCCTTTTCACAATAAAATTTCACACCTCTCCTTCACCATTATCATCAGCCAGAAAGTCACATGCTATAAGTGCTACTGCGTATGTTGTATATAAAACCCTTTCATGGCATTCTATTCAGGAGATATAATGGCTAAGTGAGCTGTCCATGAGCCAGGACAGGCATTTTCCCCCGAGTCGTGACGTCATTACAACTCCTTCTGGCGGGCCCTAGGCTGGTCACACGGCTCGGGCCGGTAAGCAATGCTTGCTTGCTATTTTGTGCAAGACCCCCGTAGCACATTTAGGACCTGAGGCTACAAAACAAAGAGTAAAGAACACAGTGCACATTGTATAATAAACATAGGGGGGGGGGGGAGATTTATCAAACTGGTGTAAAGTGAAACTGGTTCAGTTGCCCCTAGCAACCAATCAGATTCCACCTTTCATTTTTCAAAGAATCTATGAGGAATGAAAGGTGGAATCTGATTGGTTGTTAGGGGCAGCTAATGGTGCATTTAAACACACAGATTTATCTGACAGATTTTTGAAGCCAAAGCTAGGAACAGACTATAAACAGAAAACAGGTAATAAAGGAAAGACTGAGATTTCTCTTTTCAAATCCTTTCCTGGCTTTGGCTTATAAAATCTGTCAGATAAATCTCTCTGTGTAAACGCACCAAAAGACAATTCTACTTTACACCAATTTGATAAATCTCCCCCATAGTGCATAAAATGTACATACATCACTATTAGCGTAATGCATCAAAACAACAAGACTCCTACCATTAACCCGCCGGATCTACAGTATAACTTTACAAGAGTCTAGGAATCTGATGAAATATTCTAGTTTGACAACAGAAGAAAACCTTTCTTACTAAAACTTAGAATGAACATCACAAAGTTATATCGAGCTACGGATGTCTCAGCTTTTTAGATCTCTGCGAAAAGCTGAAATGTCAGCAGGAATAGTGGAAAATGTAGTTCACAGCGGACGTGTGGGATTGGCTTGTCACGGCCTGTTCTGTCCTAATGGCTAAAGATACCCATTTAGCATGTTCTGATTTGTCACTATCCCTCTGGCGTAGAGGTGCACATACACACCTACCTGAGGTGCTGAACTGCATATCTTGTAGGAGGACAAGATAAGACTAATTTGTCCGACTCCCACATTCAGCAGCTGTGAACACATCTATCAGTGAATCAACACAGACACATTTTTCTGCCATGCCTTATCCAGATTTTCTGCATTTTACAAAAGTTCAGAAACTACTGGAGGGATTTAAAGTGACTCTGTACCCACAATCTGTCCCCCCCCAAACCTCTTGTACCTTTGGATAGCTGCTTTTAATCCAAGATCTGTCCTGGGGTCCGTTCGGCAAGTGATGCAGTTATTGTCCTAAAAAACAACTTTTAAACTTGCAGCCCATGCCCAACGGCCGTGGCCTAGATTGTGTAGGCATTAGGCTGGCTCAACTTCTCTGTCCCTCCTCCCCACCCTCCTCATCATTAGGAATGCTCCAGGCAGATTGCCTCTTATTCCTCACCTGTGGCAGCCCAGCTCATGGGCTGGATCATTAAGCCACCTGTGCAATGTTCAGACAGGAGGAAATGTTTCAGTGGCATTCCTAATGATGAAGAGGGTGGGGAGGAAGGACGGAAGGGTGATACAAAGTAAGGGCACAGATATTCCCGTTGGGCACGGGGCTGCAAGTTTTAACCCCTTAAGGACAGAGCCAATTTTGATTTTTGCGTTTTAGTTTTTTCCTCCTTGTGCTTAAAAGGCCATAGCACTTGCATTTTTCCACCTAGAAACCCACATGAGCCCTTATTTTTTGCGTCACTAATTGTACTTTGCAATGACGGCTGAATTTTTGCATAAAGTACACTGCGAAACCAGAAAAAAATTCAAAGTGTGGTGAAATTGGAAAAAAAAAGCATTTTGTTTATTTGGGGGAAATGTGTTTTTACGCCATTCGCCCTGGGGTAAAACTGACTTGTTATATATGTTCCTCAAGTCGTTACGATTAAAACGATATGTAACATGTATAACTTATATTGTATCTGATGGCCTGTAAATAATTTAAACCATTGTCAACAAATATACGTCACTTAAAATCGCTCCATTCCCAGGCTTATAGCGCTTTTATCCTTTGGTCTATGGGGCTGTGTGAGGTGTTATTTTTTGCGCCATGATGTTTTCTTTCTATCGGTACCTTGATTGCGCATATATGACTTTTTGATCGCTTTTTATTACAATTTTTCTGGATTTGATGCGACCAAAAATGCGCAATTTTGCACTTTGGGATTTTTTTGCGCTGACGCCGTTTACCGTGCGAGATCAGGAACGTGATTAATTAATAGTTCGGGCGATTACGCACACGGCGATAGCAAACATGTTTGTTTAGTTATTTATTTATTTATTTACTTTTATTTATAACCTGGGAAAAGGGGGGTGATTCAGACTTTTATTAGGGGAGGGGGCTTTTTACTATTAACAACATTTTTTTTTTAACTTTTACACTTATACTAGAAGCCCCCCTAGGGGACTTCTAGTATAAGTGCTTTGATCTCTCATAGAGATCTCTGCAGCATACATATGCTGCAGAGATCCATGAGATAGGCACTCGTTTACTTCCGGCTGCTGCAGCCGGAAGTAAACGAGTGCCGAGCCGGGGACGGCGCCATCTTGGAGCGGTCCCCGGCCGGCTTCAGAAACTGAGATCGCTCCTCCGGGATAACATCCCGGGGGAGCGATCTCCGCCACTAGACACCAGGGAACAGCTGAATCCGGTAATCGGATGCAGCTGTCATGTTTGACAGCTGCATCTGATTACTGTATTAGCGGGCATGGCGATCGGACCGTGCCCGCTAATACCTACGGTCCCGGGCTACAAGCGGCACCCGGGACCGCCGCGGTTCAGAGCGGGGTCGCCGCGCGGCCCCGCTCTGAACGTCCTTACCGGCATCAGGGCGTAAATTTACGCCCGATGTCGTTAAGGGGTTAAAGTTGTTTTTTAGGACAATAACTGCATCACCTGCCGAACGGACCTCAGGACAGATCTTGGATTAAAAGCAGCTATCCGAAGGTACAAGTGGTTTGAGGGGGACAGATTGTGGGTACAGAGTCGCTTTAACAATTGATTTGCACCAGTATTATGGCATAGAAAAGTCGCAACCTATGGCAAAATCCATATTTATTTTATAATTTACAATGTTTTTCTCCTCTATCCAATGCATTCTGCTCTTTGATGTATCTCATAGTGCTGTAGAATTTTTGATGGCTGAATTGTTCTTTTTATCATCAAGAATGATGAATTCCCGGCAGTGTCCCACCACATGGTCCCATAGAGTGAGAATATTATATGTGCAACATCTGCCTTGTTATAATATCAATTTTACATATGTTTTATGCACCTTACCTCTTACTTACCATTAATTAGGCTTTACTACCCAGGACCATTACTACAAGTGGTTTGGGTGGCTGCCTGGGGTCTGGGGGGCTCATAGCAGTCCATACTGCCCACATTATCATGTGCAATGCAGTGCATCACTCCAAGGAGGATCCTCCAGTGGGCCCCTGAGTGATGTACTGCATTGTAGTGCAGTCCAGGGAATCTGGGCCGCCTGTCTCAGATTCCCAGGTGAGCGCAGTATTCAATTGTGTGTGCATCTTTAGGCTGGGTTCACACTACGTATATTTCAGTCAGTATTGTGGTCCTCATATTGCAACCAAAACCAGGAGTGGATTGAAAACACAGAAAGGCTCTGTTCACAGTATGTTGAAATTAAGTGGATGGCCGCCATTTAATGGCAAATATTTGCTGTTATTTTAAAACAACGGCTGTTATATTGAAATAATGGCAGTTATTTACTGTTATATGGCGGCCATCCACTCAATTTCAACATTGTGTGGACAGATCCTGTGTTTTTAATCCACTCCTGGTTTTGGTTGCAATATGAGGACCACAATACTGACTGAAATATACATAGTGTAAACCCAGCCTCAAGATGCAAAAGCAATTGATGCTCCTTCAAGAAGAGCGCGCAGGGAGAGATGCAGTAATTGGCGATCTTGTAGGAGGTAATTTTATTTTTATATAGTCATCATGGGGGCCATCTGCTAGCTATAGGAGGACTACTCACAGGGGGCCATGGGACTAGGGGACTATCTTCTATAGGGGACAGCAGCACCGGGGGGCATCTAGTTTAGGTGGCTGCACAGGGGGCCATCTACTATATGGGGACTACACAAAGAAGGCAATCTACTATATGTGGGATGTACAGAGGGGACCATATACTATCTTGCATGCACCATAGCTAGTGAGGCAGCAAAGAGGCACTGATGTGAGCAAGCTCATCCCTCTAGGGTTCCGCATCTGCCAGGTTGGGTGGACATCCAAGGGTACATTTAATCCCCCCATGGATAAAACTCTATATATCTTGGAGCTTCAAAGTCCAACCAAAAGTATTATCAGAGAGGAGAAACAGAGGATTATAAAAAGACTAGGGTAAAGTTGTGCAAGAGCCCCATGGCACATTTAGGACTTTCAAGGGCTTCAGGCCAGTCCTAGAGATACTGTGGCTGTTGTGTCACAGATTTAGCTAAAGATCAGCACCCCACAGTGGGCATTTCAGCTCAGCCACAGTAACTACATCTATTCTACATTTAGGCTATGTTCACACTACGTATGAGACCGGCCGTTCTGTGACCCCGCTGGGTCACGGAACGGCTGGTCTCTGCCCGGATCATCCTGGCCGGTACTTAAGTACCGGCAGGATGATCTTTCCGGCTGCAGGGTTCTGATGCGGGCGCATCAGCATGTGCCCGCATCAAAACCTCCCACAGCACACTATGAAGCAAGCGGCCGGAGCCGCTCTCTTCATTGTGTGAACTGACAGGGTTTCCTACGGCAACAATTCATTGAATTGCGGCCACTGAAAACTGACATGTCAGCTATTTGCGGCACCGCACAGGATCCCGGCCGGAGCGTATACAATGTGTATACACTCCGGCCAGGATCCCATAGAAATGTAGGCAATGTTATACTGCATAAAGTACAGCCGTACTTTTACGTAGTGTGAACACAGCCTTAAACTGGTGGGATTCAACCAGTGATTACTCCTCAGTCAAGACATCTGAGGCTCCTACATTCAGCTTAGAAATGCTAGGGGAGGGCATAGATTGTTCACAATAATCCCATATTCACTACTTTGTTTACCCAAGGAATTCTTCCTCACTCCAGCCATTGTTTTGTCTGTGACTTCAACCACATCAACCATAGGACACCTCACTTTCCTGCCACCAGACACT
The DNA here is from genome assembly GCF_027789765.1 of Dendropsophus ebraccatus. Taxonomy (NCBI): domain Eukaryota; kingdom Metazoa; phylum Chordata; class Amphibia; order Anura; family Hylidae; genus Dendropsophus; species Dendropsophus ebraccatus. The sequence goes on from NC_091458.1 coordinate 50,386,302, forward strand.
ACACAAGGTGTGTACAAGGGGATATTATACCAGCAATACTCACTTTGCATCTTTCTATCACTATGCCACTCAACGAGGCATAGGAGAGTTCAAATGGAAGCCCTAGTTTCCACCAACCTCCACTGCCTCTGTGCCTTGTGATGCTTCCTCTGGGTCGCTGCACCCCTAATGGAAACATATCAACAGTAATGTGAACAGCCGTAGGCCATGTTCACATGGCGCAAGAGACTGGCCATTCCGTAACCTGGCCGGGTCACGGAGCGGCCGGTCTCTGAAAAGATCATCCCGGCTGGTACTGCAGCACCGGCCGGATGAACTTTAAGCTCGCAGAGTTCTGATGCGGACGCATCCGTCCGCGCCCGCATCAGAACTCCCGACTGCACTCTATGAAACCTCTCGCTTCATAGTGTGCACTGACATGGTTTTCTATGCCCGCTATTCACTGAATAGCAGAAAACTGACATAGTGTGCACTGACATGGTTTTTTTCTGAATAGCAGAAAATGGACATGCCAGTTTTCTGCGGCGCCGCTAGGGGTCCCGGCCAGAGCGTATACTATGTGTATACGCTCTGGCAGGGATCCCATTCACACCCGGCCAATGTATTTCATCATAGCAGCAACGGCAGTAGAAATACGAAAAAATACGTTGTGTGAACATAGCCTTAGGGTACGTTCACACCTACCGGATCCGCAGCTGATTTTCTGCTGCAAATCCGCAGCAGATCTGTAGCAGATTTCATTTAAATAACTGAACACAGCATCAAATCTGCACCATCAAATCTGCTGCGGATCTGCTGCAGATCTGCTGCGGATCCTGTAGGTGTGAACGCACCCGTCATAGTGTATTATTTACTTCTTTAAAGGAGAAGTATGGCAATTTTTTTTAATTAAAGTATTGTATTGCCCCCCCCCCTAAAAGTTATACAAATCCCCAATATACACTTATTACGGGAAATGCTTATAAAGTGCTCTTTTCCCTGCACTTACTACTGCATCAAGGCTTCACTTCCTGGATAAAATGGTGATGTCACGACCCGACTCCCAGAGCTGTGCGGGCTATGGCTGCTGGAGAGGATGATGACAGGGGGACACTGAGGGACACAGGGCCCTGGAGAGACACTGAGCATCCCCCTGCCAGCATCCTCTCCAGCAGCCACAGCCTGCACAGCTCTGGGAGTCGGGTAGTGACATCACCATGTTATCCAGGAAGTGAAGCCTTGATGCGGTAGTAAGTGCAGGGAAAAAAAAGCACTTTATAAGCATTTTCTGTAATAAGTGTATTTTAGGGGATTTGTATAACGTTTGGGGGGCAATACAATACTAAAAAATTTCTCTGGACTTCTTTAAAGGGGTTATCCAGCGCTACAAAAACATGGCCACTTTCTCCCAGAGACAGCCCCACTCTTGTCCTCAGCTTGGGCGGGGTTTTGATGCTCAGTTCCATTGAAGTGAATGGAGCTTAATTGCAAACCGCACCTGAACTGGAGACAAGAGTCGTGTTGTCTCTGAAAGAAAGTGGCCATGTTTTTGTAGCCCTGGATAACCCCTTTAAGTTCTTTGAACATTTATGATCACAGCAGCACAGCTTATGTATGCGTTAAACTTCTCTACGTTGGATATGTCTGGATAATGTTCTTATAATAAATAAGAGCAACAAATCTGCTATCTCCTCCATCTGCAGATTTTTATTTCGAGTGTGAATTATGTCATCAGCGCATATTAAAACTGACAAAAAGGCAGCTAATGTTTCATAGTCTGAAAAAAGAAAGAAATGGGAGGCAAACAAAATCACAAATCTGTCAGCGCACTTGTGATATGATTTACGCTGCAAGCTGTTCACCGTCCTGCAAACACTACTCTGGAAAAAGGTGGCTGCTTATATGAGTATTACAATGAGGGACAGTGTACATTGCCTTCACTCAACAGGACAGTATTAATAAAAAGTTGAAAAGAATAAAAGAAAGTCACTTGTTCATCACTTACAGGCAACCCTTGTTTTCACAGGCCCATCTGAAACTCCCCACAGACAACAGACGTTACTACTGACATTCCTTAGATTATTGCAGGTTATTATTAATTCCTTAAAGGGGAACAACGAATATAACCTGCTGATAGTCCCCTTATAGCGCCGGGGACGCTGAGGAGGAAGGTATGTGTCTTACCTTTCTCCTCGGCGCTGGTCATGCGCTGTTAGCTGGGGATAAAGTCCACTCCGAAGCACCCTTAAGAGGAGTGGCGACATCTGGCCTGTCCCCTCCAAGGGGGACCAGATGACGTGACAGTGTTCCTAACAGTGCTCCAGACCGGACTTTACCCCAACTAACAGAGTGGGACCGGTGCAGAGGAGGAAGGTAAGATACATACCTTCTTCCTCAGCGTCCTTGGCCCTAGGGGGCTATCAGCAGGTTAAATTTGTCTAACCTGCTGACAGTTCCACTTGAGAGTACGTTCACACATACCGGATCCGCAGCGGATTTTCTGCTGCAGATCCGCAGCAGATTTCATCTAAATAACTGAACACAGCATCAAATCTGCACCATCAAATCTGCAGCAGATTTGATGGCGCAGATTTGAATCTGCAGCAGATCCGCAGCAGATTTGATGGCCCAGAGTTACCTTGTATTGAATCTGCAACTTTAAATCTGCGCCATCAAATCTGCTGCAGATGCTGTACCTGTGAACACACCATAAGGGTACGTTCACACTTACCGGATCCGCAGCGTATTTTCTGCTGCGGATCCGCAGCAGATCCGCTGCAGATTTCATTTAAATAACTGAACACAGCATCAAATCTGCACCATCAAATCTGCTGCGCATCTGCTGCAGATCTGCTGCGGATCCTGTAGGTGTGAACGCACCCTTTGGGTGCGTTCACACGTACAGGATCTGCAGCAGATCTGCAGCATATTTATTGGCGCAGATTTGAATCTGCAGCAGATTTGATGTCCTAGAATTGATTTGCTTTGAATCTGCAGCTTCAAATCTGCGCCATCAAATCTGCTGCTGATTCTGTACGTGTGAACGCACCCTTAACCCTTAGGCGACTCTGGACGTACCTGAACATGTTCATTCTTCAGCGCGGACAGAGCAGGAGCTCGCACCTCTCATAGACTCCCATTATGAGCGGGAGGGTAACGGCACTCCACGGCGGAAAATTCCGCCGCGGAATTCCGCTCGTTTTGCTCAGTGGGAACGGGGCCTAATACAGTAATCGGATGCAGCTGTCAAAGTTGACAGCTGCATCCGATTACCGAATGCAGCCGTTCCCTGGTGTCTAGTGGAGAGAATCACTCCTCCAGGACATTGTCCCGGAGGAGCGATCCACAAATCTTACCCCTTCCGGGGTAAGCGCCGTAATGGCGCTGATCCCGTCTCGGCACTCGATTGCTTCCGGCTGTAGCATGGATCTGTGCTGCATATCTATGCAGCACAGATCTCAATGAGAGATCAGTGCACTTATACTAGAAGTCCCCCAGGGGGGCTTCTAGTATAAGTGTGAAAGTTAAAATAAAAGTGTTATTATAAGTAAAAAGCCCCCTCCCCTAATAAGAATCAGAATCATCCCCCTTTTCCTATGTTATAAATAAAACCAAACAAATAAATAAATAAACATGTTTGGTATCGCCGTGTGCGTAATCGCCCGAACTATTAATTAATCACATTCCTGATCTCGCACGGTAAATGGCGTAAAAAAAATCCCAACGTGCAAAATTGTGCATTTTTGGTTGCATCAAATCCAGAAAAATTGTAATAAAAAGCGATCAAAAAGTTGCATATGCGCAATCAAGGTACCAATAGAAAGTACACATCATAGCGCAAAAAATGACACCTCACACACCCCCATAGACCAAAGGATAAAAGCGCTATAAGCATGGGAATGGAGCGATTTTAAGGAACATATTGTCAGGGCTGCGGCGGCGTCCCGCGCTCTGGACCGCCGCCGTACCCCCTCACCTTGTTCTGCAGCCGCCGGTGTCCACATGCAGGGACCCGGCGCTGCTGCCACTTCTGCCCCTGGGGGCGCCTCACACTCTCCTATAAATTTCAGCCTGCCCCACCACAGGTGTTGGAGCCTCTACATGCTTCCCATAGCGTTTGGCCCAACCCCCTGTTGTTCCTGTCCTCAGTCTGTCCATCTGCCTGTCTGCCACCTGCGGTTACGCCTACAGACCTCTGCCTGCACTATCTTCTGCCTACTGCTCCTGCCACGCCTCGCCTGCTGTCACTAGCAACCAAGCCAGGGGTAGTGACCTGGGGGTCGCCTGCCGCAACAAGCCCATCCAGCCTTGCGGCGGGCTCTGGTGAAAACCAGCGGCCCCTTAGACTCCGCTCCCTGGTGCGGTTTATGCCATCGCTAGTAATGGTTCAGTGGATTCACGACTCCAGGCATTACAGTAGGCTCCAACCATGGATCCCGGCGAGGTGCCTGACATCCGTGACGTAGCCAGAGTGGTCGTCCAACAGGCTCAGCAGATCCAGCAGCAATCGCAGCAGATCCAGCAACTGACTGCCGCCTTACAGCAGCGTACCACAGACCAGCGCACACCACCTCCTGATGCCTCTTCAAAACTTCGACTGGCTCTCCCGAGCAAATACGGTGGTGACCCCAGTGAGGATTCCTGACTCAATGCACCATGCACATTGAACTTTTAAGCAGCCAGTTCTCCACTGAACGCTCTAAAGTGGCTTTCATCATCAGCCTCTTGGAGGGTAGGGCCCTGGCCTGGGCCACGCCACTGTGGGACCGAGATGACCCGATTACTGCCAATCTCCAAACCTTCCTGGCAGAGTTTCGCTTTGTCTTTGAGGAACCTGCCCGTGCGTCTTCAGCAGAGACTGCTCTACTCAATCTCTCACAAGGGAGTTCCTCCGTTGGCGACTATGCCATCCAATTCCGCACGCTGGCAGCAGAGCTAGACTGGAATGAGGCCGCTCTAGTAGCCACCTTCAAAAAGGGCCTTTCCAGTCGGGTGAAAGACGTGCTCTCCGCCCGAGACCTTCCTACCTCCCTGAACGAACTCATCCTACTGGCCACCAGGTTCGATACTCGCCTGTCCCGTCGCCATCACCAGCTGGCACCGGTTTTCCAGATTTCTGTCATTCCGGTGTCCCAGCCGACTCTTGAGGTTCCTATGCAGGTGGAACGAGCTCGCCTGACGCCTGATGAGAGAACTCGTCGTCTGGAGCTGAATCTCTACCTCTACTGCGGTGGCCCTGTTCACTTCCAGCAGAGATGTCCCGAACGTCCTCAAGCGTTCCGGGAAATGCTTGCACCTAGGTCTGGTGGGAGAGGCCTCCATAGGTGTCTATGCCAGTCTCCATCCAGACACCCACGGGACGAAATCACCAGACTACTGCCTTTCTCAATTCTGGGTCAGCAGGCAGTTTTATTGCAGCAACATTGGTCCAAAGATGGCGGCTACCCATGACCCAACTAGCCAGACCCCTGACTATCTCCTCGGTCACGGGCGAGATTCTTACCGACCATGTGCACTACCAGACTGCACCTCTAGTCCTCCAGGTGGGCGCTTTACATCAGGAGAAGATCTCCTTCTACGTCCTGCCCCATTCTTCTTTCGCCATCCTCCTGGGACTCCCTTGGCTGCAATTACATGCCCCTAAGCAGGACTGGAGAACCGGGGAAATTCTCAATTGGGGTCAGGACTGTTCCAACTGGTGTCTGAAGTCACCTCAGCCCAAGTACTCTATGTCGTTACCTGACCCCGCCAAGCCTCTATCCGGCCTACCGGCGGAATACCAAGACTTGGTTGATGTCTTCTCTGCCAAGGAGGCGTACTCTCTACCACCTCACCAGGCGTACGATTGTCCCATAGACCTCCATCCTGGAACTTCTCCTCCACAAGGTCGGGTGTACTCTCTCTCCGTACCCGAGACTAAGGCCATGTCCTCCTACATCCGGGAGAACTTACAGAAGGGTTTCATCCGCAAATCCACGTCCCCTGCTGGGGCAGGATTCTTCTTTGTGCAGAAGAAGGACGGTTCTCTCCACCCATGCATAGACTACTGGGGCCTAAATAAGGTGACTGTCAAGAACCGATATCCTCTTCCGCTTATCCCCGAACTATTCGACCGTCTCCGTGGAGCCAGGATCTTCTCCAAGCTGGATCTCAGGGGAGCGTACAATTTAATCCGTATTTGTGAAGGAGACGAATGGAAGACCGCTTTTAACACCAGAGATGGGCACTACGAATACCTGGTCATGCCATTCGGCCTATGCAATGCCCCAGCGGTCTTCCAGGAATTCGTCAACGACATATTCCGTGACCTCCTCTATGTCTGCGTCATCGTCTATCTTGACGACATTCTGGTCTTCTCCCCTGACCAGCAGACCCACGTGACACAAGTACGTCAGGTCCTACGAAGACTACGGGCCAATCATTTGTACGCCAAGCTGGAGAAGTGCGTTTTCCATCAGCGCAGCCATCCATTTCTTGGGTATATTGTCTCCGATCGGGGTCTACAGATGGATCCAGCCAAACTCTCAGCTGTTCTCCAGTGGCCACGTCCTGTGGGGCTCAGAGCTATCCAACGCCTCCTAGGATTTGCCAACTACTATCGGCAGTTCATCCCACATTTCTCTACCCGGGTCGCACCCATCGTGGCTCTCACTAAGAAGAAGGCGGATCCCAGGCATTGGCCACCTGAGGCCGAGCAAGCCTTCACTAGCCTAAAGTCTGCCTTTGCCTCTGCTCCTGCTCTAGTCCGCCCGGATGCCACCAAGCCATTTTCACTTGAGGTCGATGCATCTTCAGTGGGGGCTGGAGCTGTCCTCTCGCAAAGGGACGCATCAGGCAAGACCAGAACCTGTGGGTTCTTCTTAAAGACTTTCTCCCCTGCCGAGAGGAACTATACTATTGGTGACCGAGAACTCTTGGCGATTAAGTTGGCACTGGAGGAGTGGCGTCATCTCCTAGAGGGGGCTAGGCATCCGGTCAACATCTACACAGACCACAAGAACCTTCTCTACCTCCAATCGGCCCAACGCCTCAATCCCCGAGAGGCCAGGTGGTAGCTCTTCTTCTCACGATTCAACTTCATCATTCATTTCCGGCCAGCTGAGAAGAACGTGAAAGCTGATGCACTCTCCGAGCATCTGATGTTATGGGGCAAGAGGAATCGCCTTGCCACATTATATCTCCCAATCACCTAGTGCCAGTCGCCACCTCTTCTCTTCTGAGAGTGCCTCCCGGAAAGACCTATGTGCGCCCTGCACTTTGAAGACGAATTTTGAAGTGGGGTCATTCCTCTTTGTTGGCCGGGCATCCTGGAGCTCAAAAGACCAGGCAATTGATCTCCCGCCACTACTGGTGGTCCAATCTCCTCCAGGATGTCAAGGACTTTGTGGCTTCTTGTGCCGTCTGTGCCAAAAACAAGTCATCCCGTCAAAGACCTGCTGGCCTACTTCAGCCCTTGCCAGTTCCAAACCGTCCCTGGCGCCACATAGGGATGGACTTCTTCACTGATTTGCCTCCATCTGCGGGCAACACAGTTAAAGACATTCTGGCAATGAAAACTGTCAGAGGAAGACTTTTCTTCCTAATGGACTGGAGAGGTTTTGGTCCTGAGGAGAGATCCTGGGAACCCGAGTCTAATATCCTGGATCGGGACCTTCTCAAGGGATTCTTGCAGACTAGAAAGAGGGGGAGGCCAAAGGGGGGGGGTACTGTCAGGGCTGCGGCGGCGTCCCGCACTCCGGACCGCCGCCGTACCCCCTCACCTTGTTCTGCAGCCGCCGGTGTCCACATGCAGGGACCCGGCGCTGCTGCCACTTCGGCCCCTGGGGGCACCTCACCTCGCCCCGCTCCTGTCCGTCGCTGTGCCGGCCAGCGCGCGCGTCCCCGCCTCCTAGGGCGTGCGCATGCCGGCTGTCTCAGAGTTAAAGGGGCAGTCCACCCCTAATTGGTTTTTGCACTATAACACTCTCCTATAAATTCCAGCCTGCCCCACCACAGGTGTTGGAGCCTCTACATGCTTCCCATAGCGTTTGGCCCAGCCCCCTGTTGTTACAGTCCTTGTTCTTTGTCCCTAGCCCCTGTCCGCTGCTTAACCCATTGTTCCTGAGCACTGCCTGCCACCTGCGGTTACTCTTCTGCCTACTGCTCCTGCCACGCCTCGCCTGCTGTCACTAGCAACCAAGCCAGGGGTAGCAACCTGGGGGTCGCCTGCCGCAGCAAGCCCATCCCGCGTTGCGGCGGGCTCTGGTGAAAACCAGTGGCCCCTTAGACTCCGCTCCCTGGTGCGGTTAGTGCCATCGCTAGTGATGGTTCAGTGGATCCACGACTCCAGGAGTTACACATATTTATGTTAACAATGGTTTGAATTTTTTACCGGTCATCAGATACAATGAAAGTTATACATGTTACATATCGTCGTAATCGTAACAACTTGAGGAACATATATAACACATCAGTTCTACCCCAGGGCAAACGGCGTAAAAACGAAAAAAACCCAAATAAAAGAAATGCGTTTTTTTCTTCAATTTCACCACACTTTGAATTTTTTCTGGTTTTGCAGTGTACTTTATGAAAAAATTCAGCTTGTCATTGCAAAGTACAATTAGTGGCGCAAAAAAATAAGGGCTTATGTGGGTCTCTAGGTGGAAAAATGCAAGTGCTATGGCCTTTTAAGCACAAGGAGGAAAAAACGAAAACGCAATAATTGAAATTGGCCGGGTCCTCTAAGAGTTAAAGAGGTACATCAGGTTTTCATATTTTTTTTTTATATGGTGCCTGGGCTATATATAAAAAGCCTATTCTCACTTATCACGCTCCCCAGGGGTCCTCCTGTTATGTCTTCAGATCCCCCACTGAACGATCTGCCGGCTACTTTAGCCCACTCAGCCCATCACTGGAGGTGATTGTTCAGAGGGTGACCCAAAGACGTGACAAAGGCCTCATGATGTGAAATTCCCTCATGTCCAACCCCTATGTCCACCAACATCATCTGAGGAGGAGACTTGGGAGATCCTCAAACATCCCCAAAACATACCGATGGCTGAGTTTGGCTATTATGAGTGTAATATGTATAGGGACTATAGATGAGCGGAACTCTGTCCGAACCCAAGCGTGCGGTATTTGATTAGCAGTGGCTGAAGAAGTTGCTCTAGTTGCACATATCTCTAATACAGTCCTTAGTTTCTATATCAAATTAAGCTACAGAAAGTAAACAGTGAAGCAAACCCCAATTCAATTAAATAGTCAATTTTACAAACTATAACTAGTACAAAGAGCGGCTGGCAACATTAGCCAGGTGAAAATAATAACTTCTGACTAAACCATCTCCTCCTCTTATTAGAGAACCAAGCGGACCCGTCCCTGCAATGTGTCAGATATGTTCTCAGCAGAAAAATCTGTTGTAAACACAGTTTGGTGAATGATTTATCAGCTATACACAGTGTAGGCAGCCAAATATGGCCAATAATTTCTTATGATGCAGCTGTCTAGTGTTTCTTTTGGGTTTAGTAAAAAAAAAAAGAAAAATACTGTATGTTTTGAGGCATATACTTTTTGCTTGTTAGGAGGTATTTATTAGGAAGGTAAAGGGGTTATCCAGCATTTTTTCTTTAAAATTAACTGGTTTTAGAAAGTTATTTAATTCTATTTAAAAATCTCAAGTCTTCCAGTACTTATCAGCTGCTGTATGTCATGCAGGAAATGTTGTTTTATTTTACGCCTAACACAGTGCTCTCTGCTGACATCTCTGTCCGAGACAGAAACTGTCCAGAGCAGGAAAAGTTTTCTATGGGGATTAGCTACTGCTCTGGACAGTTCCTCAGACAGAGATGGCAGCAAAGAGAATTGTGTCAGTCTGAAAAGAATACAACCTTTTCTGCAGGACATACAGCAGCTGATATGTAATTTTTAAATAGAAGTAAATTGCAAATCTATATAACTTTCTGAAACCAGTTAATTTTAAAGAAAAAGATTTTCGTTGGATAACCCCTTTAAGGATCGGTCCATATGTAGCCTATATGCTGTGGATTTTCTGCACTGGAAGTTCTGCAGCACCAGTGCAGGTTATCTGCAGAGAAGTAATGACACTATATTGTGAAGATTTTGGAGCTGCTGCTAAATTTCCTAAGCAAATTCCACAACAATAAAATTTTGTTTCGAATTTGTTGATTTTGACTGCAGCATATCCGCAGCATAAATTGTAGTGGCTCTATTGCTGCAATGTTAGAATTATAGTGCACCACAGTAGCCAGGTCATCAGATTTAGGATAGAGGAAAAGCAAGAAGATGGGAGGAATAACTAGGGAACAAGAAAATTATTAATCAAAAAGTAAATAATAAAAAGCTGAAAATAAAGAAAAAAAGGGACCCCCCCTACCCCTTTTCCTACCACTAGCTCCCCCTCCCTATCTATCTGCCTGTGCTTTATACAATACATCTAAACCATGGCAAATAAACCTAATAAAAACTATGCAAACCTATAATTAGGTATATGTGATTCTACCATGTAATGTAATAGTATATAGCAAGGATATCCCATAACATTATGATTGGTGAGAATCTGCCTTCTAGGATGACTGCCAGTCTGCCACATAAAAGGGATGTGGAGCTTTGGGGGAAACATTATTCCCTTTAACGTTTGATTAACTGAAAATGACATTTCTAGATTTCTAGGCACCAAACCCTTTCACTGATCTAAACAGAAGGAGAAAATGATGACAAGTTAACATCACTTTGCATTAGTTTTTCAGTCTATCATTCATTGACGGGCAGAGTGCACAACTGGTGCTGAATAATACTGTACAGATCACTATTTGCTTTATTATTATTATTATTATTATTATTATTATTATTTATCATTATTATTATTTAGCTTTTTTTTTATCATATCCATGCAATGTCATGGAAAGTGTCTGTATGTCTGTAGGACCCAGCATGTCCATGCATACTAATCTCAATGGGGCAGCATGGTATGGCTGTTTTCCCTCTGGCAGTATTGAAAGACAACCTGCTCATCTTACATCCAGTAGACTGTTAAGAAAATACATTATTTTAAAGGAACAGCTTAGATAAAAGTAATACACTGCTGTGCCTAGTGAACATCCTGAGGGGACGATACATGACACCAGAAACCAAGCACTGACCCCTCAAGCCCATCATTAATGTATCAGTGTTCTTTTAAGCAGGTCATGAGTAGTTTCTCATTAAGTCAACCAATTAATCTCCGTTGGGATGTCCCAAATGACCCCATCATGTCCCCCGTCTTATATATATTATATATATAATGACAGAAACACTTTAATATGTTTATAACATTATATTGAGACATTGGTACATCCTGCTTTTAGATCAGCATTGTGTGTGTTAGTTTCCACTGCATCTCCCATCTTACTGCTTGATATAGTTTTTTGCATTGGCCACTTTTTAATGTTTTATTTTTATTCCTGACAAAAATGTGTGCGAACTAATCTAACAGCTTATTTGGTTTTGTACATCCCATAGATAGGACATCACTTCTGTAGTCCTGGATAACCCCTTTAAGTACTGAAATCAAACTAATCTCCCACAGCAGGAAGCAGCTTGCTAGCATTATTACTTGGTACTTAATCATAGCTCTTAGGGTCTATTCATATACAGCAGATTAGTTGCTAACATTTCTGTGACTGTGCCATTCATGTACATGAGGCATGCAGGAAGCGAGAGAATTACCAGAGATGTAACCTGAAGTTCTTGGGCCTGTAACGCCTGGAGTAGTGGATCCACTGGACCGTCACCAGCGATGGCACTAACCTCACCAGGGAGTGGAGTCTAAGGGGCCGCTGGTTTTCACCAGAGCCCGCCGCAAGGCGGGATGGACTTGCTGCGGCAGGCGATCCCCAGGTCGCTACCCCTGGCTTGGTTGCTAGTGACGGCAGGCGAGGCGTGGCAGGAGCAGTAGGCAGGAGATGGTGCTGGCAGAGGTCTGTAGGCGTAACCGCAGGTGACAGGCTGAACACAGGAGCAATAGTGTAACATAGGAGCAGGAACCAGGAACGAGGACTAGGGACCAGGTAGCGGACAAGAATCAGAAACAAGGACTAGGGACCAGGTAGTGGACAGGAATCAGGAACAAGGACTAGGGACCAGGTAGCGGACAGGAATCAGGAACAACAGGGAGCTGGGCCAAACGCTATGGGAAGCATGTAGAGGCTCCAACACCTGTAGTGGGGCAGGGCTGGAATTTATAGGAAGTGATTAGTGCAACTTCCAATTAGGGGCGGACTGGCCCTTTAAATCTGAGACAGCCGGCGCGCGCGTGCCCTAGGAGGCGGGGACGGGAGCGCCGGCCGGCACAGCGGGTGACAGTAGCGGGGCGAGGTAAGGCGCCCCCCGGGGCCGAACTCGTAACAGCGCCGGGTCCCTGCACAGGGACCCCGGCAACTGCATGGAGAGGTCGCGGCGGCCCGGAGCACGGGACGCCGCCGTGGCCGTGACAGTACCCCCCCCTTTGGCCTCCCCCTCTTTCTTGCCTGCAGATGGAGGCAAATCAGTGATGAAGTCCATCCCTATGTGGCGAGGGGATGTGGATTTGCGGATGAAACCCTTCTGTAAGTTCTCCCGGATATAAGAGGACATGGCCTCAGTCTCGGGTATGGAGAGAGGGTACACCCGACCTTGTGGAGGAGAAGTTCCAGGAAGGAGGTCTATGGGACAATCGTACGCCCGATGAGGTGGTAGAGAGTCCGCCTCCGTGGCAGAGAAGGCATCAGGCAAGTCTTGGTATTCCGCCGGTAGGAAGGATAGAGGCCTGGCGGGGTCGGGTGACAACATAGAGTACTTGGGCTGAGGTGACCTCAGACACTGGTTGGAACAGTCCTGACCCCAACTAAGAATCCTCCCAGGATTTTTAAGGAGTCCCAGGAGGGTGGTGGAAGAAGAATGGGGCAGGACGTAAAAGGAGATCATTTCCTGATGTGAAGTGCCCACCTGGAGGACTAGAGGTGCGGTCTGGTAGTGCACATGGTCGGTATGAATCTCGCCCGTGACGAGGAGATAGTCAGGGGTCTGGCTAGTGGGGTCACGGGTAGCCGCCATCTTTGGACCAATGTAGCTGCAATAAAACTGCCTGCTGACCCAGAATTGAGAAAGGCAGTAGTCTGGTGAGTTTGTCCTGAGGGTGTCTGGATGGAGACTGGCACAGACAACCTTGGAGAGGTGGCATTCACACTTAGGGAGACCTCTCCCACCGGACCTAGGTGCTGGCGTTTCCCGGACGCTTGAGGACGTTGGGGACATCTCAGCCGAAAGTGATCCGAACCACCGCAGTAGAGGCAGAGATTCAGCTCCAGACGACGAATTCTTTCATCAGGCGTCAGGTGAGCCCGTTCCACCTGCATAGGAATCTCAGGAGTCGAATGGGACACCGGAACGTCAGGATTCTGGAAGACCGGCGCCAGCTGGTGATTGGCGACGGGACAGGCTTAGTCGCCAATTATGCCAGACCTCCTCCTCTCTCTCAGAAAAACGATTATCGACCCTGGTGGCCAGTAGGATGAGTTCGTTCAGGGAGGTAGGTAGGTCTCGGGCGGAAAGCACTTCTCTCACCCGACTGGACAGGCCCTTCTTGAAGGTGGCTATCAGAGCGGCCTCATTCCAGTCTAATTCTGCCGCCAGGGTGCGGAACTGGATGGCGTAGTCACCAACAGAGGAGCTCCCTTGAGAGAGGTTGAGGAGAGCAGTCTCAGCTGAAGAGGCACGGGCAGGTTCCTCAAAGACGGAGCAAAACTCGGCCAGGAAGGTTCGGAGATTGGCAGCAGCAGGGTCATCTCGGTCCCACAGCGGCGTGGCCCAAGCCAGAGCTCTACCCTCCAATAGGCTGATGATGAAAGCCACTTTAGAGCGCTCGGTGGAAAACTGACTACTTAAAAGTTCAATATGCATGGTGCATTGAGTCAGGAATCCTCTGCACAACTTGGAGTCACCAGCGTATTTGCTTGGGAGAGCCAGTCGAAGTGTTGAAGAAGCAGCAGGAGGTGGTGTGTAAGGCGGCAGTGAGTTGCTGGATCTGCTGCGACTGTTGCTGTATTTGTTGCGCCTGTTGGGCGACCACTCTGGCTACGTCACGGATATCAGGCACCTCGCCGGGATCCATGGTTGGAGCCTACTGTGACGACTGGAGAAGTGGATCCACTGGACCGTCACTAGCGATGGCACTAACCTCACCACGGAGCGGAGTCTAAGGGGCCGCTGGCTTTCACCAGAGCCCGCCGCAAGGCGGGATGGACTTGCTGCGGCAGGCGACCCCCAGGTCGCTACCCCTGGCTTGGTTGCTAGTGACGGCAGGCGAGGCGTGGCAGGAGCAGTAGGCAGGAGATGGTGCTGGCAGAGGTCTGTAGGCGTAACCGCAGGTGACAGGCTGAACACAGGAGCAATAGTGTAACAGAGGAGCAGGAACCAGGAACGAGGACTAGGGACCAGGTAGCGGACAGGAATCAGGAACAAGGACTAGGGACCAGGTAGCGGACAGGAATCAGGAGCAAGGACTAGGGACCAGGTAGCGGACAGGAATCAGGAACAACAGGGAGCTGGGCCAAACGCTATGGGAAGGATGTAGAGGCTCCAACACCTGTAGTGGGGCAGGGCTGGAATTTATAGGAAGTGATTAGTGCAACTTCCAATTAGGGGCGGACTGGCCCTTTAAATCTGAGACAGCCGGCGCACGCGCACCCTAGGAGGCAGGGACGGGAGCGCCGGCCGGCACAGCGGGTGACAGTAGCGGGGCGAGGTAAGGCGCCCCCCGGGGCCGAACTCGTAGCAGCGCCGGGTCCCTGCACATGGACCCCGGCAGCTGCATGGAGAGGTCGCGGCGGCCTGGAGCACGGGCCGCCGCCGCGGCCGTGACAGGGCCAAAATCACTACCAGCCCCCACCGACCATGAGCTACATATAACACTGGTGTGACACAGGGAGAATTACCGTATGTGACAAAGATGTCTCTGGACCCCTAAAGCACCAGAGTCTTATGCAAGAATGTCCTTTGTACCCTTTATATTTT
Organism: Dendropsophus ebraccatus; assembly: GCF_027789765.1. Lineage (NCBI taxonomy): Eukaryota > Metazoa > Chordata > Amphibia > Anura > Hylidae > Dendropsophus > Dendropsophus ebraccatus. The sequence goes on from NC_091458.1 coordinate 50,401,308, forward strand.
CCTTTATGAAATTTTGGGATGAAGACGTAGATGAAATACAAATAACATGCAAATACAGTAAGCAAATCAGACACTAACATGATGGATACATAGACGACTACAGGTGGAGCCACTCCTATTAAAATAAGCCTAATGTCCATGGCTGTATCATGTCTCTGTCCAGGCCCCTAGATGTAAGCAGCCATTATATATCACTCATAGTAGTTTGCTGTATGTTCTATACATTGCCGCTGCATGTCTCACCATATTACTCACATAAAATAACTACATAATATAGTGATGTGTGATGGCGCAATGGAGGAGTACATGGAAGATCTGTGTAACTTTAGCGTGCTGACATAAGGGATGCATATGGCCTCCATTAGATGACCTAAAAAGCTATTTATTAACATATTTCCTTGTTTCTTAACACTTAAAATACAATGAATTCAGAAAGTTTTCAGATTCTATCACTTTTTCACATTTTGTTATGCTGCAGACTTTTGCCAAAAAAAATAGAGCTCTGTCAGTTTAGAAGGGGACCGTTAGTTAAAGGGGTTGGCCATTTTATAGTGAAATTGTTTAGTGTACAGTATTAGTAAGTGTACTCATTGTATATACTGCCAGCAGCTCCCTGTGTACCTCATAGAGCTAAACTCTGACTCCCCTCCTCCAGACAGGGCTGCCCTGCTCTGTGGTGAGTCTGTCCATAAGATGGCCGACATGGAGGAACATGTGACCATGCCCCGCCCCCCAGTGTCCTGTCCAGTCTCCCTGTCCCAGCATCTGAAAACACCCACTGCCGCTGCCATGCTTCACTGTAGAGATTATATTAGGCAGGCGATGAGCAGTGTCTGTTTTTCTCCAGATAGTTAACCCTTAGATTCTAGGACAAACAGCTTAAAGGGGTAGTTCAGCAAAAAAAAATATATATATTTCAAATCAACTGGTGCCAGAAAGTGGTGTATTTTTTCCAGTCTTAAAAGCAGCAGAGGTTTTCAATGGGGATTTGCTACTGATCTAGACAGTTACTGTCACAGAAAGAGGTGTCAGCAAAGAGCACCATGTCATACTGAAAAGAATACACCATTTCCTGCAGTACATACAGCAGCTGATAAGTACTGGAAGACTTGAGATTTTTTAATAGGAGTAAATTACAAATTTCTGGCACTTTCTGACACCATTTGATTTGAAAGATTTTTTTTTTTTTTGCTGAAGTATTTTTCAGACCAGAGAATCTTGTTTTTCACAGTCAAGGGATCCTTTGGTTGCCTTTTTTGCAAGCTCCAGGTAGGCTTTCATGTGTCTTTTACTGAGGTGACACTTTTTTTTTGTCATTCTGCATATATGGGGTGTAGACTTTCAATGATGTGAATATTATCATCTAGTGACTATGTTCAGATTACATTCTGAGCATGTGACTTTCGTTGTAAACTCAAACATAGATTGCAGCACTTTTGAATCCTAGTGATTGAGTGATTTTTAGAACCGTGCTGAGGAGGGGGAGGATGAAAGAAATAATAGGGACTTACCTCCCCAGCTCCGGCGCTGATGCCGGTATCCTGCATCTACGGTTTCCTGGTTAGAGACTGGGACTTGCGTGTCAGGCTTGCTCAGCCAGTCAGCAGCGAAGGGGGACCCTGCTATGGCTGCTGACTGGCTGAGCAGGCCTGGAACGTCATGTCCCAGGTCCCCTCTTTTACCGAGAAGCGTCCGGGGAACAGAGCTGTGGGATATCGGCACCAGAGCCGGAGCGGGGGAGGTAAGTACATGATATTTCTTAAATTCCTCCCCCTCTGCCAGAAATCCCCCTAGCCTAGAATTCTCAGTTAAATCAACTGGTATTGGCGGCTGTTATTTCCGAATATTGTTATTTGTTAATATGTATAATACGTATAATAAATATGTAGTGTGAACATAGCCTAAAAATTACTTTTGAGGGCATCTTAGGGTTTGTTCACAACTACAACTCCAAATATGCAGAGAAAACTATAGCTCAAACTAAAGGCTGTCGGACATGACGGAATTACAGTACTGCAATAGCGGAGAGAAATGGGTTCCATAACCCCCGCCCGCCCCCTCATGAGGAGCCTTCCAACCCTTGTCATTAATACACAGCGCTCAGTAAATGCTGCTGATGGTTCCATATCACTATACAGAGCTGTAGACAGCAATTGCAATCCTACTATTAAATCACAATCACACTTCTTACATAACATTGGCAATGCTGGCTGGAAGTTGTAAATAATAATAATAATAATAATTTTTATTTATATAGTGCCAACAGATTCCGCAGCACTTTGTAAATGGCCATTCTGAACAATGTAACAACTGACTTGAATGCAGATTACTATAAACTCCACAGCTTCTAGGAACAGGATGACAAATGTGGAGTGAGAGCAGAACCAAATCCCCAGCACAGTAATATAATCCTCCATTTCCGCAGAGTGCCATTACAGCACAGCTACCAGTAGGTGTCGCTGCTGCGGAAAGTCAATGCTCTGATGAGCGGCTGTCCTCTCTATCCCCGAACTATGAGCAGCTCGTCGCGGTGCATGCCGGGAGCACAGAGCAGTAATGGCCGCCACGGAGAAGAGCACTCAGGAGAAGTTACTGTGTGTTCTGGATGACTTGGAGGTTCTGTCCAGGTAGGAGCAGCCGGGGGTTATGTTAGTTAGCCGTCCATGTGTGTATACGTCTGTGTATACCTCGCTGCTGGTTTACTATCTCTGTAGGCTTCATTGTGATAGATGTACCGGGCTGATAGATGGAGCAGAGCTCTCCCTGTCCTGTGCATTACAGAGAATGGGAAGCCGAGATACAAGGAACCATCAGTGGCTACCTGCTGCCCAATGGTGTCTGCCTCCCTAGAGGATCTGCTGCCCATTATTATCCGGTCACTCAGGGTTACGGGAAAGCTGGGTTTTGGCTTTGTTCACACAAGAGTCATGATTTCTGATAGATGGTGACGGATTTCATTCACAGACACTTATCTGTGTATCTGTAAGTCGCTGTTCACACCTGCGTTGTGAATTGCACTAAATTGCCAAAGTAGAGCAGGATGCAATGTTGATTTATCTGATTAACCTCTTCCTGGCCCCTTTACTTTGTTGTTTGCTACCCCCCTCCGCCCCCCCAATATCCTTTCCCTGTAAAGCCCCTATTTCACGGGCCGACTGACAGGAGCAAACGAGCGCTATTTGCGCTCGTTTGCTCCTCGTTCCCTGCTCACTGCTGCCGCTATTCGACGTGAGTCGGGGGGTGGGGGAGCTGCGGGGGGGCTGCCCAGGTGATCGCTGATCGCCCGGGCAGCCCATAGGATACAGCAGCGCCTGCTGCAAACGCTCCTATTCCAAGGAGCAACGGCAGCAGATCGTTGCTGTATCAGTCGTTTGTTTTTCAACATGTTAAAAAACAAACAACTGCAACAATCAGCCGACATGAACGATGTCGGCTGATCGTTGCTGTCAATTCCACGTCCCGATAATCGTTCCGTGGAATAGGGCCATATTACACCAACAGATTATCTGACAGATTTATTTGAGCCAAAGCCAGGAACAGACTATACAGTTTTGTCGCATAAGTTGCACTTTTCTCATCTCCATATATATTTTTTATTATTTGTATGACGCACACAGATTCCGCAGCACTCCACCTATCTGTATGTTTTTGGGTGTGGGAGGAAACCCACGCAAACACGGAGAGAACATACAAACTTTTTGCAGATGTTGTCCTTGGTCGTATTTGAACCCAGGACCCCAGTGCTGCAAGGCTACAGTGCTAACCACTGAGCCACCCTGCTGCCATATAATGTTTCGTGAAACCTAAAATAACAGTGGTGAGGTAAAATTGAGAAAAAAAAATTACTAATTCTGTGGCAGGCTATACAAGCAGATTTGCCTTAAATCATGGACACTGACAGAAACTTGGTAGACCCTATTATAACATGGCACATAATATGGGTCATGTCCCAGCACCAAAACAGCAGTTTTAATGCAGCTCAGTAGGATTTTGGGACCTGTCATGCTGGCTGTGGTTAGGGCAGTATGATCTTGTTGGTGGATTGCCTTTGAGGTGAAATTGAGCTGTTAAAGGAATGAATAAATATATATATAATCCATTCTGGGACTGTGCTTGTAATTCAAATCCACTCTTAAACCAAAGCAAATTTTCCCATAAGAAATCACTGATATGCAGACAATTGGTTCCACACCCCAAAAATAATGATTTATTATTCTGAATAACATGTAGAACAAATGAAACAAACATCCAAAAACAGCAGAATATGTGATATTATAAGTTACTGTACAGTAATGGAGAGGATGGGAAACACAAGGGCGGACAGAGACTGCAGGGAGCATGAAGGAATGAGCAGGGCAGATATGGGCACAGTATAGCAGCACTCTCTGTCCGGGGAGAGAGGGGTTACAGCTATGGTGAGATTACCTCCATAGTCCTGTCCCCTGATGTGAGCCCCAGCCTGAAGTAGATCTGCTATGATTTGGAAGGTGAGGGAGACTTCCTGGGTCAGAGTACAGGGCTGTATACCCCACTATGCAGACCATGCCCCTCCTCCACTTGTGCTCCTACCCAGTACAGGGAGCTCTTAAACCAAGTCTCAATTTTGAAAAACTGTGAGCTCTTAAACCAAGGTACCACTGTGTGTGTGTGTGTGTGTGTGTGTGTGTGTGTGTGTGTGTGTGTGTGTGTGTATATATATAATATATGGAGAGAGAGATAGTGTGTGTGTAATATGCTGTCTGGATGTTAATTTATGTCGCTTTATCTGTTGCATTTGCTCATACAGTTTAGGCATCGTCAGCTGTTTCATTGTAAAATCTCTTTCAGAGAGCTGATAGAATTGTTGGCACTTTCAAGGAGTCAGAAGTTAAGTCAGCCTGGAGAAGAAAATCAAGTGAGTCACTAAAAACAGGTGTAAAAAAGAGTCATAGAGAAAAACCAACAAAAATCTGACATTTGCCCCTTTCTTTCCTTTATTAAAGGTATTCCAAGATTAAAAGTTACCTCACTATTAGCAGCGTAGGGAAAGACCCCACTGATCCTACTGATCGTGAGAATCGAGGTCAATAAACAGAGTGGCAGTGGGTTTTTACTGTCTATTGGACTTCAAAAATCGTAGAGTTTGGTGCTTGGCAATTTACAGAAGTCCTATATAGAATAAATAGAGGTGTCTGAGCATTGCCTGCTGATACTCCATTCACTCTAGGGATAACTGGCCCAACTGGTCAGCTACTTCACCCCTATGCTATGGATACACAGTAACTTTTAATCTTGGGATAATTCCTTTAAAGGGAAAGTAATCTTGTTAAATCCTATGCTTTATTATGTAAATTATGTGGCTTCATGCACTGGGGGTGAGGCTATGATCTGTGTTCTGTGATCACGGTCTGTGCAAGGAAGATGTTCTATGGACCGGAATGTGGAACCCCCAGCATCATTATGAAGCCATGAGCTCCAAAACTGTTCATTCTGTGCGCTACTCATGTCAGTACAGTAGCACAAAGATATAACTCTCTTGGAGCTCATGGCATCATCGTGAATGATAATGCTGGGAGGTCCGATGTCCGGTCAATTATATACAGTATGGGACAGTATTAGGGATTTGTGAATAGGGCCTAAGGCATACATGTGTACCATTCAGTGGAATAGCTAACCTTGTAATTCATGTGCTGGGTCCATCGGAAAGGAAGCTGCTTTTCTTTTCTTGAAACTAAGGAAGGTTACTCTCTTTATCATAAGATAACCCCTTTAAAGTGTTGCTGTTTTGCTAAACTTTTGACATGTCATAGAGACATGTCAAAAGTTTTGATCAGTCTGGATCTGAGGGCTCACACCTGTACCATTCGGGAGAATGAGCCGGGAGAGGACCGCATGGCAGCATGTCATCTCCCCGTTGTGTGTAAGAAAAAAAGAGAAGCGCTCCATAGACTTACATTATGAGCCCGGAGTCTATGGAGCGGGGAGTGAACCGTTCTGCAGCGCATCCTCTCCCCACTTGTTCTCCTGATCGATACGGGTCTGAACACTCAGACCCAGACCGATCAAAACTTTTTGCAAAATGACAGGTATACTTTGAATCTCACTTTTATATATTTTGTTTGAAAATCCCAACACAAATGTTGGAAAGTTAATTGCTTCTTTCTTTGATGATACCATAGTGGTTTTGGATCATGACATACATCTCATCATGATGATAATGGAATATGTAACCATAGCCATGTACAGTAAATGGCATTAATAGGAGTGATTACTCCTGTGATAAATAACTCACTTTGGTTTTCTACCATTTCAGATTTTAGAGTTGTTAATTCAGAAGGATGGAGAGTTCCAGGAGCTCATGAAGGTGGCTTTCAGTCAGGGTAAAGTTCACCAGGAAATGCAGCTACTTGAAAAGGAAGTTGAGAAAAGGGATAGTGATATCCAGCAGCTGCAAAAACAGCTAAAGGAGGCTGAACACATCCTGGTAAGCGTCTCAAACATACAAGTCTCCCTTACACACCTGAGGAACGTAACTGTTGGAAGTCCAGCTCTTCATAGGCACATGACTTTCGGCAGTGTCTTCTACAGTAATAGGGGAATGGGGCTGTAAGTGCCTTAGCATCACTTGTGATAAGCAGCTGTTGTGTAGACAACGAACATTGCTATCCTATCTGGGAAAAGAAGTGTCACCATGGCTGGGAAGGAATCTAGCAGAGCTGCATAACATTACCTCTATAACACTGGATGTGTTATGTCTGATTAAGTGTCTGTGGAATGTGTTGCTGCTTGCTATTCCATTACAAGTATGGCCAGATTCACATGTTCCGTCTATACTGTCCAGAAGCGGACTGTATGCCACCAACGTCATTGGGATGCATTGAGCTCCAAAACACAACAGTGTCAGTACTGTAGCGTGGAGCAGTAAACAATGTGATAGAGATGCCCAATGCAGCTTCCAAAAGCATATGTGTATATATCCTTTAGTGCCGTGTTATTACAAAACATTTGTTTGGGAACTTGAAAAATTTCATTTTTTCCTTCCTTAGGCAACTGCAGTTTACCAGGCAAAGGAAAAACTGAAATCAATTGATAAAGCAAGAAAAGGTCAGTCTACAAACTTTTACATCACAAAACATTTACCAGAATCATGGACTTCACACAAGAGGATGTGAGGGTTGACTGTTACTGTTATATTCCACAAACAATTGCTCACTATACAGAACACTATGGTTAATTTATTGTATGTACACTTTGCATTGTAACCAATTCATTGGAAACGTGAGGGTCAGCAGTTTTAAGCCTTTACAAATGATGACAGCAGAAGTAGATGTTAGGGAGGTGTCCAGGAGGCAGGCTTTTCTTGTTACAAGAATAAGGCCTCATTCACATAGGAACGAATAGAGCCGAGGGTCACATGCCCGTACACCCTCTTTAAGGCCAAGTTTTTCTTTCTCTTAAAGCATAGTTTTAGCTTTATAGTTAAATCCGCAAGATAGAAGATCACTGTCAGATTGTGAGAGGTCTGAATATAAATTTATATCGGTTTGCATGAATCAACTAATTATTGATAAGTTTCATGTCAGAATTGATGACGACTAATAAATCATCCTGAAGCTTCATATACTTGTGATAATTAATATAGTAGATACAAGCTGCATTCTAGTATTCTATTTTAACTTTACGTGTAAAAAAATTGGAAAAGTGTTTTCCATAAAGAGGAGGCCACTATCTTAGCTTAAAGTGATCTGTATCGTAAGCCGTTCTTATTTATCAGAGCGGCATTCTCTCATGTGATTTACGAGTGCCCATTTAAATTTTCTATTTTTATACATTACAACCAATACATCTGTATTGTGATTTTTGAAGCAAGCTTTACACATTTTGTTTTGTCATTTGAAGGTTCCATCTCATCTGAAGAATTGATCAAGTATGCTCATCGGATTAGTGCAAGTAATGCAGTGTGTGCTCCTTTAACATGGGTTCCAGGTAACCATATTCTTATTTTTATTCTGTATATTTAAAATCTGGATCTCGCATAAATAAATTAGTGTCATTCTCATTAATTTTATCTTGAGTGCTCAGACCCCACCAGTCTTGTGTTTATGTGCTTCACTCCCCACCTTGGTTCAATCTCCTTCTCACTGCATGAGGTGAAATCCATTATAAATTCATGGAGTTTGTCTCATGCAATAAGATGGCAAAGGCAGTGAGTCAGAGAGTGAAGAGTATAACCGAACACTTCTCCACGCTCGTTTTAGAGATCAATAAGGATCTGAGCAAACATACCCAGACCAATCACAATCTTGGTCAGCATTTCTTTACAAAACAACCACCGAATACTTTGGCTTTCCTTCAGCTTCTGTTATCCTTTTCACACTTTTATTGAAAGGTGTTTATCTTTAATAGACTCTTCTCCTTTATATGCTCCACGGAGCACACATCTAGATTACATGTTATCAAGCCCTGATCAATAGGGCCGTTAACTTTTAAGATTGCAACAACAAAAAATATCTATAAAGCCATATAGAATAAGATAAGCAATCTTCTTGATTGTTACAGGGGATCCTCGTCGACCTTACCCCACAGATCTTGAAATGAGGAGTGGCTTGTTGGGACAGATGAGTAACCTCCCGACTAATGGTGTCAATGGTCATTTACCAGGGGATGCTTTGGCTGCTGGCAGACTTCCAGGTAATTTTGTCCTTTTTTTTTTTACAAAAGAACTTTTTTCTTTCTGAATGTTGGTTGCTTTTTTTTTCTTCTAAAAACATTGATAACTTACAAATGGGAAAGGTTCTATATGGTCATACTCGTCTGTAATCCTTAACCTCACTGATCAGATATTGATGGTCTATCCTGATGATGGGTCATCAGTAAAGTTTGGCCCTTTTTAAAGATGGTGACTACCACCTATTTTTAATGTTAATGAATAAGCAGTTTTGACAAACCCGATATGTTACTATATGAATTCATAGGAAAGAATTCTAAAGTAATAACCTACAGCATAGATTTAACCTCTTAAGGACATATGACGTACCGGTACGTCATATGTCTGCACTTGCCGCGATCCCGGGTGCCGCGAGTCGCCCGGGACCGCTGCTATTAGCGGGCACGGTCTGATCGCCGTGCCCGCTAATTAGCTAATCGGAGGCAGCTGTCAAAGTTGACAGCTGCCTCCGATTACCGGAGGCAACGTTTCCCTGGTGTCTAGTGGGGGAGATCGCTCCTCCGGGACCTTGTCCCGGAGGAGCGATCTCCGTTACTGATGCCGGCCGGGGACACGTCCAAGATGGCGCCGTCCTCGGCTCGGCACTCGTTCGTTTTCGGCTGCAGCAGCCGAAAGCAAACGAGTGCCGATCTCATGGATCTCTGCAGCATATCTATGCTGCAGAGATCTCAATGAGAGATCACAGTGTATATACTAGAAGTCCCCTAGGGGGGCTTCTAGTATATGTGTAAAAAAATAAAATAAAGTGTTGTTAATAGTAAAAAGCCCCCTCCCCTAATAAAAGTCTGAATCACCCCCCTTTTCCCAGGTTTTAAATAAAAGTAAACAAATAAATAAATAAATAAATAAACATGTTTGGTATCGCCGCGTGCGTAATCGCCCGAACTATTAATTAATCACATTCCTGATCTCGTACGGTAAACAGCGTCAGCGCAAAAAAATCCCAAAGTGCAAAATTGCGCATTTTTGGTCGCATAAAATCCAGAAAAAATGTAATAAAAAGCGATCAAAAAGACGTATATGGGCAATCAAGGTACCGATAGAAAGATTACATCATGGCGCAAAAAATTACACCTCGCACAGCCCCATAGACCAAAGGATAAAAGCGCTATAAGCCTGGGAATGGAGCGATTTTAAGGAACGTATATTGGTTAACAATGGTTTGAATTTTTTACAGGCCATCAGATACAATATAAGTTATACATGTTATATATCGTTTTAATCGTAACAACTTGAGGAACATGCATAACAAGTCAGTTTTACCCCAGGGCGAATGGCGTAAAAACACATTTCCCCCAAATAAAAGAAATTCGTTTTTTTTTTTTCAATTTCACCACACTTTGAATTTTTTTCTGGTTTCGCAGTGTACTTTATGCAAAAATTCAGCCTGTAATTGCAAAGTACAATTAGTGACGCAAAAAATAAGGGGTCATGTGGGTTTCTAGGTGGAAAAATGCAAGTGCTATGACCTTTTAAACACAAGGAGGAAAACCGAAAACGTAAAAACGAAAATGGGCCATGTCCTTAAAGGGTTAAAGTGACTGTCATCCCCTTTCTGTGTGAGGACTTCCCTATACAGCTGTAAAGCCTAAATTCTGCACTTTTCATACTTTATAATAGATTTCTTGGAGCTTGGTCCAGTGAAAGATGCTTTTTATCAGTGATGGATTGTGCAACCTGGGCGGGGCTTCACAGGCGCTGCACCACTTCACTTACATCTGCATCATAGGCCCCCCCCCCCCTTCATGACTTTATCAGCATGTAGGCATCACCCAATCGACAGCCATTGGAATGGGCTGGCCTAGAAGTCTAGGCCCCACCCCTCTAGGTTGTCCCAATGGCCATAGAGGGGGGGACGACATAGACACCAATGACATCACGGAGGGGCAGGGCCTACGGTGCTGATGTGAACTGGGCAAAGTGGCACAGCGGCTGTAAAGCCCTGTCCAGGTGGCACAATCCAGCAAGAATAAATAGCATTTTTCACTGAACCAAGCACCAAGAAATAAGGTATGAAAACTGCAGAATTTAGGTTTTACAGCTGTGTAGAGATGTCATCATACAGAAAGAGGGTGACAGTATCACTTTAAGGGTAACTATAGCTTGCAAGTAGATCCAATTAAAAGGTTGAGGGGTGAGCGTGAAATATTTGGTTGATTATCCAGGATTAGAAAATTATAATAGCTTTCTACCATAAACAGCACCACACCTGTGTCTGAGGCTGTATGTGGTGTTAAAACTGCTACAAATACTTTAGTGGAACTGAGCTGCTAAACCACAATCAAGAGGACAATAATGGTGTTAAAAGCTCTTTTTCTAATCCTGGATTACACCTTTTAGCATGGAAAGTCTTTATTTAACCCCTTCTCCCAATATGACGTCCAGGGACGTCATGAAAAGCAGTGCCAGAACGCATCATGACGTCCCTGGACGTCATGCCTTCTCTGCCTCTCCCCACTGTCCATATCTGAGATCGGGCAGCAGGAGGAGGTTGTATTACACAGCCTCCTCCTGCTGCCACTGCCCGGAGGGGAGCCATGCTCCCCCCGGGCAGTTAACCCCATAGACGCCGCGGTCGATGTGACCGCAGCGTCTATGGGGAGATCTGATGTCTCTTGTCGATCGGGCGGCGGGAGGAGGCTGCAGCACAATGCCTCCTTCCGCCGTCACTGTTGTAATCCTTCTTCTCGCCCTGATCCAGCCACCCCCAGGTCTCCCCGCTGCCCCGATCCACCTCCGACCGTCCCCCGCCCGCCCTGATCCACCTCTCCACGTCCCCCGCCTGGCCCAATCCACCTCTCTACGTCCCCCGCCCGCCCCGATTCAGCTCTTCCGTCCCCCTCCCGCCCCGATTCAGCTCCTCCATCCGTGCCCACCCCGATCCAGCTCCCCCCCGTGCCCCCCAAATTCAGCTCCCCCCCCCCCCCGCCTAACGATCAGGCCCCTGCACTGATTGTTTGAATCAGCTGCAGGGACCTGATCGTTTGAATGAATGTCAGTGTGTAACACTGACCTTCATTCACTATATAATGCATTACAGCACAGCTTATGTGCAAAAGTAAAAAAAAAAAAAAAAAAACACACACACAAAAAATAAATAATTAAAACAAATAAATAAATTGAAATAAATATACACATTCCCCATCCCCCTTTATAAATGATCCCCTATGAATAAGATACACATATTTGGTATCGCCGCATCCGTAATGACCCAGGCTATTAACCCGTTACATTAATTATACCGCCTGATTAACACCATTCAAAAAATAAATAAAAACTAACCAAAATGACAATTTTTTTGTTAATCCCTCCCCCTAAAAACTATAGATAAAAGCGATCAAAACGTCCCATGTACCCAAAACGTGTACCACTATAAATGTCAGCTTATGCCGCAAAAAAAAGCCCTTACATAACTCCATTGGCGAAAAAATACAAATTTTGCTGCTCTTACAATATGCAAGACAAAACAGTTTTTATAGTGTAAATGCCATGAACTATAACAAAAGCTATATAAAATGGATATCACTGTAATCGTACCGACCTGACGAATAACGTTAACATGTCATATGTGACGTATAATAAACAGCGTACAAAAAAATGATGAAAAACAGCTGCTAAATTGTGTTTTTTTATTCGTACCACCTCATAAAAATTTAATAGAAAATGATCAGGGTGTCACATGTCCCCCAGAATGGTACAGATGGAAACGTCAACTTGTCTTACACAAATATTTTGGCACTGCAAGGCCTCAGTGACATGGTATAATGGCTAAAAAAAACCTGAAATAAAAAAAAGTCCCCAAAATTCCCCAGGTCTCTGTCATGTCTGCGGCCTGTGGTTGAGTCAGGTGACGCACTGCGGCCACATATGGGGGATTTCTAGAAACATTGGAATAAGGGGAATAAATATTGAGTTCCATTTCTCAGTTAGTATTTGCAATGTTAGAGGAAAAAATTAATTAAAATGGAATATCTGCCCAAAAAAATGAAAATTTTAAATTTCTCCTCCAACTTGCTTAAATTTCTACGAAACACCTAAAGGGTTAATACACTTATGAAATGTTACTTTGAATACTTTGAGGGGTGCAGTTTTTACAGTGGTGGGATTTATGGGGGTAACTAACATACAGGCCCCACAAATCCACTTCAGAACTGAACTGGTCCCTAATAAAATCTGAATTTGAAATTTTCCTGAAAATTAGAAAAATCGCTGCAAAATTTCGAAGCCCTCTAACATTCTAACAAGTAAAAGGACCTTCACCAAATGACGTCACCATAAAGTAGACATGTTGTAGATGTTGCATTAACGATTAGTTCATGTGGCAAAACGAGAATTTTGAATATAAAGGATTGTAAAATTTTCAAACTTTTTTGCGCAAATGTAGTTTTTGCAAAAAACTACTGAGTGTATCAACCAAAGTATACCGCTAACATAAAGAGAAATATGTCACAAAAAAACAATCTCAGAATAACCGCGATAGTCAAAAGCATCGCAAAGTTATCACTACATAAATAGAGACAGGTCAGATTTACAAAATAAGCCCTGGTCATTGAGGCCAAAACAGGCTGCAGAGGCAAGGGGTTAAGGCCTGGTAGAGATGCTTATAACGCTTGTCATACTCTGCATGTGATTTTTATATCTGCCTTTTTGTACTTTTCAGATGTCCTGGCTCCACAATATCCATGGCAATCTAATGATATTTCAATGAATATGCTACCTCCAAACCACAGCAATGACTTCTTAATGGAATCCTTAGGGCCTAACAAAGAAAATGAAGATGATGTGGAAGTAATGTCGACAGATTCCTCCAGTAGTAGCAGTGACTCTGACTAATAATTCATTGCTGTGAACAGTTTATTTATTGTCTGGCTCTGGAAGAGAAACACGGAAGACAAACATCCCTCATGTGATGATGTATCTAGCATCTGGACTCTTTCCTACATACCTATACACTAATTATGTGCCCATTCATGGTATCATCAGAGAATGCTGGTATAGTCATAGAGACAGAGCCGTATCTCTTCTGCAGTATGTAGTGCCAGTAAATATTGACTCATAGTTTAAGCATCTATGTCAAACTCTTCTACATTATTGCAGATGTTACCCACTATATTTTTTGTATCTGTTGGAGCCACTGGTTGTATATAGATTTATTTGCATGTCCTTGTGTATGTATATATGTTTTTTGTGCAGAGATATGCGTATATGCTAAAATGTATATAAAGAAAATGCTAGCATTTCGTACCTTTTTCTATTGGAAACTATAATAGAAGAATTAGTTATTTCATTAAAAAAAAAAAACTTTTTCAGCTTTTCAGTCTTTTACCTACTTTAGTAACTATCATTACATCTTCACTCTAGAGTCTCTATTCTATTGTAATGTTATACAATATTAGGCTATGTTCTTTTTTTAAATCAAATCCCTTTTTATTGAAAAGTAGTTTTTTTTCCCCAAACAAATTATCTCCCAGTGCAAACAAAACACCCCAAGAGGGCATACACTCTATCCCATGCCCACCCCACCCCCGAACCTTCCATCTCCAAAAATCAAGGTAAACAAGCATGAAAAGCAACACTCTAATAACAATCAAATTTCTGTACATTATAAATGTTGTCTGGTAACCAAAGGAGAAAGTCCAGGCTGGGACCAGTATAGTGCCTACTGACAAATAACGACTGAAAGGCAAAAAGAACACAGATAATCATTACAGCGTGCAGGTAACATGGCTCATGTGCTGGAACCCGGGGATGGTCAGGAGTAGCCATCCATTTACCCCAAAGCTTGTCAAATTTCTTGGTGGCTTTTCGTTTCACATATGCATACTTCTCCATACCAATCAGCCAATTAACCTTTCCCACAAATTCCGCTACCGAGGGTGGGACCTCATCAAGCCAGTGCTGAGCAATAAGTTTATGTGCCATAAATAAAATAGATCTACATATCCCAATATATAAACCAGTGGAGATTGCTGCAATTCCACTGAATAGGCTTTACGTATAGCTGACGCCACACCTCTCCAATAGCGAAATAACTTGGGACAGCGCCAGAACATGTGTAAGAGACCCCCCCCCCTCTCATGGACATGACATCATGGGCGTGTCCCGGACATTGGTACGGAAAAGAAACTGGTGTTGTTCCCCCACGGATAGTTTAGGCGTCATTTCTAGTATTTCCTTCCATTGACCTTCCTCTATAGGACCAGTGTCCGCCTCCCATTTTTCCCTCAATGTGAGTGGAAGCCTGTCCAGAAGTTAGGCTATGTTCACATTACGTAAAAACAGCGGACATTGCAAACTATGGCTGTGTCAAACAGAGTCAGTGTTTTACATGTTCCTGTTGCCGATACTGCCATATCGGCTGCAGGAACATTATTAAATACATTGAATTATGCTAGCTGTATGGGTACAACTGAGAATCAATTAAGCATTTATTCTCAGTCACGCTATGACCCGAAGACGGCCACACTGTGTGGAAACAACGGTCAGGAAATAATTCACAGGTCAATTATTTGTGCGGCCGTATTGAACAATGGCCGTTTTAATTGATTTCAATGGGGAACATTTTTTAATGACAAGAACGACCGTTTGGCATTAACAGCAGTTCTTGTCATAAATACGTGAACATACTTGTGAACATAGCCTTAGGCCGCATGCACACATTTGTTAAATTTATCTTGATCAGGAAATTTCTGAACTCATAGGCTTCTATTGGACATGCACACCCTACGTTTTTTTTTTTTTTTTTCTATGAAGGGTGTCTGCTCACAGAAATAGGTCAGGAAATTATAGAACTTGTCTGGAATGCTTGGGAGCCATGGACGTCTTTTGGGAGCATCTAGAATTCTTGACAGCTCTGGATGCCCATCTGGAATTCTGAATGCATTGCTAGGCATCCCGGCAAGGTACCAGTGGGTGCTGCGTGTCGCCTATTAACTGTATGCGCTCCTGATCAGGTGCACATGCAGTAAATTTTAGCACTGTGATTGACAGGGGGGAGGTCCTAATGGCTCACAGAGCAGGAAGGGAGAGGAGAAGCTGGAGGAGAGCAGTGCTGCAGCCGTGCAGCAAGTGAGTATGGCTTTTTTTGTTTTTTTCTTTTCAGTTTTTACTGTCAAGAAATCCTGATGGTTTCCTGAAGTACTTCCTAATTTATATTTCCTGACAGTAAAAACTGACACAGACGTGTGCAGTAGGCCTTACTATTCAGTACATTTACAACAATATTTAAACCTAAACCATTGTTCAGGCAACCTGACTTGTCAGTCAGGTAGTTGGAGGCCTATTAGCCGTATACAAGATGTTGTAAATTGCAGCTGTCCGGCTACAGCTGAGGAATATACGGTGCTCAGGAACTCTTTGGACCTGAGTGGACGGAACTGACAGCTGCAGAATTCCAGTCTGATGGCATTATTGCATTGAATACAAAGTCACACTGGCTGTCTGCCATATCTGTCAAGCCCCTGGTCGTGTCCAAAGTAGAACGTGACTTGCATGTTACACGATATCTCTACCGCTTTTTTGTACTGAAAAGAAGTGTTGTAAGTGAATCAGAAACTGCAATATGCTGAGTCTTATGGAAGAAATAGATTAGAGAACGGAAGCACTACCTGTGTGTTGGTGGTAATACAGGTTTTGGTGATGAGCCAAATTATACTAATAATTAGGGCACCTATTAACAGACTTGATGTTTCTTTTTTGTGGGTTTCCTTACGGTACTTCAGCTTCCTCCCATACTATTCTTTACTGAGACACACTGCCTCCCTAGACCTACATTGAAAGCCTCTCACTGACAAAGCAAGAACCCCAAAACAGCTGTCTACAGATGGTTGACTCCCCCTTTGGAGCAGATTCCGGCTTGACATACTATCCTTAAAGAGAACGTGTCACCTAAATTTTCTTTTACTGATGCTAAAACTTTTTTTTTTTTAATTCTACTCTGTTTCTTGTTTCTGACTTAGTCGTTTCTCACTTTGTACATTGTTATGGGGGCTGCCATATTGCCTGGGCTGTTCTTTTTTTTTTTTTTAACTGTAATTTTTATTATTATTAGAATTTTATAAAACAGAGAAACGTGTAACAACAAGCTATGAAGCCAAAAACAGATGACTATACAGTATGACATATGTAAGCATTGAGCTCCCAAAGGAGGTCGCAGAGCACGTGGCGGGCAGAGAACACATATTTCTTTCAGAAAAGCTCTCATAGAAACACTGAAATATTGTGGGAAAGTGAACCAAAATAAACAATCTCCGAGCCTGCACAAGTATTGCGAAATCAGTTACTGAAGTCACACCAAAAATATAAGAAAACCAGAAGAAAACACATAGCTGGAGACCAATCGACAGGAGACACAAAGAAAAAAGAAAAGGGTGGACAGACAGGACAAGTGAAGACAGGAGGGAGGGGGGGGGGGGGGGGGGAGAGGGAAGGTAAGGCAGCGGTCCAGACTTCTCAGGCATATCCTTGCTGTGTACAATAGGCGTCCCATGGGGACCATACTGCTTCAAAGGTATCTAGGCGGTTTGCCAATGAGGCCGTGAGATAGGCCTGGGCTGTTCTTAACAGCATTTAGTGACATACTTTACAGCAAGACTCATGGACATAGATAACAATAGACAGACTCTGTCATTTGCAAATGACTGTTTTCCAATCATACATAGGATTCTTATTTTAGGTCATCAACAAAAGACTGATACATTTTATATTGCTTCTCCCCCTTCCAAAGAAATATCAAATTAATAAAAATTAGATGTTAACAGAAAGCCCATCTAATATAGTGACATTTGTATGCCAAGATGGAAAACATAAAAGTATATACTCTTTAAGATTAAAATATGTTTTGGCTTAAAGGGGTTAAACCTAGAGAATGGATTATGGGATTACTTCTCAGATAAGGCTATATTTTAAGGTGGCACTATCATTAAAAAAAACATCAGGCATCAATATCTAACGTATTTGTAATTCACTTCAAAAAAAAATTTCCTGTGAAATTGAAAAGTTCTATCATTGGCCACTAGGTGTCGCCCCTGTGCCTCTTGTCCTGTTCTGTGTAAATTTCCAGTCCAGCGTCCAGAGAAAATCTATAAAGAAATTCCATCTGAATGTGGCCTAACGTTCATGTAAATCATTTCACATTTTAAACAACATGTTATCACTTGGTATAATAGCAGAACATTTTGTTTCCTTCTTAAGTAGTTAGGTGGATTCAGAGGAGATAACAATTTTCATATTTGCATTTCGGATGTCCAGTGCCCAATGACATGGAGTTATTTCTGGCTATTTTGGTACAACATTCTTCTTGGATAGATCCTTTACATTAAAGTGGTTATCCAGTGCTGCAAAAACATGGCCACTTTCTTTCAGAGACAACACGACTCTTGTCTCCAGTTCAGGTGCGGTTTGCAATTAAGCTCCATTCACTTCAATGGAACTGAGCAGCAAAACCCCGCCAAAGCTGGAGACAAGAGCCTTGCTTTCTCTGGAAGAAAGTGGCCATGTTTTTGTAGCACTGGATAACCCCTTTAAAGGGGTTATCCAGCGCTACAAAAACATGGCCTCTTTTGCCCCTCTCTTGTCTCCAGTTCAGAAGTCATTTGCAGTTAAGCTCCATTTACTTCAATGGAACTGAGTTTTAAACCCCAACCAATCTGGAGACAAGAGTGGGGAAAAGTGGCCTTGTTTTTATAGCGCTGGATAACCCCTTTAAGGTTAGACAAGTGGTAACATTCATTCCAAAATATACAACAGACACAAAAGAGAAACAGACACATGACCAATATGTCCATTCTGAATATATGACCAGGAAGCTGATTGGCTGCAGAGGTCATGTGACTGGCAGCTATTACCTAATAACTGTTACCTACATAGAATGTGCCAGAACCAACTAACTGCCACCATCAGGAGATGTGCAGACTGCTGAAGCCTAATCATCCCAGGAGCATGTCCTCAGCCTAAGTTCACACTGCATTCTTCCTGTTTGTTTAATGTATCCGTTTTATGGAAAAAAATAAAATAATAAACACTAAAAACAAAACAGATGGCAGGTGTATCTGTAGTTGTATGTCATCCTGCAGGATCTGTTTTCCATTGACTTACGTTATTAAAAAAAAAAAAAAAAAAAAACGCTTTTGGGAGCGGTATCGTTCTTAGGCTATGTTCACACTTCGTAAAAGTACGGCCGTAGTTGCCATCAGCAACAACGGCCGTACTTTGTATGGTGTGGAACACTACCTTATCTGCTATGGGATCCCGGCCGGAGCCGCTCGCTTCATTGTGTGAATTGACAGGTCTTGAATTGCGGCCACAGAAAGACATGTCACTTCACACAATGAAGCGAGCGGCTCCGGCCACAAGCTTCATTGTGTGCTGTATGAAGTTCTGATGCGGGCTTGCGCTGATGAACACTGTGGCCAGAAAGATGATCTTTGCAGAGACCGGCCATTCCGTGACCCGGCCGGGTCACGCAACGGCCGGTCTCTTATGTAGTGGGCACATAGCCTAAAGATGGGAATGCACACTTAGAAACGGTTCACTTACACTTTGTGAGCGGTAACCCCTCACCAGTTCTCAAATAACAACACCCAAACAATTCTTTCATGCTCAGGTTCGCTGCAATCCCTCCAGGTGATCCCCTGCACCACCGACCTCAAAACAATCACAAAGTCAGAAAAAGTGGGGAAGGATCCATATCCATGCATAATATTGTAGAGGTATTATAGATACATTTCGGAGGGGAGATTTGAACCAACTCCCCCCAAAGCCAGGATCGCATATAGTTTTCTATGGCAGTTTACTAGTCACCGTACCAGCAGATATCCAGGGACTCCTGTTGGCTCATCCGAAGTTTCCATTCCCACAACTGTAAGTACTACAAGGTTTAACTACAACAAACTGCTTTTATTGAAGGACCTTGAATAAAATGTTTGTTGTAGTTAAACCTGGCTGGCCGTAGTATGGATCGCAGTTATGGCACGGATCACCATTCACCTATGGTCTGTGCAATTGTGGAAGGCTATGGATGCACATTAAGGCTATGTTCACACTACGTAAAAGTACGGCCGTTGTTGCTGATGGCAACAACGGCCGTACTTTTACCGCGGTGGAACAATGCCTGTTGTTCTATGGGATCCCGGCCAGAGCGTACACACATCGTATACGCTCCGGCCGGGATCCCATACGCCGCCGCCACAAACAACTGACGTCAGTTTTCTGCAGCCGGAATTCAGTGAATTCTGGCCGCAGAAAGACCTGTCAGTTCACACAGTGAAGCGAGCGGCTCCGGCCGCATGCTTCACTGTGGGCTATGGGAAGCTCTGATGCGGGTGCGCACTGATGCGCCCGCATCAGAGCTCTGCGGCCGAAAGATCATCCTTTACTTAAGATGATCCGGCCAGAGACCGGCCGTTCCGTGACCCGGCCGGGGTCACGGAACGCCCGGTCTCATACGCAGTGTGAACATAGCCCCAAGGGGTACTCCAGCGGGGGGGCACTTTTTTACTGGGACCAGGGAGAAGGTGGCCGAGGGAAAAGACGTCCACTCACCTCCCCAGTCCTAGCGGCGGGTCCCGCATCGCAGTGCTCCGGTGCCCGGTTCCCGGACGCTTCCGGGTGTCTGACGCGTGCCCGAAACGTGACGTCTCAGGTCCACTCAGCCACTCAGTGAAGGAGGCGGGATCCGGACCTGAGACGTATCGTCTCGGGCATGCGTCAGACACCCGGAAGCAGCCGGGCACCAGAGCGCCGCAATGCGGGACCCGCCGCTGAAACCGGGGAGGTGAGTGGACGTCTTTTCCCTTGGCCACCTCCTCCCCGGTCCCAGCAAAAAAGTGCCCCCCCCCCCGCTGGAGTACCCCTTTAAGGAGACTTTATGCGTTTGTATAACAGCGGGATTGGAGGTCAGTATAGAGTATTTAGGGCTCTCCCGACACTCACCGATAGGGGTAGGGTGTCATGAAAAATCACTGCCCGACTCCTTTGTTTTCGTAGAGATAAGCCTCTGCCAGAGCAGTCTGGCTGTGCCAAATATTCCTGTATATGGGGAGGACAGGAAAGATAACTGTCATCTAAACCAGCGCTTGGGCCTGGGCCTCACCTTACTGACCAGGAGGGTGCCTGGGCCTCACTATCTGTGGTGAAAGTCCATTTAGAAGCTGAAAATAATGCTAGGGCTACCTGTCACCCATCTCCCAAACTCTAGATACTAATAAATTAAGTATGCAAACAGCAAAAAGGACTGTGCAGATCATAGTTACTTTGTGAAAACTGGCTCCTCAGCTGGGCCTCACCAACAACTAGGGGGCACCTCACTGGTGAGGCCCACCTCACAGTTTGAGAAGCACTGATCTAAACGATTGGTCAGTCCACAGTTATTGAAGGTTTATGGCCATAGTTTTAGAAACTAGACGAAGAACTGGTAACACCCTGACAGTCTGCATCACCTTGTTGTCCAATTAATATGAATGATAAGAAAACAATACAAAAAATTTGTGATGTCAGAACTATTTAGGATAAATACAAGTTTAAAAAAAAAATAGACTTATGCTGCGTTTACACGGAACGATTATCGTTCGAATTTTCGCAATAACGATCGCATTTGAGTGATAATCATTCCATGTAAACACAGCAAACGATCAAGTGATGAGCGAAAAATCGTTCATTTTGATCTTTCAACATGTTCTCGAATTGTTGTTCGTTGTTCGCTAAAAATTTGCAGATCGTTTTGTGTAAACAGTCTTTCAAAGATTCACCCTATGTAAAAGATGGGCTTAAGCGATCTTAAAAACGTTTGCATTAACAATTTTTCTTATGAATTTTCTTACGATTTTTCTAACGATTTATTTGTCTAAACGCTGATCGTTATAAAAACCAAATCGTTGCTTCAGGTTACAAACCCACTTGCCGGATCTGCAGCGAGTCTCCTTGCTGCGTTTTTGCAGGGAGACTCGCTGCAGATCCCAGCCCTATACTTTCAATAGCAGAGAAACTCGCAGCAGGGATGTACATCCCTGCTGCGATTTTGTCTGCAGCCCGCCCCATTAACCCCCCGGCCGCCGGACATTATACATTACCCGGTCCCCCTTCCTGCTTGCTTCGGGGCTCCCGGTGTCTTCACGGCCCGCCCGGCCAATCAGTGCGCTGCGGCGGGGCAGCGCACTGATTGGCCAGGCGGAACGTGCCGGGAGCCGCTGAAGCAAGCAGGAGCCGGGATCAGGTAATGTATATCGCCCCCAGCCCCCGGCCGAACGATCGCCCCCAGCCCCGCAGCCCCCGACCGCATGATCGCCCCCAGCCCCGCAGCCCCCGGCCGCATGATCGCCCCCAGCCCCCGGCCGCACGATCGCCCCCAGCCCCGCAGCCCCCGGCCGCATGATCGCCCCCGGCCGCACGATCGCCCCCAGCCCTGCAGACCCCGGCCGCACGATCGCCCCGCAGCCCCCGGCGGCACGATCGCCTGCAGCCCTGCAGCCCCTGACCGCACGATCGCCCCCAGCGGGCGATCGTGTAGCCGGGGGCTGCGGGGCTGGGGGCTGCGGGCGATCATGCGGCCGGGGGCTGCGGGGCTGCAGGCGATCGTGCGGCCGGGGGCGATCGTGCGGCCGGGGGCTGCGGGGCGGGGGGCGATCGTGCGGCCGGGGGCTGGGGGGCGATCATGTGGCCGGGGGCTGCGGAGCTGGGGGCGATCGTGCGGCCGGGGGCTGTGGGGCTGGGGGCGATCGTGCGGCCGGGGGCTGCGGGGCTGGGGGCGATCGTGCGGCCGGGGGCTGGGGGCGATCGGGGCTGCAGGGGGGCGGGCAGGATATACATTACCTGATCCCGGCTCCTGCTTGCTTCAGCGGCTCCCGGCACGTTCCGCCCAGCCAATCAGTGCGCTTCCCCGCCGCAGCGCACTGATTGGCCAGGCGGGCCGTGAAGACACCGAGAGCCCCGAAGCAAGCAGGAACGGGGACCGGGTAATGTATAATGTCCGGCGGCCGGGGGGTTAATGGGGCGGGCTGCAGACAAAATCGCAGCAGGGATGTACATCCCTGCTGCGAGTTTCTCTGCTATTGAAAGTATAGGGCCGGGATCTGCAGCGAGTCTCCCTGCAAAAACGCAGCAAGGAGACTTGCTGCAGATCCGGCAAGTGGGTTTGTAACCTCAAAATCGTTAAAGATTGATTGGGAGAATTATCGCTCCGTGTAAACATTGCATTACACATCACTTACACCAGGATTCCATCACATACATTAAAGTAATTCTCTCCAGTTCTAGAGTCAAATTGGAAATTCTTTTATTACTATAAGACATTAGACAAAGTGCCGATGGTAAAGATTACAGGCATAAAATGCACTGGTTGCTATATGCAAAGTAACTAGAATTTGTGATTTTTCTTTCTTCTGGGCCTAAATATTTTTCACAATATGTGCAGATATAATTTTGATTCCAGTCAGAGCTTCAGTGCAAGTCGGTCTTATTAAATTTGGAGGAAGTAAAAATCCATAGGTCCCTTTATCCCGAAGCTCGATTGTAAAAGAATACTTGATCCCCAGATCATACGCCCAGTCATCAGATCCCCCTGGAGCCAGATCTACAAAAAATGTAACGGTAGAGAAAACATTTCACCCAGAGTATTACATATGGCTACTTATATGTGCTATAAAAATGCTGCACCACTTAGCCTATATTCACACTGTGTTTAGCAGTGATATGGAAGTCAACATTCACATGGAATAGTCTCAGTGCATGTGATAGCTGGATCCATAGAACCCCATTCATCCAAAGGAGGTCAAAATTGTGTCATTTTAGCCGCCGTTGGGGACGTACATATCAGGGTTTGCCATATGGAATAGCAGACTATTGCTCTCTTCCATCCGAATGGATCCTAAAAAATACCATGGGGCATACATTTTCCTGACATGGTATCCTATCTATGACAGATACTACTTAGCTATACATTGAGGACTCCTCCCAATGTATAGCACTAAAGCACACAGCTAACACAGTGTGCACCTAGCCTAAGCTGTGTGCTGTAGTTTATAAAGTTCACCTTATGCAAAACCTAAAATCATCTAGCAACATTGGAAAAGCTTAGCATCATGGGGAGTTACTAACATGGTTGCAAAGGTATGCTATAATAATAATAATAATAATAATAATAATAATATTTATATAGTGGCATCAGATTCTGCATCACTTTTTTTAAACAGGATAATAATAATAATAATAATAATAATAATAATAATAATAATAATAATAATAATATAGTAATAACAAATGAACGGTTTGTACATACACTGAAAGATTTGTGAATAATTAAAGACAATTTTAGGGTCAGCTCAAAAGATGCCATCAACGACACATGAAAAAATGTGATCGTTTGATCGTTGCCTACACACACAGGAAGATTATTGCTTAAATTGAACGATATAATGATTTTTTCCCATGAGAATCTTTCCTTGTAAAAGGGTCCTTACAGTAGTCAGAATGGATCAAGGCGACAGTAAAAGTCTGAGCTGTATCAATGGTAATGAATGGGCAGAATCTGGAGATGTTTTTGAGGTGTAGGTGACAGGAGCATGCAAGAGCTTGAATATAGGGAGTAAAAGATAGATCAGACTCCATCATAACCCTCAGACATTGTGCTCAATGCACAGGAGTTATGCTATTACCGCAGACTGAGGGCCCGATTACACCAACAGATATCTGACAGATTATCTATTACAACAGCAGATTATCTGACGGATTTTTGCAACCAAAGCCAGGAATGGATTATAAACAGGGTCATAAAGGAAAGACTGACATTTCTTCTTTTTCAAATCCATTCCTGGCTTTGGCTGTAAAAATCTGTCAGATAACCTGCTGTTGTAATAGAGTGAGATTTTGTGAGACCGTCATAGTCATAAACTGTAGAAATCTAAAAATTTAAGTAATATACAAAAATTGGTCAAATAGTTATGTGGAGGTGGAATCACTTACAGATAGTGTCTGCTCCTGGACCCGATACATATCTGCTTCTGCTTTTTGACCGTATTTGATCTGCAACTTTATTTGCTATCCGCAACTGAAAATGATAAATCATTGTTATATTGCTATTATATTTAGTTTCCTGCCTTTACGGGAAAAACGAAAAAAATTTTATTTAGATTTTTATTAAGTTGTTTAGGTATAGAATTAACAAAACAAACACCAGCAAAGTCATTGCGCCAATGCAAAACAGACTGTAATTAAAACAAAAAAGGGGCTAAAGGCCCAAAATGGACTCCTATGAAAAGGAGAACCCGGAGAGAAAAAGCAAAAGATAAAGAAGAAAGAAGACAAAAAAACTGTAGAAACAGTAGAAAATCAATCATGTGCAATAATGTACATTACATCCTGCGAAATATGTGAAAATGGTTTACAGTAACTTAGGATCACAAATATGAATCTATTTATTCAAAAGATGTATGTGTGATATACTGTAGATTTCTATTTTTTTGTTTCTATGTATGCTGTATATATGCTTGAGTGTAAAGGATATAAGATATATAGAGAACACATTGAAAAATGTGCTATTTAATAAAAACAGAGCTCCATGACCTTCTATAACGTAGGTGTCAAACTCACGGCCATCCAGCTAAAGCAAAACTACAATTCCCATCATGCCTGGACCAGGCATAATGGGAATTATAGTTTTGCAACAGTTGGAGGGGCTGAATTTGACATCCTTGTTCTATGATAAACCCAAGGATATGTTGATAAAGGCAAAAACTGCTTTATAAAAAAAAAAAAACATGAAAAACAATCCAGAATCAGACATGTTGATTTGGACCAGAATAAAAATGACTTGCCACTTTCTTTCTCTGTGCTATTTTTTTAATTAGTGAAATTAATTGGAAATGCTTTTCTAGGTAAAACCACCAAGTTTTCCCCCCTCGCCTTTTTATATAAATTTTGGGGGGCACAAGAAGTGTAACATCGCTTGATCTATACAAATATCAAGTCACCTTTTAAATTATATGAAAGTTTACCCATCATAAAGACAGTTTAGGCCATTAACATTCATACACATACACTGTTGACTCTCCTTCTAATGAAGATGGAGTAACATACAATATAGACACTGATTCTTACCAGCTCATCGTGATCTTTCGATTTCTCTCTCTTATATGAGTATGGAAAGAGCACCATCTGGGAGTAAGAATGGATTGTTATGTAGCCTTTTATGGTGTCTTTGTGCTGTCTGATAAAGTTGGCCACAGCAGCCACTTCAGGTTCAGATTCTGGGAAAGGTCCACAGTATGTGTCTTGGCAAGGATTGCTGGAGGCGCCCAGTCCTAGGATGTTGTGTATAAATACATATTATAGGTGCACATAAGAACAGAATACATAATAATTTAGGTGTAACTATCATTTGTAAAAACTTCTGACATGTCATAGCGACATGTCAGAAGTGCGAATCGGTGGGTGTCCAGGTGCTGAGACACCTGCCGATCGCTAGAATAAAGGGGCAGAAGCGGTTAGCAGTGTGCGCTGTGCCCCTTTATCTCCACTATACGGAGATAATTTCCAAACGGAAGTTCCATAGGCCCCATTATAATTCAGTAGACTGCTGTTATAGCGGAGATGAAGGGGCAGACCGTGTGCTGCTGCCCCTTCATTCTAGTGATTGGCGGGGGTCTCAGCACCCAGACCCCCACTAATATGCCCCTTTGACATGTCGCTATGACAAACGTCACTAGAGCAAACATGGATCTAGTAATAGCTCAAAAACCCTGTTTAAAAGACCGACTTCTAACCTCCTGTGGAATGTGGGATCCCGCTCCTGCCACTGACTGGCTGAGCGGACTTAAAACGTCACGTCTCAAGCCCGCATCAGAGACCAGGAAGCGGCCAGGCAGCGCGGACCGGAAGCGGCGCGATCCGGGACACGGCGCTGAACCGGTGAGGTAAGGGGATGTCGTTGCCCTCATCCACCTCCTCCCGGGTCATAGACAAAAGAGCCCCCAGCCCGGAGTACCCCTTTAAGCTTAATCTCCCTCTTTATTGCAATGATGTGACGCATTGTGGGGGTCTACCTTTCCCTTCATTAAACATAACATAATCTATTACTTACATGACTTATAAGTGAAATCCAAACAGGTGACCCAGGACTGATTCCTCATTCCTGGGAGTCAGCCTGACATGATGGTCTATTTGGACCTTATAAAATCAACCTTCACTTATACAGTCTTATGTCCAACAACATATAGGCAATACTTCGAATAAATACTAATCTTAGAATGGTATACAAATAGAATAAGGATAAAATAAAGACCAATTTAAATGTAAACATCTCTGGAGTGTGTAGGTTTTACTTAAGTGCTTACCCCAAGGTAACCCTCTTCCTCTGATGTGCAGACACACAGGGAATACCTGCTCAGCCAATCACTAGCTGCATCTGTGACCTGCCTCTCTCAGTGATTGGCTGAGCAGGCATTTATTCCTTTTTCTATACTTCAGACAAAGCCATGAACAGTGGGGATCGGGCACTGTCAGAACGGCAGCAGTTGGGAATTGGGCAGACAACTACGATTTATTTTTAAAGCATCTTGACTTCTTTTACAATGCTTTTCAATCCTGTTCAAGTTCATCTAACCTTGACTACCATTGTTTTTTTTCTGCATAGGAATACAATTATATGATAAATAAAAGAAGTTTTCCCCTTTCTAAGGCATAGGCAATAACTATCTGACTGTGGAAGCTCCAAACACTGGGCCTCGGGAACAAGGGAACAAGGACCTGAGTCTCCTATTAGAATGGAGTTCCAGGATGCCACTGCTCTATTCATTCTCTATGGCAGCTTTAGAATTAGCCAAACGCTCCATTCTAACAGGAGACTTAGGTCTTCTATAATCAGATAGTTATCCCCTATCTTGTCGATATGCGATCACTTTACTAAATGGGAAAACTCCTTAAAAGCTTCCAGCAGCCGCTTACATTTTATAAAAAGATATAACTATTATATATAACTGAATGTAATACAAACTGAAGCCCCCTCTCGAAGTTTCTGCAAGCAAATAGAACTATAGGTGTATCTTAATAAATTCGAATATCGTTGAAAACTTCATTCATTTCAGTAATTAAGTTCAAAAGGTGAAACTCAAATATTATATAGATTCATTGCACAGAGACAGCTATTCCAAACTAAAGTTACTGCAAATCTGGAATATTATTGTGCAGCTGATGTTCTATATAACAGAAGGGGAAAAAAACATACCACACCACCCAGCATCAAAATTCCGATTAAGGTCAGTTCCATAGCATTGATTGTTTGGATGCTTGGATCGATTCTTCCTCCACATTCGATTCTGTTAAAATTAAAGAAAGTGTATTGCCTAGATTTTTTTATAATGTGTGCACAGATGGCCATTTTTCTATAGACTTTAAAAAAAGCATCCCACAATTTTTTTTAAATTTTTGTTCCTTTTGAGCCATGCAGAGGTTAAGTTGCCATTGAGTTTTGGATTCTTATATCACTGCATACCCAGACCCCTGACGGATGGCTGGACGTCTCATTCTGTCATAATAATTGCTGGGCAAATGATATACTTACTGTGGTCCATGTATAGTGATATCCATCAACATTCATCACTGGTAAGATATAGAAGTCAGTGTATTTCAATAGATTTTTCATGTATTCATCTGCATCATAGAATCCCACAGCCTAGACAGAAAGGAACGGAGAACAAAGTTAGATAACTGTTTATAATGAGGAAAAGTTTGGGAATTTAAACTAAGAAGATGGACAATAAAAAAAAGATGGATGGATCTACCATGTGACCATCTAACATGTTATTGAGGAGCTTTTAGAACTCGATAATAAAATTGAAAAAATGGTCACAATCTGTACTGGAAAAAGTGACTGCAGAAAACAATATCGTGTATCGAAAACAGTGTCTGCTCTAGTGGGCAATGTGAACGCTGGAATATTTAAAGATTTAAAGCAGAATTCTGGCAGTGCCTGGGATCCCACTGCTCATGGGTGACATGCAGGACATACCTGCTAAGCTGCAGCGATGACCTGTCTGAGCCAGTGACTGACTGGGCAAACAATTTTTTTTTTTGGGGGGTGGGGGTGCTGAGAGGGCCCTATTACTGGGGTAGAGGCTAAAAGTAGTGTGGGGGCACAAGAGGGAAGCTAGCTACCAGTTATTATTTGGGGCATTGTTGATAGGGAGTTTGTATAGAGGTTCTATAAAGGTTGGGAGGTGCTGAAAAGCTGGGAAATGTAAAGGCCCTTTTACACAGCCAGGAGCGTTCCTAGAAACACTCTTTTGGCTGATAATCAACAGGTATAAAAGTGACAGGGATCAGCTGATGAGTGAGAAAACGGCCACTCCTCGGCTGATCACATCTTTTACGCAGCTCTAAAAACATTGATTTTTTGCATTCAGTCGTGCCTCGTAGAATCACTGCAAACAAACACCGATCTTACTAAAGGACCTTTATTCTGGAAAGTTTTGCAGTCAAGTCATGACTGTAAGTATGGGCCAAAAAAGGGAAAGAGAACTCCATGAAGATTGGTCTTTGTATGGTGATTTTCATTAGTGGTAATATTTGTTTCTTATATAATGGTATTATTCTTATTATGACTATCATCTAGAGGCAGACAATTTTTCAATGTATTATATTATATATATATTGACCTTGAGATATAAATACTCCCTGGAGCCCATAGGGCCCTAGTAACTCCTTTAAAGACGTGTGTATTAGAGATGAGCGAACCGGGTTCGGGTTCAAGTCGATCCGAACCCGATTGTTCGGTATTTGATTAGCTGAGGCTGCTGAATTTGGATAAAGCTCTAAGGTTGTCTGGAAAACATGGATACAGCCAATGACTATATTCATGATTTCCACATAGCCTTAGGGCTTTATCCAACTTCAGCAGCCACCGCTAATCAAATGCCTAAAGTTCGGGTTCGGATCGACTCGAGTATGCTCAAGGTTCGCTCAGTGTGTATAACAATGTGATGTGACATGTGTGCAATAATAATGCAATAAACTAGCAGTTTCTTTTTTACTAAGCTGTCTCTGAGTATGTTACAAGATGTCATAGCAGATGCAGACTAATGCTCACATGTCCAACAAACCACAAGCAGAAGGCTGGAGAAATCCACTCTCTGGCATGTATACCACAGTCAATCCATATCGCAGTTGTTGCAGTTTTCTCTTTCCCCGTCATCTAAGGATCAATCAGTGGTGAAAAAGTTATTTATGTTATATCTCAAATGTTTGTCCCTAATAAAAATGTATGTTATATCTTACTCTTCTATGTTATATTTTTAAATAATCCTGAAATCTTGCAGTTATGGCTCTGACCACTAAGCCAAGACTTCACTTTCAAGCAGAGTTCTTCTTATCATCACAGACAGGATGACAGTGAAATGTAACACCAGCATATAGACAGGACATCTATTCACAGTAGCTGATGCTGAGAGATCAGCAGACACATCCCCCCTCCTGTTGAATGACCTCTGGATCCCATTCTAGTGAATAGGATCCCCTTCAGTCCATGGGGCTGTAGATCATATTTCTAAATGTTGTTAAAACAGATAAGATGGCTGAGACCATAGTAATATACTAAAATGTAATAAAAAACAAACAACAACTCACGATCAGAAAATAGAATCAGATTACAAAAATAACATGTTTCAGTATCTAGCTCTAAAATAACAAATCTAGGCAATGTTTGCCCTTTAAGTAGACTAATCATTAGGACTAAGGGTGCGTTTACACGATTTTGGAAGCCAAAGCCAGGAATGGATTAAAAAAGGGGATAGATCCCAGTCTTTCCTTTATGACCTGATCCCTGTTTATAGTCTGCTCCTTGTTTTGGCTTCAAAGATCTGTCAGATAAATCTGTCTGTGTAAACGCACCATAAGGGTCCTATTACACGGCCCAATCATAAAGTGTAAACGAGCAACGATCTGCTAGATTGGTGCTAATTTACTAAGCAATTACACAGGCCAACTATTGGGCAGCAAGGGCTATATATATATATATATATATATATATATACATATATATATATCTCGTTAGCAATGTACGTGCATCCCTTGCCTTTAGTGTAAAATAGTAAAGAATTTACTTACCTTACCACGTACCCCGGTGTCCTTGGGCCTTCCCCCGTCTCTGCAGCTGCAGCTTTACTTTCTGCTCAGCCAATCACTGGTCGTGGTCCTGTCTTGGCAAGTGATTCGGCTGGGAGACCTGTCAGTGCAGAGATTTGACTAGAAGGGAACAGAAGTAGGGATGGTCCGAACCCGCCGAGGTTCGGGTTCGGATGAACCTGAACGCTCGGCATCGGATTCCTGCTTGGAGGACCGCCTGGAAAAATGGGATACAGCCTATGGCTATGGCTGTATCCCATTTTTCCAGGCGGTCCTCCCGCTGGATCCACCCGCTGCATGGAGCGGGCAGACAGCGGGAATCATTACCGAGAGTTCGGGTTCGTACGAACCCGAACCGAACTCGGTTCGGACCAACCCTAAACAGAAGGCAGAGCTGCATCTGCAGAGACCAGGGGAGACACCGGGGAACATGGTAAGGTAAGTAAATACTTTATTAGCCGTGTATCACTATTACATGTAGCAATGCATGCCCGACGCCTGATGATTTTAGGTCTCCTTGTTTATGCTACCACCATACCAGTTCTTGAATGGGTAAATGGTAGATAGACCTTGGTGACAAGGATCAATACACAGGTTACAAATAGTCATAGTGAACCTCTATCTGAGCCTCAGAACAACTCTGGGGGCTACCACTATGGTCGTCAGTTTCTCCCATAGGGCCCCATTATACAGAGCAATAATCTGCTGAATCAGGCCAATTTGGCAAATTATTTCTCTGTATAATCATTGATAAGTCAACGATCAGCTGACGACAATGACCATGGGCTGATCCGTTTCTTTTTGCCCTGACCTAAAATCATTGGCCGCCTACTGTGCATTGCTACGTGTAATAGCGATGTGTGGCCGACAGCTGAATCTGTAAATAAAATAATAAAGTTCATTGTGCCATGCAATTGGCTAAGTAATACTCATTGTATTACTGTTAGAGCCTGAACGGCAGTGGACATGAACTATGGTTCCCTATGTAAAAAAAAAAAAAAAATTTTCTTTACTGTACCTTCAGGACGTAGAGAGGTCGTTTTTCAAAAGAACTTCCTATGTAAATCTTCTCCAGCATATCAGGATGTGACTCTACCATTTGTTCTATCCAGTGGTATATCTAGAAAGTACATAGAGTAGTATATCTAGTTAGTACATACAGTAGTACATACAGTAGTATATCTAGTAAGCACATACAGTAGTATATCTAGTAAACTACAGTGGTATATCTAGTAAGCACATAGAGTGGTATATCTGGTAACTACATAATGAGAAGGTTAAAGGAGAAATCCGGCAAAAATTTTTTTATTAAAGTATTGTATTGCCCCCTAAAAGTTATAAAAATCCCCAATATACACTTATTACGGGAAATGCTTATAAAGGGCTTTTTTCCCTGCACTTACCACTGCATCAAGGCTTCACTTCCTGGATAACATGGTGATGTCACGACCCGACTCCCAGAGCTGTGTGGGCTGTGGCTGCTGGAGAGGATGATGGTAGGGGGATACTGAGGGACAAAGGGAACTGGAGGGACACCGTGCATCCCTCTGCCATCATCCTCTCCAGCAGCCACAGCCCGCACAGCTCTGGGAGTCGGGTCGTGACATCACCATTTTATCCAGGAAGTGAAGCCTTGATGCAGTAGTAAGTGCAGGGAAAAAAGCACTTTATAAGCATTTCCCGTAATAAGTATATTGGTGATTTGTATAACATTTGGGGGGGGGGGGGGCAATACAATACTTTAATAAAAATTTCGCCAGACTTCTCCTTTAAGGCAAATTTTTTTTTTCACTATTTGAATCATAAACAATATTCACTAAAAATTATATTAAAATAAAAAATAAGACCTACATCATCCAGGGCATGATACTGTTCATAGTAAGAGGCGGAGCTTCGTTGACCAGAAGTGTCATTGTATGTCTGCTGATCAATAAGGCTCTGGGTATTCTCAACTAAAATGCTAAATAAAAGAAAGGCGTGCAGAATAAATGTGAGCTTTAGAAGTGGTAATTTCCAACATACCAATAGCTGTGCTTTACTCACGTATATGAGATGGCAGCTTCCTTCAGCTTAGTTTTCACTTCATCTACTAAAGAAGCATTTACATAGAAGTGCACTTCTTTATTCTTCTCTATGTGCTCCGGTGAGTCTGGCTTCCAGAGAACAATCTACAATGTGTTTAACATGATCAAATATTTTTTGTACACTTTTTATGTTAGAGATGTAATGATCCCTTAAGTAAATTGTGTGTATCAGACCTAAACTTTACCATAGTGCTGGTCAACCTACAACCTTAGGAGACTTCAGATAGACTTACATGGCGTGTGGTCTCTCATTGGAGGCAGGAGCTATGGGGACGGAGCAGGAAGCTCTGTCTCATAAGGTACAGCGATATATGGCGGGGAGTGTGGAGAACGGGTGCTCGGAAGCCTATTCCGGGGCCACCTTCAAAATACCATTTACATTAAAGGGGTAGTGCACCAAAAAATGTTTTCTTTCAAATGAACTGCTGCCATAAAGTGCCAGAGATTTGTAATTTACTTCTATAAAATCTCAAGCCTTCCAGTACTTATCAGCTGCTGTATGCCCATCAGGAAGTGGTATTATTTCCAGTCTGGAGAGCAGGAGAGGTTTTCTATGGGGATTTGCTGCTGCTCTGGACAGTTCCTGACATGGACAGAGGAGGCAACAGAGAGCACTGTGTCAGACAGGAAAGAAAACACCACTTCCTGCTGGACACACAGCAGCTGATAAGTACTGGAAGGCTTGAGATTTTTTTAATAGAAGTAAATTACAAATCTCTGGCACTTCATGGCAGCAGTTGATTTTAAAGAAATTTTTTTTTTGTCCACTTCCCCTTTAAAGAAATGACTATCAATCATATTGCTACATGATAGTCATTTCTGAAAAAAACACTGGAGGTAAACTTTAGATAGATTTCCTGACCTACAGGGTTGTGTTGGGCACGGACACCTTTCAGGATCCTGAAAAATAGGTCAGGATTTTATAGATCCTGTCCTATTTCCATTTAGAATTCTGGCACGGATGCCCCATTGAACTCTATGGGAGAAACCAGAATTCTGGAAAGTTTCAGAAACTGAATGGAATTCTGGATGTGTTGCAAACCAGCATACCAGGCAAGTGCCACTTGGTGCTCCATGTGGCCCTTTCACTGTACGTGCTCCTAATGAGGCACGCATACATTTAAATGCGGCCCTGTGTTTGACAGGACGATGAGCCATTGGCTTCCCACTTTGTCAATCACTATTCTGGCCGAAGGCAGCACTATGCCACTGGCCACAAAAGGCTGCATTCTCCCCATCACTTCAGCACACTAAGGGTGTTATTACACGGGCCGGTGGGGGCCCGATAATAACTGTAAACGAGTGCCGATCTGCTAGATTGGCACTCGTTTACTGGGCCTATTCCACGGCTTGGTCAGCTCAGACAGGCTGCTCTGAAGCTGGAGCGTGGGACCCGGGGAAAAGAAGACTGCAAGAGGAGCCCTGCAGCCTGGATAGGTAATGTAAATCGTCAGTCGCCGACCGCCCTAAGGGGCCTATTTTACGGAGTGATGAATAGCCGAATCGGCCCGATTCGGCCGATTATTGCTATGTGGAATAAATACAACGATCAGCCGATGACAACAATCATCGGCTGATCGTTGATATAGGTTTGAACCTATAATTGTCGGGCGCCGACCGCACATGGCTACATGTAATGGCGGTGCGTGGCCAGCGACTGACGATTTACATTACCTATCCATGCTGCAGGGCTCCTCTTGCGGTCTTCTCCTCAGGTACCATGCGCTCCAGCTTCAGAGCGGCCTGTCTGAGCTGACAGGCCACTCAGCCAATCACTGTCCGGTACCACGGCGGCCAGTGATTGGATGAGCGGCCTGTCAGCTGATACAGGCCGCTCTGAAGCTGGAGCGCGTGGTACCCGAGGAGAAGAAGACCGCAAGAGGAGTCCTGCAGCCTAGACAGGTAATGTATAAAGTTTAGCAAGGGCTGCAAATACATCGGTAACGATGTCCATGCAGCCCTTGTTAAATGATAATTGGGCCGTGGAATAGGCAGAGTAAACGAGTGACAATCTAGCAGATCCGCGCTCATTTACAGTTATTATCGGGCCCCCATCGGCCCGTGTAATAACACCCTAAGGCAGAAGACCAGTGCAGTGGAGAATGGTGTTTTTATTTATTTATTTATTTGCTTTTCTGTTTTTACGGTCAGGAAACACTATTTCCTAAAGCCTCCTGAAAGGCTTCCAGATTAGTATTTCCTGACTGTAAAATGGCCACAGAAACCTGCATGGGACACAACAGTTATGCAAAATGAAT
This sequence comes from Dendropsophus ebraccatus, assembly GCF_027789765.1. Classification (NCBI taxonomy): domain Eukaryota; kingdom Metazoa; phylum Chordata; class Amphibia; order Anura; family Hylidae; genus Dendropsophus; species Dendropsophus ebraccatus. Next base: position 50,436,464 of record NC_091458.1, read on the forward strand.
TGGTCTTTAGAAAATCGGTTGTGGAAATTTTCATGAAAATTTGATCATGTGCTGCTAAACTTCTAGGACCACTGAAAACCCTTTACAGAGGCCGATTATCGCTCATGGGTAGTCCTAGGAACTATCATTCAGACGATAATTGACCTATGTAAAAGTTCCAGTGATCAGCTGACAAGCTAGCAAAAGCCCAATCGTCTTCTGATTTGATCTTTTGTACAGCTGTAAAAATCATCATCTCTCTGTCTAAACAGGAGATGTGCGGCCGATAACAATGTATGTAATGGCCGTACAAATGATAAAGCAATCATTTGGGCTGCCCAGCACACTGGAAAATGGCATGCCCACTCCTACCAGCTGCAGGTTAAAAATAACTAGTTTCTTCGGAGGTCACATCTACTTATGCATGCATTCGTTGTGATAAATCTGAAAGAACCACTTGCACATTTCCACTGGGCTGGAATCACACTCGCAGTTTTTGTTGCAGATATTGGTGCAGTTTTTGAGGCCAAGCCAGAAGTGAACCCAAAAGAAAATAAAAGTGTACAGGAAAGTCTAATATTCTCATGCCTAAGAAGGCATTCCCAATACTTATAAATGTATAAATCTTTTTACCATCTCATCAAATGAGGAGGTGATATTCTGAAGAAGCAGGGCTTGGCGGTCACTACGTGGTAGAACATATAGCACCTGGTCCTGACTGAAAAGAAATATATACACAGTATGTTGATTCAGGGAGGCGCCTTAAAAGGGAACTCTGGTGAATTGTTTTTTTCAAATCATATGGTGTCAGAAAGATATATTGATTTATAATTTTAAAAATCTCAAGTCTTCTGGTACTTATCAGCTGCTGTATTTCCTGCAGAAAGTGGAGTCTTTTTTCCAGTCTGACACAGTGCTCTCTGCTGCCACCTCTGTCCATGACAGGAACTGTCCAAAGCGGTAGAGGTTTCCTATAGGGATTTACTACTGCTCTGGACAATTCCTATCATGGACAGAGGTGGCAGCAGAGAGCACTGTGTCAGACTGGAAAGAATACACCACTTCCTTCAGAACATACAGCAGCTGAAAAATACTGGAAGACTTGGGATTTTTAAAAAGAAGTAAATTACAAATCGACATAAGTTTTTATAACCAGTTGATTTTAAAGAAAAAAACTTTCGGCAGAGTACCCCTTTAATTGCCCCTTAAAAATGTAAAACAATCATATACATTTGTAGCATAGCCACAACTACATTTTTTCTTTAAAATACATTACATTTAAACCTTCCTCATTCTTTAAACTCTACCCCCCCCAACCCCGGCTTCAGCAGTAATAAAACCATATTTACGGTTCTGTGGGTGAAGGTGTTGTTGGATTCAGTGGAAATCTGAAATTACAAATTTATGTTAAAAAAAAAAAGCAAAAATAAAAAACAAAAAAACAGAAAAGGCTTGTATATCAGGTAACATAGAAGAGAACATCCAATTTCTTCTTATATGGTAAAGGAAAAAATAATGTACACAATGTTCTGCTTCTGGCAAATACTGCCATCTTGTGACAAAAGAAAAAAATTACAAATGAACTCATGCTTTATAGCAAAGCTATACTTGCTTGAAATGCAGGTCCAGCTGAAGGCAGCTTTTTAGTCTTGTTCTGGTTGAATAAAAGAGACTAAACACAGGAAGTCCCAGCCATCTGAGTGCTCACAGAAAAGGCAGTAATTTGATTGACGGACACATTAAAGTGTCACTGTCGTTATAACTTTCAAAATCTAAATCAACAGTAGATGTGAAATGAAGCAAGTTTGTAATTTACAGTAATTATTTTTTTATAGTTATCATGGAAAACACTTGAGATGAGCGAACCAGAAATCTGTCTGGTTCGCTCATCTCTAGAAAACATGTCACTTCCTGTTTTCTGACTCTTTTTTTCTCAGAAAACGGGAAACAGTCAGAAAACAGGAAGCCCTGTGTATTCCAGGCCATCTGAGCGCTCACAGAGAGAAGGCAGTCATGTGACTGATGGACACATTGAGCCGTGACTCTCTGTAAAAGCCAGAATTCCTGGGTTTAGTCTGTTTTATTCAACCAGCACTAGTCAGAAAATCTGCCTTCAGGAGACTGGACCTTGATTTCTGGTAAGTTCAGCATTGCGTTACAGCATGATAACATCCGTGTCCGTGACCAGCTTCACGACCCCCACCGGAGGCATTTTACCCAAATATATGATGACGTCACAACTCGGGGGATAATTAGAGAGAGGGAGGGCATGTGTTCCTGACACCAAAGGTGGAGGTGAGGAGGAAGAACCGTGTCAGTGGACACCACTAAGCTAATTTTTGTATCCGGAGGAGGTGAGTTGGGAGAAATATGCCCAAAACGGTGTTGGAGCTGCGGGGGGGCTATTTAACAATGCAAAAAAAGATTTTTGGGGCAGAATATGCCTTTAATCTTTCAAGCACCTGTCCAAATGAACATATTTAAATATATATGCTACAAAACTAATTATACTGAATAAAGAATAGACTAAATATATTTACAAATGTACTTTAATAATCATCAAAAAGAAACATAAAATGTATAAAAATACAAGAAGCAATACATACCATTGGATGGCCAGGGAACAACAACATTCTAATGTTCCCGACCCACTCACTGAACTATGTGTTTCGCCACAATGCTTTATCAAGGGTCAAGCATTGTGGCAAAACGCAGCGTTGGGTGAGTGGGTCTGGAACAGTAGAATGGAATGTGATTTTTGTACCACTGTGCCTACCTATGTAAGTTGTATTGGGAAGGTTTGTTTACTTTAGGTTTGGTGATTACTAGAGATGAGCGAACCTTGAGCATGCTCCAGTCGATCTGAACCTGAACGTTTGGCATTTGATTAGCGGTGGCTGCTGAACTTGGATAAAGCCCTAAGGCTATGTGGAAATCATGGATATAGTGATTGGCTGTATCCATGTTTTCCAGACAATCATAGGGCTTTATCCAGGTTCAGCAGCCACCGCTAATCAAATGCCGAACATTCTGGTTCGGATCGACTCTAACCCGAACCCGGTTCGCTCATCTCTAGTGATTACATTGGCAACTGTGATCTCATGCTCTGATACTTTATTATATAGTCTGTACGGTTAATCCTTGATCCACATCTGTTTGCATCACCATTTGTTTAGGTAGGTACATGTGCTTATATATATATTTATTTTTTGTTTCCTGACCATCCAATGATCTGTATTGCTTCTTGTATCTTTATAAATGTTCTGTTTCTTTTTGGTTATTATTAAAGTACATTTGTAAATATATTTAGTCTATTATTTGTCTGCCATTGTCTGATTTGTAGAATATACATTTATATAAACGTGCAAGCTGGTGGAGGTTTAATCGATTTTCTATGGTGACCTACGCATTGCAAAAGGGTTCAGAGGATGGATGGAGCCCACGACTATGTCACATAGTACTATTGGGTACAATGTTGGATTATGTACATGGGATTATCCTGTTTTAATATTATAAGCATTGTGGTCACTATGGTGACGTTGACATATAGGTGGACATTGTATTGTTGTACCAATAGTAAATGTGGAGGGTGTGCTTTAGCACTAACAAGTTTATGTTTGACACATGTATGGGATTTTGTGAACCATTCAGCACTTAGCTTGTGTATATTTAAGCAGGTATTTTGGCACTTTTTATTCATTCTTGACAAATGCGGTTGCATTTTTATTCTGAGGCTCTCCTTGTCTTCGCTCTGATCCTGTTTGCATTATTACTTTTAGGCCATTAAACAATGGCTGTTGTTTAACAGCACTGCTTAATTGCATAACAGTCTATGGAACTACGGCCGTTGGGTACACACCCTGTATATACTATGGCTGTGGTTCTTTGCAGCCGCACAAAATAATTGACAGGTCAGTTTTGTGCGGCGTCTTTAAGCCTGTGCTCAAAGTGTAAAGTAGGCTCACGGCCGTACCTTCCATTGTGGTCTATGGCAAATTGGAGCACAGGCACACCCAAATATGCCCTCATTCTAATTAATTATTAAATAAAGTTTTGTTTATCAGGCCAGTACTGCAGTATCGGCCGGGTGAACATCTCAGACATCCGCCGTTGTTTGACCTGGCTAGGTCACACATTGGGCGATGTTCATACGTTGTATGAACATGGCCCTAAATAGGTTATCCAGAACATGGCTACTTTCCACAACAGCAGAACACCTGTCCTCAGTTCGTGTGTGGTATTGCAGCTCATTTCCATTTAAGTAAATGGAGCTAAACTGCAGCACGGCCGATATTGTATAATGCCAAAAAAGACATTGTGGGTATATAGTCTAATGGTGCAATTTACCATGGGGTGGGTTTGGTGGCACCATCTGTAAAGGGAAGATATCTGGAAGGACCAAATTACTATAATTATTATAATATGTATTTAAAAAAAAAAGAAAGAAAGAAAAGGCAGGCGCTTTTTTTTTCTTCTTTCAAATAACATATTTTATAACCAAATTATAATCAAAGACAAGGTAATGCATTGAAGTCAACAGAATGACGGCCGCCCAATACACCTTGGGGGAGATTTATTAAACATGGTGTAAAGTGAAACTGGCTCAGTTGCCCCTAGCAACCAATCAGATTCCACCTTTCATTCCTCACAGACTCTCTGGAAAATGAAAGGTAGAATCTGATTGGTTGCTAGGGGCAACTGAGCCAGTTTCACTTTACACCATGTTTGATAAATCTCCCCCATAGTGTACTGAATAATAAACATTGTTTGTGCGGACGTCAAATAATGCTTATGTCAACTATTCACAGACGTTATTTTTAACAACTAACGTTATTATTAGTTCTTTGCACACATTTTTTTTCCCACCATCTTTACTTTTAAATTCAATGGACCTTCAAAAAAGAACCAAGTCCAAAAAGGCTTGACCTAGAATAATGTACCAACAGCCGTCATTGTAATGACAGTCACCTAAATGTGAAATGATGGACAGAAAAATCGTCATGTGAACATGGCCCATACATTGCAGAGCTGCATTCCTTTAATTAAGCTAGCTTCAGCCCTGAAATCTCCCAGCATTCCCTCCAGTGTCTGCACAAGGATTAATGTAGTTATCTATGTTCTGGGGAGTGGTAGTATATACCATTATATTCTATAATCTTACTTACACCAGTGCTGTCAGCCTTGTACTTTTTGCTGAGAGAGGAGGTACAGCTAGTATAGTATACCTCTTTGCTTTTCTCTGATATCAAGATGTAAGCAGTGCGGACATATGTCTATACAATTGGGTTCATCTGCCATTGACTTTCATCATAAAAGAACTTACAGTCTAGACAAATTATAGTTATTATATAATAACAATGATATATTACCTGAATGTGGCCACCTGATCCTTCCCAAGAAAAAAGCCCAATACACATATAAATAAAAGGATCTTCATTTCCAGCAAGATGTGAATACGTTTAAGGTCTGAAAATCTATGCTGGTAGACGACAAGCAACGTCCAGTCCAGAATTGTCAAAGTGTTTACACTCCAGTTAAACTTTAAAGTGCAGGGTCCACATTGCTCCACCACTGATTTACCTGGGAAAATGTGACTTTCTACTCTACAATAATGAAGTCTGTCATCTGAAATCACCGCTCATTTTTACAATGACATCTCTATAGCGTGCTGAATACCCTTTGGCACAGCTTAGGTTTTCCTAAGCAAAGGACTATTCAAATGAGTACAGTATGCTTATTGTGTCAGATATCAAAGTGATTCTGGAAAGTGCTATTCTGGAAAGAGTACAGACTTCACTCTCACATCTATATATGATATATATTCATTGGTTGACACTTAAAATAACACATTTTTAGAAATTAAATAAGTCAATATGTGGATAGTCACCATCAACCATCATGAATATAACTGAACGCTAGTTTTCTGCCATACAAAAGTTGCAAAACGTTTAGATTCTTATAGTGTGGGGCTTAGAGGGTGCGGCATCCCGCAGCCAATATTATATACAAGGAGTATGTTAATTTTACAGCTGAGATATACTGTGAAACAATAATAAAGCCAAGAAGATTTCTAGTAAATGTGTTGGTTTTGTGATAATAGAATAATTACATGAGAGTGTTTTTCATGTCTGACTCACAGATTTGGCTGAAGATCACATCAAAAGGTCACCTTAAGCAAATGTTTGGAGGAAAATTGACCTTTGCACTCTTTAGCTTCCAAGTTACTACTGTGTGGGTATAGTTCTATATAAAGAAAAGCCTTGCTTTGTTTCCGGGCAATTTCACATGAGGTTGAAATTCTGTGGATTTATGCAGTGCAGATTTTTTAAATGGGTTATCCAGTGCTACAAAAACATGGCCACTTTGTTTCAGAGACAACATGACTCTTGTCTCCAGTTCAGGTGCGGTTTGCAATTAAGCTCCATTCACTTAATTGGATCTGAGCAGAAAAACCCCGCCCCAACTGGAGACAAGAGTAGGGCTGTCTCTGGAAGAAAGTGGCCATGTTTTGTAGCGCTGGATAACCCCTTTAAAGGGAAACTACCAGCAAGTTAGAAGCATCTAACCTGCTGATATGTCCCTGTAACACAGGGGGCGCTGAGGATGAAGGTAAGCTTCTCACCTTGATCCTTGGCACATCTGTGCACCGATCTGCCCTGGCAGGCCAGCTCCTTCTATTGAATATTTATCCAAAGCTCTGCAGTGGTGTGTGAAGTGATGTTACTGTTACTGCAATATACATTTTTCATCTCAATTTAGCTATCGGGTGGAGCTTAACATTTGTCATGTCTGCCATACACCAAACTGTGGAAACAAGGAGATCCTGCACTTCTTTGTCTCCATGCACACTCTAAAAAGCAGCACCATGGAAGGCATTATAGAGCAGCAGTGAATAGTGATGAGTGAACCCGAAAGCTCTGAATTAGGGATGGTCCAAAACTGCCGAATGCTCGGCATCAGATTGCCGCTGTCTGGGAGGACCATCTTGAAAACTGGGATACAGCCTATGGCTATGGCTGTATCCCAGTTTTCCAGGCGGTCCTCCCGCTGTATCCACCCTCTCCACGGAGGGCAGACAGCGGGAATCATTGCCAAGAGTTCGGGTTCGTACAAACCAGAACCGAACTCGGCTCGGACCATCCCTACTCTGAATTTAACTCCCACTGCCTGGAGAAGTTGGATGCAGCTTTAGGGAGTCCTGGAAAACATGGACACAGCCATAGGCCATGTCCACACAGTGTGAGAACATCGGCCGTTTTTTGACACAGCCGCGTCAAACAATGGCCGATGTCTTGCATGTTCACCCGGCTGATACTGCAGTATTGGCCAGATAAACATCCCCAATTTACCACTGACCACAGTGTAAAGTACGGCAGTTCAATGAACTGCTGCCATAGAAAATAGACCTGTCAATTATTTTCTGTGGCTGCAAAGTATACTTTGTAAATACTTCATGGCCGTTGTTCACTTTAATGTAGTTGCACGTGAGCAGACCAATAAGGGAGCAAAGAAGACAAGCTGGAAGGCAGCGCTGCGGCCTTTTTTCAGTTCTAACATTAAGAAAATACTGATTCCCTGAAGCCTTCTTGCTCAGTATTTCCTGACCGTAAAAAGGGACTCAGACATGTGAATGTGGCCTTATCTTTAGACGGGACACTTTATCTGCTAACAATGAACATATTGTTATTGCCTTTGATCGCATTGTATTGTATTTTTTGTACGCTTCAATACTTTCCTTGGTTACAATGATGAGTAGAATCCAGCTCTTTGAAGTCTTTGTGGCCAACTTTACCTTTTCACACAGGGGTTGTCAAAAATAAGCTCTTTAAAGGAAAACTATCAGCAAGTGAGAAGCATCGAACCTGCTGATGTCTCTATAGCGCAGGGAGCACTGAAGATGAATAGAAGTTTCTTACCTTTATCCTCAGCACAGTTTTTGTGTACTTTGTAGTTAAATCCCTATGCTAATGAGGCAGTTTGGTGCGCTGGGTGTGGGACTACCACCCTCAGTACTTCTAATAACTATTCATCTGACGCTCTGTAGTAATGTCACTATGGCGCTCACATTGCACAGCGCCAGGTGAATATTCATTAGAAAGGGATGGGCTGGACAAGTCAGATCAGTGCACTAGGGACAATAGACCCGCCCTCAGTGCAGCAAACTGCATTAATATAGAGATTAAACTAACAAAGAACACTACAACAGCGCCAAAGATAATAGGTAAGAAAATTACTTTTATCCTCAGTGCTCTGTAGGCTATAGGGACATATCAGCAGGCTATATACTTTAGTTTCCCTCTAAGTAAGAAGTTATTTTAAAATGGTGGTAAAATTACTTTTATGGATGTTTTGAGAAACATTAGTTGTCGTCTGCATGGCTGTACACAAGTTTAAGAAATGCTGCCCCAGATGTTTACCACTGAAAGCATTGCTTCTAGGGAACTATCCAGGGCTTAAAGGGAATCTGTTAGCTGTAATTCACATTCCAGACTGCTGACACTTGGATATGTGTGACTCCTTGACCTGTCTGTGCTTCCATAAGGCAGAAAAAAGTAAGCTTTTATTCTGTGGTACATAGAGTAAAAGAGGCTTTCCCAAGCTCCTGAAGTACCAAGGCCGGACAGATCCACTTTAATGGAAAAGAACAAGATTTGCACACCGACACAGTCAGGGCTGTAAGGAGGGGGCAGCTGCCCCGGGCGCATCGACCAGGGGGGGTGCCATCACAGGGAGCAGAGAGAGAAGGATCACAGTGGATGAGGCAGCCTGAAGGCATCCTGCCCTCTGTCAGTGTGGTGAGACAGGAGACGATTTTAACTTGAACAAAAGAGGTATTTCCCATATTGTACTGTCACCTGGCTGCCGTTTAGCTATAATTTGTGCAAAATCACGGCTTTTTACCGAGATTTTGCACAAATTAGGGCTAAATAGCAGCCAGGAGACAGTACAGCAAAGTCACTGTGTAGATAGTGAAGGACCTTGACATGTGACTATGATGTCACCGCAGGTCCTGTATGTACACTGCACTATGGAGGAGGAAGAAAGAAAATACAGGTGTGTGGGAAGGGGAGGACAATCAGGGGTGCCCAGTCTGGAGTGGGGAGGAGGGCAGGGGGGTACAGGGTGACACCAATGTGGGATGGGGGAGATACACATGAGTGTCCAGTGTCTATTTAGGGATCTGGTCTGGGTGTACATTATTCTATACTTAACGCCTTAATAACTGCCCTCTCCAAGTATATATCACATTTATATAAACCAGGGGTACTCAACAACTTTTAGTGAGGGGCCACTTACCGGGGTCTATTGTCAGGTGAAGGTCCGAGCTGAACATCAGTAGGAAACGTGTTTTGTTACTTTGTCACAAACGTTCAACTATTTATATACAGAATTGCTGCTTATTAGCGGGAAAACTGGCGTTTTTTTCTCTCTCACCAGGCCTTTGATATTAGGTACAAAGGGGGTGACTGCCCTGGTAGTATATAGCCCCCCTGTTGCTCCCCCAGTAGTGTATAGCCCCCCCTGTGCGCTCTCCCTCAGTAGTATATAGCCCCCTGTTGCTCCCCCAGTAGTATATAGCCCCCCTGTGCGCTCTCCCCCTGTAGTATATAGCCCCCTGTGAGCTCCCCCCAGTAGTATATAGCCTCCCCATGCGCTCTTCCCCTGTAGAATATAGCCCCGTGAGCTCCCCCCAGTAGTATATAGCCCCCCTGTGCGCTCTCCCCCTGTAGTATATAGCCCCCTGTGCGCTGTCCCCCAGTAGTATATAGCCCCCTGTGAGCTCCCCCCAGTAGTATATAACCCCCTGTGTTCTCCCCCTGTAGTATATAGCCCCCTGTGAGCTCCCCCCAGTAGTATATAGCCCCCGTGAGCTCCCCCCAAGTAGTATATAGCCCCACTGTGAGCTCCCCCTGTAATATATAGCCCCCCCCGTGCGCTGTCCCCCTGTAGTATATAGCCCCCTGTGAGCTCCCCCCAGTAGTATAAAGCGCCCCTGTGCTCTCCCCCCAGTAGTATATAGCCCCCTGTGAGGTCCCCCCCCAGTAGTATATAGCCCCCCTTGTGCTTTCCCCCTGTAGTATATAGCCCCTGTGAGGTCCCCCTGTAGTATATAACCCCCTGTGCGCTCCCCCCAGTAGTATATAGCCCCCTCAGTAGTATATAGCCCCCTGTGAGGTCCCCCCTGTAGTATATAGTCCACCTGTGCGCTCTCCCCTTGTAGATGCCCCCCAGACAGAAAAAAAAAAAATAACAAAAACAACTCACCTAGCACCTCGTTCCCCGCTGCGGCTGTCTTCTTCTCTTCCCGTCGGTCCGGCCCCCGGCTGATACGCGCTCTGTAGGGATGTCCCGGGGATTCCCCAGCAGAGCGCGCATCAGTGACCTCAGCGTACGCCGCCGGCCTGCACTTCCGGGAAGGACAGGCCGGCAGCGTACACTGAGGTCTGTGGTGCGCGCTCTGCTGGGGAATCCCCGGGACATCCCCAGAGAGCGCGTATCAGCCGGGGGCCGGACCGACACTGCCCCCAGCCCCACAGGCGTACTGACATCTAAGGACAGTACGCCTATGGGGCGGGAGGCAGTGCGGTGGGGAGCGGGACTGACCAGGGGTCCGACCAGGGGTCCGGACAGCTGGCCTCCGCGGTCCGGGTTCGGACCGCGGTCCGCCAGTTGAGGACCCCTGATATAAACCTTACCTACTATCTGCAGAGGTAGGGAACCTTGGCTCTCCAGTTGTTGCAGAACTACAACTCCCATCATGTCTGGACAGCCAAAGTTTTAGCTTTGACTGTCCATGTATGATGGGAGTTGTAGTTTTGCAACAACTGGAGAGCCAAGGTTCCCTACACCAATCTATAAAGCACCTGTATCTGTATATACAGTGACCATGATACAAGAGTCATTTTTCTAAATTATTTCTATTTTGAATTCGCTGCTAAGTGGAGTGGATCGAACCTCGGGAAATCCTAGGTTCGATCGAACTAAAAAATTCACAAAGCTGCTGCATTTGATTGCTGATACCTTACCGGTCCGTGGGGAAGGAGGAGAGTGCCCGAGTACCGCCTGGAATTCTGGGATTCAGCCTAGGTAATAAGCTGAATCCCGGAATTCCAGGCGGTACCCGGGCAGTCTCCTCCTTCCCCACGGACCGGTAAGGCATCAGCAATCAAATGCAGCAGGTTCGTGAATGTTCGAGTTCGATCGAACCTAGGATTTCCCAGAGGTTCGATCAACTCTACTGCTGAGCGTACCTGTGCATTAGGAGACGGCACCATAGAATCACATTACGCTGGGTGTCACACTGGAGAGAGATCAGGAAGCTCTGCCTCCTAATACACAGATACAGACAGCAGGGAGCGGAGACAACGGCGCCTCCTCAGGTACAGACAGCAGGGAGTGGAGACAACAGGGCCTCCATTGAGGTACTTAGGGACCAAATTTTAAATGGGAAAAATGGAAGTACTTTAAAATATGACATTATGTATCCCATATTGTGACCACCACACTAGTGATGCCAGTAGAGATAAGCAAATCGCTCATCTGAACAATCGCTTACCTAAACTTCATTTAAAAAAAATCTCTTCATAGCGGTAACCCCTCTCTCCCAGGAAAGAGCACTGCATTTATGTGCCCACATCTGCCCTGCTCATTCCTCCCTGCAGTCTCTTTCAGCCTTTGTGTTTCCCATCCTCTCCATTCCTGCTATAATGTGCCTGCACTCACTTAGCTATATACACTGCTGTATATAAAGTTATTGACTCTGTCCTCCTGCACAGCTCTGTGATTCTCACTTCCTGACTGGCCCATGCTCAACACCCCCCTTTCCCCATTGCTGTCATGTGACTGCACAGACAGCAGCCCTGCTTCTCTGTTCTAGCCTGTCCATCCGGTATCTACAAACTGCTGCTGTTTTTTCAGGCTTATGCAGTTACTATACATTATACTCCACATGATGATGGCTATACTGTACAGTAAGTTATAATATCACATATTCAGCCGTTTCTCATGGTTTGTTTCATCTGTTCTACATGTTATTTAGAATAAAAAAAAAAACATTATTTTGGGGTGTGGAACCAATTTTCTGCATTTCAATGATTTCTTATGGGAAAATTTGCTTTGGTTGAAGAGCGGATTTAGATTACAAGCACAGTCCCAGAACAAATTAAGCTTGTAATCCAAGGCACCACTGTATATAACCATAGTGCCAAACTGAGCCTAATCTAGTACTGCTTATGGGTCTGCAACGGCCTGGCCTTGTTTCTATAACAAGCATAACGTCCTATAAATTAGAGGGGTTGTACAGGATTAAAAAATAGCTGGCTGCTTTTTAATAAAGATGGTGCTACTCCTGTTTATCAGTTTGCATGTAGTATTGCAGCTTAGCCCCATTTTCAATAAAACTGGGCAACAAAGCCAGTTTCAAATCTTAAAAGGAGCGCAGTTTCTGTAGGGAAGTGGCCATTTATAGAAAGCAGCACACCATTATTTGTATCCTAGTCAGTAAAAATACAACCGATTCATGCATATGAGATATGTTTATTACATGATGGAACACTCATTTTATAAGAATACTTATCAGATATTAAAGATTTACTTCTAAAAAACAGGAAATAACTAAAGGTTGTGAGACTGCTCTAATGTCAGGTTCAGTCTCTTCCTAAAGAGGCTGGGAGACAACCAACATGGCTGCCCTTACAGCTATCACCGCAGTTGGTTGGCACAGCTAGTCAGTTTGTCATTCTGGATTTTTTTTTTTCTTTTGGTGGAACAACCAGACACGGCTAATTAATTATTTTCTAACCGTTTTATTTTGGGCCTTAAAGTATAACTGTCTTTGAAGTAGAAGCCGTCATTAATGTACATGAAGAATAGCTATATTACTGGCCATCATACAACTTACATAAGGCTCTTTTATTCAGATTTCTGCTCTGCAGGCTTAGTCTCTGGATTTCAGTTGTCCCTGAGCTGGGTAGGGCCTAATATCTATCATGTCTTAGCATGGAGGACATTATAGAACAGCAGTGAAAAGTCTAAGCTGTCACTCAAGGCCTTGAATGTTTAACAATTACAGGTGTCTCTTTCCAGTTTAAGTGTCTCTCTCTGTCTGCATGTGCTCTCTAAACTCTTTTGTCCCTCCTCTCCATAGACTTACATTGGCAGCATGTAATATGATCTCTCAATAAGGCGCTAGTCTGTCTTGTAAACACAAGATAAGAAAGAAGCACCTCTCTCTCTCTGCTAAGATATATTATAAATTTTCTTACATTTACTTGTACTATTGATTTATGCAAATTTTACCTTTTTTCCCAATAACAATATCCTCAGATACAAATATTTATTACTATGTATATTGTAAATAAAAAAAAAACAGCAGTTTTTGTTTACGCACTTACCATGCACTAAAAATAACATTAACTTTGGTATGAATCCAGCAACAATAAACGTTTATAGTCAGGTTTTTTTTTTTTTTGGGGGGGGGGGGGGTTTGCTGGTGATTGACATTTTTGCACAATAAACTTTTTTTATTTTATTTCTTTTTTGTGGCATAAGACCCTTTTTGCTCAGTGTCTTGTACATGCTCTATATTCATGCCATGTGTGCTTCTTTGTGAACATGCCTACATGATTGTTATTTCCACCCTTGTGATTCCATGTTTGTATATAGTACCATTTTCCATGTATTATGTTACTCTCGCCCAAATATTATGCCTAGCAATTATAATTGACCGGTTTCTGGTGACTGTATTTATGTAGCACTGCTCATCTGAAGACTCCTGCCTGCTTTGTACCATTATAATGTGGGCTGTCAATGGGTTCAAATAACTGAAAATATAAACAAATCTTCACCTATTAATGTTTTTACAATGCAATTTGTTTACTACGCCAATTGCCTGGTTTTAAAGGATGCTTATGTATTTCCTGTCCTATGTGAAAATGTTGATAAAAACTATTGAAAGAGAAAATAAAAACAAATCAACGACTGGTATATATACACACAAGTGATTATAATTATTATTTCCACTTTAGAAGGAAATTCTCTGACAAAAATTGCATCACATATAACATACATCATTTAATGAAATGAATGAGCTAAAAAAAAAAATGTAAATTAAGAAAAATAAATAAAATGAGTGTAAAATACAAACATGAACAGAGCTATTCTTAATTCTTGACACTGATGAATCCAATCTGGGTCCCGAAGTTCTCTCCATCTCGGGTATGTGAGAAAAAAAGGTCCCGGTTACAGGAGGTGCACAATGCCAGTTTATCCTCAATGTGATCGGGCAGGATTCCACCACGTTCTAGAAGGATTCTAAGGAGCAATTTGAACAATCGGATATTAAAATATTTGTTATTGCTTTTACCTCTGATTACTTTACCCTCACAGTGAGAATGAGCCTGAAAACACACAGTTGTCAGTATAGTCAGTATTTTTACCAAAAATAAATAAATAAATCAGGAGCGGAAGTAACCATAGGTTTTTATCCAAATAAAAACCTGTACACAATCAGAAAATAACTCGACCATAGTTTAGGAATGCATGCCATGGTAAAAGTGACATATTAACGTTATTCTGCAGGTCAGTACAAGAGCTCATATTTATATAGTTAATGTCTCAGTACTTCAAATATTTTTTAACTTCTTTGGATCTCCCTATTTCCACCTTTCCAAAACTTTTTTTTTTTTTAAATGGAGCTGTGTAGGGGCCTGTTTTAACTACAGTTTTTAATGATCGTTTTTTGGGGGGGTAAATGTGACTTTCTAATTGCAATTCATGTTTTTTGGGGAGGAGAATGACCAAAAAACTGCAGTTTTAGTATTGCAAATTTTTTGTCTCTACTGTATTGACTTTTTTTAAAGTCAGATATAATGGAATGTCGACCCATTATGAACTGTATGATTTTGGTATCCTTTAAGGGGTTGTCCAAGATTACTAAAACATGGTCGCTTTCTTCCAGAAACAGTAATTCTCCTGTTATCAGTTTGGGTTTTGGAGCTAAATTGTAATACCATACACAACCTGCTTGGAACTAAAGACTTTAGGAGCGCTTAAAGAAAAAAGATAAGTGTGAACCATCTAGATTTACTATTGTTTACAACACAATTCCCTACTGTAAATAAATTATGTGACAATAATGCTAGGTCAATAAGATCCAGAACTAACCGTGTTGCTCTTCTGATATCAACATGTGGTTTAGGAGACTCAAATTGACGGACACACTGTGGGTCGATGTCATAAAAGGCTTTGGCGTTTTCTTGTGCTAATGTAAAACAGCACGGTCCTACTGATGGGCCCAGGACCACTAGTATGTCCTTCACATCACTCCCATACTCTGATATCATGGCGTTCACTGTGGCCATCGAGACTCCTAGCAAAGTGCCTTTCCAGCCTAAGGGAAACAGGGAAATATTATTCAGAAGAAAACACCAAAAGTAACATAAGTGCAAATGTGTGGTTCACTTCCTAAAGATGGATTGTTAGAATTTTTCCAACACTACTAACATTTGTAACTTACAGCATGCACATCCACATGTCCCCGGATGTCCTATTCACCAGGGAAGGTCAGTGCTACAACTAGTTATTTCACTGAATATAATAAATGATTAAAGGCAACCTGTCAGAGGTTTCATGCTGCCTGAACCATTGGCAGCATGAAACAGGGACAGGCTTTCCTTATCACAACAGACTAAGGGTGCCTTCACACATACTGGATCCGCAGCGGATTTCTCCGAAACAAGCTAACAAGATTGAAAAGTTAACACCCAGCGGCCAGAGCATACATCACCTCCTTCCCGCTCCGGATTGCTTCAGGGGTTCCCGGCGTCTGCTCGTTCCGCTCAGCCAATCAGTACGCTGCTCCACCGCAGCCACTGATTGGCTGAGCGGAACATCCTGCCGAGAACCCCGAAGCAAGCCGGAGCGGGGGAGGAGGTGATGTATGCTCCAGCATACAGGTCTCCTTTAACAGCATTGATTGACAGTTTTCTCTCTCTAGACACAAACAGGGAGAGAAAGGCAAAGAGAAGCTACCAGAAACCACATAAGACAACTGAAGGTTTTAAGACTTTAATCAGAAAGGCCCTTGCCTGTTTTATGTTGCCCGTGGTTTAGGCAACATGAAACTCCTGATAGGTCTCCATTATAGCCAATGACTATCAATCACTCCCATGCAATACAGATGATTAGTAAGGATTTAGCTGCCATATGATGACACCCTGAGGCCTCCTGGGCACTGATTTGTTGGCCACCTGTAATCACAAACTATCGCAGGAGGCCACAGAAGTATATGAGCCCGGGCCTGGGCAAATGCATGGACTATGAAATCCTCAGCCACGTGTACTAGCCCATAAAACATAATGGGTTCTATACTGCCATGTGCAAAGGGATTTAGATGTCAAGCACCACCAACAACATATAATCCAATCTGGATAAAGGTGCCTATACACAAGATAGCCGGCAGCCCAATCCTCCCATACACAAACATTCAGCTTGGCAAATTGTTCATTTATTACAACTGAAGAGTGAGTAGGGTGTGAAGGGTGAGTAAACTATAGCCCGACATCCCCTGGTGGCGACTTATCTGTCCGAGAACAAAAGGACCAGATGGTTAAAATCCTCAGGGGAGGCAGAGAAACAAGTATATTGTCTTTTCTTTGGAAACTGTAGCCACCAAATATGCATAATCTGTACCTCTTGAAAGACGTATGAGATGGTATCATTATTATGGTACCAGTTTGATGTTAAGACATGTTTATACCCACAATTGAATTGAGGGATGTAAACAAGGAAAGACAATATTCTATTATTTACCACCATCAAATAAAATAGAGGGGGAGTGAGGGTCTGTCCACCCCCAGTGGGAGAAAACCCCCGCCCCTCCATGACGCGGCACCATTGATTCTAATGGACTGGTGTCATTGAGGGGCAGGGGTTTCCTCCAGTGCTTCAACCCAGTTCAAGAAAAAGACTGTGGCACCGGCTTCCCTGTTCCGGCGCCGTTCGATTCATGTGTAATTTTAAAGAGAGTGTACCTGATGGTACATCCTCTTTAAGACATGAATATATAATGGTATACAAGTAAGTGAGAAATAAAGACATTACAGCAATTTTTCCAAATATTCAGGAGGCATGTTTCATCCCTTTCAGGGACCCCTAATATGAGAGCTACAGTGGTAGGGTCTGTTTTTAAAGCTATCAGGCTTTTTAGTAGTAAAGAGATATGTAAGGTGGCTCTTTTAAATCACAGGGTAATGGCTGTAGCATATCCTTTACATATCTCACTTGCCTTATGAAGGAGACATTTATTTTCACTGCACACAAAGGGAGCATTATCCCCTTGCCGCAAAATGACGTTTGGGTAACTTCATGTAAAGCAGGTAGTTCCTGCAACATGATGTTTCCCAAACGTCATGCTTTCCCAGCCTCCCCCCGTTGTCCCTAAGTGAGATCGGGCAGCAGGAGGAGGCTGCCACTGCCCAGAGGGGACCCACGCTCCCCCTGGGCAGAGTCTATGGGGATATTTGTGGCCTGTTGCAGCACGTTGCCTCCTCCTGCCGCCACTGCCTGATCCTCCCCCTGGCCCCCCTTCGGTCTCCCCGGCTGGTCCGTTCCCCCTCCCAGATGTGCGCCCCCCCTCCCCCAGATCTCTCTCCCCACACTTCCGATGTGCGCCCCCCCCCCCCCACACACACACAAGCCGCGCAAGCGATAGCGCAAACCTTCCCGGTGCGAGGCAGGGGTCTGATCGTTTGAATGAGCTGTCAGTGTGTAACACTGACTGCTCATTCAGTATACAGTATAATGCATTACAGCACTGATCATGTGCTGTAATGCATTATACTGTATATATACACACCTGAAAAGTAAAAAAAAAAAAAAAAAAAATGCATAAATAAATGATTAAAACAAATTAAATAAAATTTAAATAATTAAAAAAATACATGAATGAATGAATAAATAAATACACATTCCCCATCCCCTTTATAAATGATCCCCTATAAATAAAGTACACATATTTGGCATCGCCGTGTCCGTAATGACCCCGTCTAATAACCCGTTACATTAATTATACCGCCTGATTAATGCCATTAAAAAAATAAAAAAACAAAATGACTTTGTTAATCCCACCCCCTAAAAAATATAGAAAAAAAAAAAGCTATCAAAAAGACACAGGTAGCCAGAAGGTGTACCACTAAAAACGCCAGCTTATGTCGCAAAAAAAGAGAAAATCCCTCACATAACTCCATTAGCGAAAAAAATTTAAATAGTACAGGTCTTACAATATGATCGACACAAACAGTATTCATAGTATAACTGCCATAAACTATAACAAAAGCTATATAAAATGGATATCACTGTAATCGTACAGACCTGACAAATGAAGATAACATGTCATATGTCACGTATAGTAAACGGGGTACAAAAAAAAAAAAAAAAAAGAAAAAACAGCTGCTAAATTGTGTTTTTTTATTCGTACCACCTCATAAAAAATAAAATAAATAATGATCAGGGTGTCACATGTCCCCCAGAATGGTACAGATGGAAACGTCAACTTGTCTTACACAAATATTTCGGCACCGCAAAGCCTCTGTGACATGGTATAATTGCTATAAAAACCTGAAATAAGAAAAGACCACAAAAATAAACAGGGCTTCTGTCAGGTCTGAGGCCTGTGGTTAAGTCAGGTGACGCACTGCGGCCACATATGGGGGATTTCTAGAAACATGGGGAATAAATATTGAGTCCCATTTCTCAATTAGTTTTTGCTGTGTTAGAGGAAAAATTTATTATAATGGAATATCTGCCAAAAAAAATGAAGATTTTAAATTTCCCCTCCAACTTGCTTAAATTTCTGTGAAACACCTAAAGGGTTAATACACTCATGAAATGTTACTTTGAATACTTTGAGGGGTGCAGTTTTTACAGTGGAGAGATTTATGGGGGTAACATACAGGCCCCACAAATCCACTTCAGAACTGAACTGGTCCCTAATAAAAATCAGAATTTGAAATTTTCCTCAAAATGTGAAAAATGGCTGCAAAATTTCGAAGCCCTCTAACATCCTAAAAGTAAAAGGATGTTCACCAAATGACATCACCATAAAGAGACATGTTGTCGATGTTGCAGTTATAATAAATTCATGTGACATTACTATTTTTCTCAGAAAAAGAGAATTTCGAATATAAAGGATTGTAAATTTTTCTAATTTTTGCGCAAATGTGTTTTTTTTTTTTTTTTTACAAAAAACTACTGAGTATTAACCAAAGTATACCACTAACTTAAAGAGGAATATGTCACAAAAAAACAATCTCAGATTAACCGTGATAGTTAAAAGCACCACAGAGTTATCACTACATAAAGAGAGACAGGTTAGATTTGAAAAATAGGCCCCGGGCATTAGGGCCAAAACAGCCTGAAGAAGCAAGGGGTTAAAGGGGTATTTTCATCTTCAAAACTTAATATATTATAGATAATGGCTCTCTTTTTTTCCCTGTATAGCTTACAGCCCCTTTGTGGATTTTACTCCTACATCTCCCTCTGAGACTCCACATGTCTCCAGGGCTTGGATTGTCCCTAGAGACATGTGTTATCTTAGAGAGAGATACAGCGATGCTGAGCTGATTCCACTAGTCACTTCTGCGTCCCATCCTCCCGCTAAACCAGAATGTGAGAGGCGACGTAGCAGTGCCGTCTGAATCTGGGGGAGATGTGAATAACCCTTTAAGAGGACAACACTGCATTAAAGGGAACCTGTCACCCTCCGTGCCGGGGTGACAGGCTCCTTACCCCCCTATACTCACCTGATCCCGCTTCTGGAGATGGTCGGGTCAAGGAGATATCGGCGCCCGAAGCATGGCGCGCGCGCTGAGAGATGAGTCCAACGCTCATAGAGAATGACGGAGCGCTGGACTCTCCTGTCATTCTCTATGAGTGTTGGACTCATCTGAGGAGCGCGCACGCTGGGCTTCGGGCGCCGATCTCTCAGTGACCCGACCATCTCCAGAAGCGGGACCCGGCGGGATCAGGTGAGTATAGGGGGCTCTAACGGGGGGTCAGGAGCCTGTCACCCCGTCACCGGGGGTGACAGGTCCTCTTTAGGTAACCACTACAAAAAAAGCATCCTATAAAAAAGGCACCTCCCAGGCTATAAGTCCTATCTCATGCTTTATAAAGAGTACGTCCAACAGGTGGAAGTTGTGAGCGGACGCCACTCAGAATGTCGCCTGCCTCAGTGTCTCAATGGAATGTATAGGCCGCCTCCGCTATACAGAGCCACAGAGAGAGGAGGTTCCCTATACATTCCATTGAGACTTGGAGGCAGGCTGTTTTCCTCAGGATACCTTAGGCTATATACACATAATTAATTTTTTGTAAGAAAAAAAACACAGTTGCTGAGATCCAAGGCAGACCCTCCAATCACTTGCACGCGTTTTCTGTATGATATATCCTGGATTAACTGTTTGACTTCCTGTTGCAGTTTCTGTATAGATTCCACATCTTTATTTCTGTGACGTGGAATGGTTTCTCCGAGGTCTTAGTGACTGGCACTGTTGTTTGGTGCAAGATTTTGGCGCACATGTATGACATAAGCGAGTGTTTTGCCAGGTGTTGCACTGAATGTTTGTGTCCAGTGCGCTATGGTGCACTTGGTGCCAGATCACCTATTGTAATATATGCCAATTTTCCTCTTAACAATGTGGTTTTTATCATACTATAATAAACTTTGTTTAATATATAAAATGGAATCTATGAATAAAATTGATTAGAAGCCATTCCATCTAACCACAGATGTGTGTGCAGAAGAAACTGAAAGACAACATAAAAGGACTTCGCCATGTAATACAACCTACCCAAGCAGCACAATCCAGTTATTTCTCAGTTTGCCAATATGACCACTCCAAACCCTTTGGTTTTCAGCATTGACAACAGCCCTTTGACATAGCAAAAACCCAGCACCCTGAGAAGAGAGTGCGGCCATCACACAACGGGCTTTATAGCTGCTGCGCAGTGCACCATGGCTGTTATACCCAGCATAATATACAGTCTGTACAATGTACAAACATAATAGATCCCAATGAATGAGAAAGAACTTATTATATATTGAGAATTCTGTTACAAAACAATACGACGATGGAGGCAAATGAATCATCACTAGAATATCATATGCCTGCTTTTGGCTCTTATAAGCACCATTACCTGAGTGAGCAGCACCCAACGCTTTTTTTACAGGATCGGAAAAAAGCAAAGGTATACAGTCTGCTCCAGGAGCTGCTACTGTCACACCTTTCTGATTGGTTACTATCCCATCATAGCTGTCAGGTTCTTTCTTTCCCATGATCCAAACATCACTGGCATGAGCCGCCTAGCATTACAGGGTGATAAAAACAACAGCGATAAAGGCCAAATCTACAACACAGATCATTTCACGACCACTTTACAGGCCTATATTAATCTTGACTATATCCTATCACTGAATATTACTAACATATTGAAACTATTTTACCCTTCTAGGGAACAGTGCATTATGCAGAATTATTTTCAGTTCACGTAATGCAGCAGAAACTTTGTCCTTAAAGGGTAACAATAGGTTACATGGAGAGTGTTATGTGACCGGCTGAGCTCTCAGGAAGAAATCAGGGGGCAGCATATCTAAAACTAGGCACAGTGTATAAGGCCATGGGGCGACAGACTATAAGGGATACTAGAAAGTGTTACTATTGGAGTTTTGCCAAGAATTACCCTTTAAGAGGCAGAAAATATGATGCAAAATGCCACCTTTTAACACCATTTTGCAGTATAAATACAGAATTAATCTACATAAACATTACATATCTCGAGTTACAACCCTTCTTATCATCCAGAGCAGCAATCCAGTTTACAATTCAGGTGGCGTCGGTGCTACAATCTCCCAGCATTCCTTGCTGCAAAGACACTGATCCACTGGTTAGCAATGAGGACGTTAAAGGACACCTGTCACCCCCCGTGTCGGGGTGACAGGCTCCCAGCCCCCTGTTAGATCCCCCTATACTCACGTGATCCCGCCGGGTC
Organism: Dendropsophus ebraccatus; assembly: GCF_027789765.1. Lineage (NCBI taxonomy): Eukaryota > Metazoa > Chordata > Amphibia > Anura > Hylidae > Dendropsophus > Dendropsophus ebraccatus. Next base: position 50,458,493 of record NC_091458.1, read on the forward strand.
ACGGAGATATCAGCGCCCGAAGCCCGGCGCGCGCGCTGACAGCAGAGTCAGATGCCCATAGAAAATGAATGGGGAGTCCGATGCTCCGTCATTCTCTATGGGCATCGGACTCATCTCTAAGCGCACGCGCCGGGCTTCGGACGCTGATATCTCCGTGACCCGACCGGCTCAGGAAGTGGGACCCGGCGGGATCACGTGAGTATAGGGGGATCTAACAGGGGGTCGGGAGCCTGTCACCCCGGCACGGGGGGTGACAGGTCCTCTTTAAGGACACGATTAGGACAGAGGGGTCAAACTCAGGCTCTCCAGCTTTTGTAAAACTACAATTCCTTTCATGCCTGGGCAGCTAAGGGTAAAGCTTTGTCTGTCCAGGAATGGTGAGTATTGTTTTTTTTTTCCAACACCTGTGCTATAGGAGCAGTAGCTGTCCTACAACATCACAGGAGCATAGCTGAGAGGTTAGCTAGGAATTGGACAAGCTTTTGTTCCACCAGGAGTTATGTGAATGAAGCTCTGGGCCACAATACAGACTGTAACTCAAGTGCAATGTAAGTAAAATTATTAAAAGTACTCAATTCTTTTTTTTTATAGAATAGACATGTACAAAACACACAGAAATATAAGACATCAGTACTCGTGTTACCTTCACAAGATAGAAACTCTTGGGGTTAAACCCCACAGCCATGGACAGACGACGCAGGTTCTCAGCAACCACAGCGGGGGAGTCTTTTCTTTTGTTGTTTGAAATGAGGTTCAAGGAGGAGAGTTCTGGAATGTAAGAGACCCCTCCGAAACGCGTGGTGTACCCATGATTGAAAACATTTTCTGTGCAGATAAAAACCAATGAGTAATATTCATAATACAGGTCTATTTGTTTGCTTCCAAAATACTCTGCAGCACAGTAGAGTTACTTCATATCCCTAACCATACACTGTACAGAGACTGTCACTATGCCCATTAGTTCTCATCCCTAACAATTATATGTATTGGGTATTACCTCATCTATTGGTGCGGAAAGAAATTGGAGAGCCCTTAGAAAACCCATGTAAACATAGGGAGAGATATTAGTCAGGAGGTCCCTGTGCACATTAGACATTTGGCTGGCCCAGACAGTTTTTCCTCTAATGTGTATGTCTTGGTAAAAGTTGCTGGTAAGGGAAAGGTAATAGACACAGCAAAAGTTACTGCTCATAATGGGTCTCATTCCTGAGACCTGCTGTGACCCAAAGATAAAGCCGTGACAATGTGCTCCACTTCCAGCAGGGACATCTGACTCACTCCAAGCTGTATCTCGAAATCACAGCAGGCCTCAGTAGTGAGACCTGGTGCCATCAGTAACTTTTGACATTTCAGAAAAATTACCTGAAATGACAGTAACACTTAAAGAGAGTCACTGTCATTAAAAATAACTTGACATCAGGCTCATCAAATGTTAATGGCAGAGGCTCTCGCTGGTCTTTTCCCAGCTATATCTCCTGATTGATAAATAACTTTTGACATGTTTTATGACATGTTTAAAGTTATTTTCAAGACAGTGGCTCTTTAAATCTAACATACCTGATCCCAATGTCACCTGATATCTGCCATCAGGGGACAAGGAGTCCCCCCCCCCTTCTAATTCCCACAAGATCGCCTGCCCCTCACAAATGCTGCTTCACACAAAGGAGCATTGAAATCAAGAGTACAGTCTTCTATGTTGCTCTAAATTCACATTAGATTTATCAAGCGCTAATATAAATATTGCACACAGGGGGGACACCCCTCCCCACCTCCATGGCGAACGCTGCAAAAAGCTGCACAGTTTGCTAAGATTTAAGACCTTTTGATGGCCTGTACTAGGCGCAGACCTTGATACATATGCCCCAAAATGTTTCCTTATGTGTATGTTCCTGTAGCTCACCTGGCATTAAAGGTGACTTGAGTATGGTGAGTTCTCCTCTGCCAGGTAGGGTTCCCAGGAAGATCTGGATATCACACTCCACGAGTTCCAGCTGTTTGTCAGTAAACGTCTGCTCCGTGATGGAGGGTTGGGAAGCGTTCTCTGTGTTGCACTGAGCATTATTCAGTTCTAATAATTCATACTCAAATGTGTATACTTGTGTGAATAGACGGTCTATAAAGGCCTGCATCAGACAAGTTCTGCTCTTGGGCAGAATAATCTGCACTCTGCTAATATTCTTCTCATCCAGTTTTTGCTTCACATTGTACAATGAGGCAGTGACACCAGCAGTACTGAGAAGTTCAATGTGCTTCTTCAAGCCTTGGAAAGACCTGATGGCATGCAGAAACATCTCTCGAGCATCATTATTGTCACATCCGTAGGTCTGACAGTACATGATGTAGATGCTGGAAGTGGTGTTAACACTTTTCTGTAAAACTATTTTCATTGCCGCATCCAAAAACTGTTTGATGCAATAATGAGAAGTAAATTCTAAACTGAACATGTCAATCAATACGGCTTCTGCCATCTTTTCTGTCTCTGAAAATGAAAAAACAGACCGTGTTAATGTAGATGTAGAAATCTATTTAAAAACACTGTGGTTGCCTAGCAACATGCTTTGGATAAAGGAAAAATAAAAATTATAGAGAAAAAAAACCCCCAAAACTCACCTTCTCTGATCCCCTGCAGTTGCCGTTTTGAAGCTTACAGTCCCAGCTTCCTCCTTGCTCCTGTAATACCCCACTCAGCCTATCACTGGTTGAGAAGGGACATAACTGTTACATGTCACAGAAACAAGGTCGAAACAAGATCTGTATCAAAACGTCAACTGCAGTGGATCAGGGGAGGTGAGTATCACTTCTTTTTTTATTCTTTCACCACCAAAATTAACTACAATGGTGTCTGTCTGATTTTCTTCAAGAGATCGGTCATTTCACTGGAAAAACAAAATGAAAGAGTGTAGCATTTTTTCTTCCCATTTTGACAGAATTCTAAACTTCCCAGTATAGGCAGTGCTGTACCACTGCTCCTGCACCAAAACAATGGGAACTGTGCAGAGGTTTGCTTCTTTTTTTAAATTCCCCTTAAAGCGTAACTGTCATTTCAGGGTCATTTTTCTGAAAACATTAAATATCAACAGTACAAGCGATTTTAAAAAACTCTCCCAGTCTCCCCCCTCACATCAAATGAAGCAGGATTTCTGTCTCCATTATGTGGCTATGGAGAAGGGAGGGGCTGTTAGGAGTGACTGAGCACAGAGGATTTCTGAAAAGCACAACACCTGCAATCTTCTCTCAGTAAGTTCATAGATAAGCACTGACCTTTCTGACACCTGAATTTAGCGTTTTAGGTGCCCAGAGAGTCTACAAACAGCTGACCTTCATGTCACCTCTTCCTGCTCCCTCATCTCCCTCGGCCCCTCCCCCCTTCATAGGCTTACAATGGAGAGAGCAGAGCCCGTCTTCACTGGCTTCTCTGTAATGAAGACGTGTTTGCCTGATAATGCACAGATAAGAATTGGGGGGGGGGGGGGGGGGGGGGGGGGGGGAGGGGGGGGGGGAGGCTGGGAGATTGCTTCTTGAGTACAGAAGGCGGCTTTTTTGGCTGATGAAACCTATTACAGAGTTTCTTAAAATTGCTTAGACTACTGATTTCTGCAATAAAAAAAAAAACATGACAGTTACGCTTTAAGTGTGTGTGTGAACAAATAATTACAACGAGAGGGGCGCACAAGGGCACTAGCTACAACAAGGGAGCACAGTGGCCCTATTAGTGTAACATATTAAAGTGTACCGGTCATCAAAAATGACTTGACATATTGGGCATGTCGAAAGTTATTCATGATTGTAGGTCTCACTGCTTAGAGCCACTGGGATCAGGAGATATATATTTAGGGAGAGCGCAGCAGCAGCACAATCCACTCCCTGTCATATCTACAGTCATAGCCAAAAGTTTGGAGAATGACACAAATATTATATTTCCACATGATCTGCTGCCCTCTGGTTTTTGTGTGTTTGTCAGATGTTTTTATCACATACAGAAATATAATTGCAATCATATTATGAGTAACAAAAGCTTATATTGACAGAATGAGTTAATGCAGCAAGTCAATATTTGCAGTGTTGACCCTTCTTCAAGACCTCTGCAATTCTCCCTGGCATGCTCTCAATCAACTTCTGGACCAAATCCTGAGGCCTTATGCACACGTTCCGTAATTTACAGATCCGAGTTAGTGCACATTGATGTCTATTGGGCTATTCACACGATGAGTAGCACAAATGGATGAAAATCAATCCTGAAAAAAATGTCCTAGTACGGACCCTAATTTTTTTTACGGATCCTCTCATTGAAATCAATTGTTTACGGATTGTAACATGTTGGTATCCGTATTTCCGTAAAAGAATACGGATGAAGTGCATAGAAAATCATTGGAGTAGTAAAAAAATGGATTTATGGAAATACGGATGCAATTCGGATGTCCAATCTGTAAATTTTAGCAGGTTGTTTCAGTAGCAGACAAAATTACTGAACGTGTGCATAAGGCCTGACTGATAGCAGTCCATTCTTGTACAATCAATGCTTGCATTTTGTCAGAATTTGTTGGTTTTTGTTTGTCCACCCGTCTCTTGATGATAGACCACAAGTTCTCAATGGGATTATGATCTAGGGAGCTTCCAAGCCGTAGACCCAAAATCTCTATGTTTTGTTCCCTGAGCCATTTAGTTATCACCTTTGCTTTATGGCAAGATGCTCCATCATGCTGGAAAAGGCATTGTTGATCGCCAAACTGCTCTTGGATGGTTGGGAGAGGTTGCTCTTGGAGGACATTCTTGTACCATTCTTTACTCATGGCTGTGTTTTTAGGCAAGACTGTGAGAGAACCGATTCCCTGGCTGTGAAGCAACCCCACACATGAATGGTTTCAGGATGCTTTACAGTTGGCATGAGACAAGACTGGTGGTAGCGCTCACCTCGTCTTCTCCGAATAAGCTGTTTTCCAGATGTTCCAAACAATCGGAAAGGGGATTCATCAGAGAAAATGATTTTATCCCAGTCCTCAGCAGTCCACTCCCTTTACCTTTTGCAGAAAATCAGTCTGTCCCTGATGTTTTTTTTCTGGAGTGAAGTGGCTTCTTTGCTGCTCTCCTTGAGACCAGGCCTTGCTCCAAGAGTCTCCACCTCACAGTGCGTGCAGATGCACTCACACCTGCCTGCTGCATTTCCTGAGCAAGCTCTGCACTGCCGGTAGCCTGATCCCGCAGCTGAAACACTTTTAAAGTGACTGTACCACCAGGCCCATGCAGAAGCAATGGAGGCGGGCCGACCCACCCTTAGTGGGAAGAAACCCTAGCCCCTCCATGATATGACTCCATTAGAATCAATGGAACCCTATTATAGAGGGGCTAGGGTTTCCTCCCACTAAAGGTGGGTCGGCCCGCCTCCAGTGCTTCAGCCTGGGCCTGGTGGTACCGTCACTTTAAGAGACGGTCCTGACACTTGCTGGTCTTTCTTGGGCACCCTGGAGCCTTTCTGGCAACAATGGAACCTCTCTCCTTGAAGTTCTTGATGATGCGATAGATTGTTGACTGAGGTGCAATCTTTCTAGCTGCGATACTCCTCCCTGATAGGCCATTTTTGTGCAGTGCAATGATGACTGCACGTGTTTCTCTAGAGATAACCTTGGTTAAAGGACAACTCCAACTCCCCCCCCCCCCCCAAAAAAAAAACCACAGACACACACAGACACCATCCCTCCGGTGACGATCGCCACTCCATTCGCTCGCCGTCCGCCTCACCGTCACCTGCCTCCGCCGTCCAGCGATGTCTCTTGCTTCCGGGTCCATGAGAGAGAAAAGGCTGCCAGTGCGCTTGCGCACCGGCAGCCTTTTCATTGGCTGGAGCGCATCACATGGCTTCCAGCAAGCTCAGCCAATCAGGGCTGAGCAAGCTGGAAGCCATGTGATGCGCTCCAGCCAATGAAAAGGCTGCTGGTGCGCATGTGCACCAGCAGCCTTTTCTCTCCCATTCACTCTCAATGAAGACGCCGAAGAGGAAGACGACCCGGACCGCCCCCCAGCTCTCACGTCACCCGACACCAGAGAAGAGGACCGTGACGACTGTATACATTCTTTAACTTCCGGGGTGGGGGAAGGGGGCCAGACCGGGTATTAAACCACATTACAACGAGATCTGAACATACCCTATAATGTAAGTCTATGAGGGTATACGGTCAGAATTAGTGGATGGCGCTGCGGACGCACTCTCTCCCCAGCTATACCGCCCGATCACACTGGGTCTCAGCACTGAGCCCTTCTTTTGTTTGTTATTAATGTGCATGTAAGCCTCCTGTATTAAAATCAATAGAAGAGGTAAAACGCACGTTTGTAAGGTGCTGATACAGACATAAAAAAAAAAAAAACTTTATTTCCCACGTGAAGGTGCCCTATAGCCATCCTAGTGCGCCGCACCCGGACCGCAGGGCTCCGTGCCGCACCCGGACCGCAGGGCCCCGTGCCGCACCCGGACCGCAGGGCCCCGTGCCGCACCCGGACCGCAGGGCTCCATGCCGCACTGCCTCACACAGGCGCCTCTGCCATCATGGCCGCTGTCCCACACAGGTGGGGGCGGGGTCTGCTTAGCGGCCGCCACCGGTCACAACCAGATGAGGGATTTAGTGGAAATGGCCTGTAAACCAGGGAGCCCTCGGTAACGCCTCACACAGCTGCGGCATCCCCGGGTATCCGTTAGTGCGGCCGGTGTGTACCCACACTCCCACATCCACCCCGCACCGTGCCGTGCCCAGCCGGCAGCCGCCTATGTCACCCAGCGGGAGCCTCCTCCGTACCTGTTATCCGGGCACAGGGCGCCGCCTGCAGGATGATCGCACCGATAGACGGGAGCTGCAGCACCTCAGTAACAACAGCCGAGTGACGAGTATGGAAGGGGAGGAGCCACAGGTCACTGTACGTTACTGAGGGGGGACTGTATCCGGGTCATGCGGTCCTGCTTGGTGGGGGGGGGGGATGATATTACCATCACGTGACCAGTCCGTACTGTGGCTACTGTAACACGGTATAGTAGATTATTTAAGGGAACTTTTCTTCAACCTTCGTGGTTGTAAAACTACAACTGTCAGCATGCCCTCTGTGCGCTCATAGAATAGAAACCGCTATGTAGTTTTCCTGCGCATGCGCTGATTGGCGGCGTAGTAGCGCCCACTACAGGGCAGTACTATATTTGCATGTCCCTGTAGGGCACAGTGTAGAAGCTGCTGCCTTGTATACAGTATATAGGACACTGCATACAGGATATACACATACCTCCCAACTTTTGCAAAAAGCAAAGAGGGACATGTGTGCCGCGGTCCCCATAGCCACGCCCCCATAGCAACCCTCCATAGCCACGCCCCCATAGCAACCCTCCATAGCCACTCCCCTACAGTCACCACATGCTGCTGACTGAATAGTGCCCTATACAGTATCCAATCCTCCCCAAAATGCCCTATATAGTGGCAAATCCCCCATTATAGTGCCCCACATAGTAGCCTATGCCCCCATATAGTGCCCCACATAGTAGCCTATGCCCCCATATAGTGCCCCACATAGTAGCCAATCCCCATATAGTGCCCCACATAGTAGCCCATGCCCCCATATAGTGCCCCACATAGTAGCCTATGCCCTCATATAGTGCCCCACATAGTAGGAAATCCCCATATAGTGCCCCACATAGTAGGAAATCCCCCATTATAGTGCCCCACATAGTAGCCTATGCCCCCATATAGTGCCCCACATAGTAGCCAATCCCCATATAGTGCCCCACATAGTAGCCCATGCCCCCATATAGTGCCCCACATAGTAGCCTATGCAGGGCCGGCCTTAGGGTAGATGGCGCCCTGTGCGAAACTTTCTTTTGGCGCCCCCCCGCCCCTGTTGATACCCACTAATGGTGACATAGACTAAATCTCACAGCCTCCCATTCCTCCAGACAACCCCCCACAACAAAACCACAAACTGGACAGAAGGCTGTAGTATTTAGATACAATATACTAAATCCTACTACAACAAGCTCCACCCCTAAACCCCAGCCCCCCCAAACCCCCGACCCCCGATAGAAGTACCATCTATGTATGTATCTACCAATCATCTACCCCCCCCCCCCCCCCGTTATATATGTGACCTTTTAATCACTTTTTGAATTTGATGTGACTTCACTAAAAAACTGCAAATTTGGACTTGGCCTATTTGGCAATTACACTGTTTACCGTAGGGGCAGTAGTTATGTACTGTTTAGCTGTATGGTATGCTGGGGGCAGTAGTTATGCACTGTTTAGCTGTTGGGGTATGCTGGGGACAGTAGTTATGCACTGTTTAGCTGTTGGGTATGCTGGGGGCAGTAGTTATGCACTGTTTAGCTGTTGGGGTATGCTGGGGGCAGTAGTTATGCACTGTTTAGCTGTTGGGTATGCTGGGGGCAGTAGTTATGTACTGTTTAGCTGTATGGTATGCTGGGGGCAGTAGTTATGCACTGTTTAGCTGTTGGGGTATGCTGGGGACAGTAGTTATGCACTGTTTAGCTGTATGGTATGCTGGGGCAGTAGTTATGCACTGTTTAGCTGTATGGTATGCTGGGGGCAGTAGTTATGCACTGTTTAGCTGTATGGTATGCTGGGGGCAGTAGTTATGCACTGTTTAGCTGTATGGTATGCTGGGGGCAGTAGTTATGTACTGTTTAGCTGTTGGGGTATGCTGGGGGCAGTAGTTATGCACTGTTTAGCTGTTGGGGTATGCTGGGGGCAGTAGTTATGCACTGTTTAGCTGTTGGGGTATGCTGGGGGCAGTAGTTATACACTGTTTAGCTGTTGGGGTATGCTGGGGACAGTAGTTATGTACTGTTTAGCTGTTGGGTATGCTGGGGGCAGTAGTTATGCACTGTTTAGCTGTTGGGGTATGCTGGGGGCAGTAGTTATGTACTGTTTAGCTGTTGGGTATGCTGGGGGCAGTAGTTATGTACTGTTTAGCTGTTGGGTATGCTGGGGGCAGTAGTTATGCACTGTTTAGCTGTTGGGTATGCTGGGGGCAGTAGTTATGCACTGTTTAGCTGTTGGGTATGCTGGGGGCAGTAGTTATGCACTGTTTAGCTGTTGGGGTATGCTAAGGGGAATAGTTATGTACTGTTTAGCTGTTGGGGTATGCTGGGGACAGTAGTTATGCACTGTTTAGCTGTTGGGGTATGCTGGGGGTAGTAGTTATGCACTGTTTAGCTGTTGGGGTATGCTGGGGGCAGTAGTTATGCACTGTTTAGCTGTTGGGTATGCTGGGGGCAGTAGTTATGCACTGTTTAGCTGTTGGGTATGCTGGGGGCAGTAGTTATGCACTGTTTAGCTGTTGGGTATGCTGGGGGCAGTAGTTATGCACTGTTTAGCTGTTGGGTATGCTGGGGGCAGTAGTTATGCACTGTTTAGCTGTTGGGGTATGCTGGGGGTAGTAGTTATGCACTGTTTAGCTGTTGGGTATGCTGGGGGTAGTAGTTATGCACTGTTTAGCTGTTGGGTATGCTGGGGGTAGTAGTTATGCACTGTTTAGCTGTATGGTATGCTGGGGGCAGTAGTTATGTACTGTTTAGCTGTTGGGGTATGCTGGGGGCAGTAGTTATGCACTGTTTAGCTGTTGGGTATGCTGGGGGTAGTAGTTATGCACTGTTTCAGCTGTTGGGGTATGCTGGGGGCAGTAGTTATGCACTGTTTAGCTGTTGGGTATGCTGGGGGTAGTAGTTATGCACTGTTTAGCTGTTGGGGTATGCTGGGGGTAGTAGTTATGCACTGTTTCAGCTGATATATAGATAGATAGAGATAGATAGATAGAAGGGAAAGAGGTAGAGAGACAGAGGAGAGAGAAGCATCAGACTTACAGCAGGGGCCCAGGATCCTGGAGGCTGCAGCATTGCTGAGGAGGAGGAGGGAGGACGCACATGGCTGGGCAGAGGTCACAGGTCAGCACACTGATGGGACCTGAGCACACTGCAGGCTGCAATGCGGCAAGAAAAAAGTCAGCCTCCCACCCGTGGTGTGTACCGGGGGCGGGGCTTGTCGGCGGGGGGCGGAGCTTACCGGGATCAACCCGGAACATTACTTTACCAGGTCCCTAGCCCGTCTATTGTCTGGAGCAGGCGGCCAGCTAGAGGGCGCTCTGGCAGACAGACAGAACGTCTGTCTGTCTGCCAGACCAGTTAGGTGTGCAGCTGACTGTCTGCCAGAGCGCCCCCTAGCTGGCCAGGAGTGATGCGCCCTGTGCAACCGCACAGCTCGCACACCCCAAAGGCCGGCCCTGAGCCTATGCCCCCATATAGTGCCCCACATAGTAGCCTATGCCCCCATATAGTGCCCCACATAGTAGCCAATCCCCATATAGTGCCCCACATAGTAGCCAATCCCCCCCATATATGCCCCAGATAGTAGCCTATGCCCTCATATAGTGCCCCACATAGTAGCCAATCCCCATATAGTGCCCCACATAGTAGCCAATCCCCCCCATATATGCCCCACATAGTAGCCTATGCCCTCATATAGTGCCCCACATAGTAGCCAATCCCCATATAGTGCCCCACATAGTAGCCAATCCCCATATAGTACCCCACATAGTAGCCAATCCCCCCATATAGTGCCCCACATAGTAGCCAATCCCCATATAGTGCCCCACATAGTAGTCAATCCCCATATAGTGCCCCACATAGCAGCCAATCCCACCATATAGTGCCCCACATAGTAGCCAATCCCACCATATAGTGCCCCACATAGTAGCCAATGCCCCCATAGAGTGCCCCACATAGTAGCCAATGCCCCCATATAGTGCCCCACATAGTAGCCAATGCCCCATATAGTGCCCACATAGTAGCCAATGCCCCCATATATGCCCCACAAAGTAGCCAATCCCCCATATAGTTCCCACATAGTAGCCAATGCCCCACATAGTAGCCAATGCCCTCATATAGTGACCCACATAGTAGCCAATGCCCCCAAATATGCCCCACATAGTAGCCAATGCCCCTCATAGTAGCCAATCCCCCATATAGTGCCCACATAGTAGCCAATGCCCCCATATATGCCCCACATAGTAGCCAATGCCCCCATATAGCGTCCTACAGAGTAGCCAACCCCCCATATAGTGCCCCACATAGTAGCCAATCCCCCCATATATGCCCCACAGAGTAGCCAATCCCCCATATATGCCCCACAGAGTAGCCAATGCCCCCATATAGCGCCTCCCATAGTAGCCAATGCCCCCATATAGCGCCCCACAGAGTAGCCAATACCCCCATATATGCCCCACATAGTAGCCAATACCCCCATATATGCCCCACATAGTAGCCTATGCCCTCATATAGTGCCCCACATAGTAGCCAATCCCCATATAGTGCCCCACATAGTAGCCAATCCCCATATAGTTCCCCACATAGTAGCCAATCCCCATATAGTGCCCCACATAGTAGTCAATCCCCATATAGTGCCCCACATAGCAGCCAATCCCACCATATAGTGCCCCACATAGTAGCCAATGCCCCCATAGAGTGCCCCACATAGTAGCCAATGCCCCCATATAGTGCCCCACATAGTAGCCAATGCCCCATATAGTGCCCACATTGTAGCCAATGCCCCCATATATGCCCCACAAAGTAGCCAATCCCCCATATAGTTCCCACATAGTAGCCAATGCCCCACATAGTAGCCAATGCCCTCATATAGTGACCCACATAGTAGCCAATGCCCCCAAATATGCCACACACAGTAGCCAATGCCCCTCATAGTAGCCAATCCCCCATATAGTGCCCACATAGTAGCCAATGCCCCCATATATGCCCCACATAGTAGCCAATGCCCCCATATAGCGTCCTACAGAGTAGCCAACCCCCCATATAGTGCCCCACATAGTAGCCAATCCCCCCATATATGCCCCACAGAGTAGCCAATCCCCCATATATGCCCCACAGAGTAGCCAATGCCCCCATATAGCGCCTCCCATAGTAGCCAATGCCCCCATATAGCGCCCCACAGAGTAGCCAATACCCCCATATATGCCCCACATAGTAGCCAATACCCCCATATATGCCCCACATAGTAGCCTATGCCCTCATATAGTGCCCCACATAGTAGCCAATCCCCATATAGTGCCCCACATAGTAGCCAATCCCCATATAGTGCCCCACATAGTAGCCAATCCCCATATAGTACCCCACATAGTAGCCAATCCCCCCATATAGTTCCCCACATAGTAGCCAATCCCCATATAGTGCCCCACATAGTAGTCAATCCCCATATAGTGCCCCACATAGCAGCCAATCCCACCATATAGTGCCCCACATAGTAGCCAATGCCCCCATAGAGTGCCCCACATAGTAGCCAATGCCCCCATATAGTGCCCCACATAGTAGCCAATGCCCCATATAGTGCCCACATTGTAGCCAATGCCCCCATATATGCCCCACAAAGTAGCCAATCCCCCATATAGTTCCCACATAGTAGCCAATGCCCCACATAGTAGCCAATGCCCTCATATAGTGACCCACATAGTAGCCAATGCCCCCAAATATGCCACACATAGTAGCCAATGCCCCTCATAGTAGCCAATCCCCCATATAGTGCCCACATAGTAGCCAATGCCCCCATATATGCCCCACATAGTAGCCAATGCCCCCATATAGCGTCCTACAGAGTAGCCAATCCCCCATATAGTGCCCCACATAGTAGCCAATCCCCCATATATGCCCCACAGAGTAGCCAATCCCCCATATATGCCCCACAGAATAGCCAATGCCCCCATATAGCGCCTCCCATAGTAGCCAATGCCCCCATATAGCGCCCCACAGAGTAGCCAATCCCCCATATATGCCCCACATAGTAGCCAATACCCCCATATATGCCCCACATAGTAGCCAATCCCCCATATAGTGTGGCCCCAGCTAAAAAAACAATAAACCAGTAACTCACCTGTCCGCCGGCCCCAGCAGCTCCTCTCCCGGCAGAGCGCGCACTCCCGTCATCCTCCGGGGCGGGCAGCGGGGTACAGAGTCACTGACTGTGCCGGAAGTGAGTCATGAAAGAGGCTGCAGGTCACTTCCGGTACAGTCAGTGTCTGTATACCCCGCTGCCCCGGAGGATGACAGGAGTGCGCGCTCTGCCGGGAGAGGAGCTGCTGGGGCCGGCGGACAGGTGAGTTACTGGTTTATTGTTTTTTTCGCTGGGGCCACATATAATGCGGGACAAGGGGGGGCGTTCTGGGACCGCGGGACAGCACCCCGAAAACTGGACTGTCCCGCGGAATCCGGGACAGTTGGGAGGTATGTATACAGCTGCAGTGATATATAGTGACTCCTGGCGGCAGCGGCCTAGTAACATCAGGGTGGAAAGGGCCATGTGTTTTCTTCCTTCCCAGTCTAATGCTACAAAAACATGGCCACTTCCCCCCTCTCTTGTCTCCAGATTGGGTGGAGTTTCAAACTCAATTCCATTGAAGTAAATGGAGCTTAAAGGGGTTATCCAACACTACAAAGAGATGGCCACTTTCTTCCAGAGACAGCCCCACTCTTGTCTCCAGCTTGGGCGGGGTTTTGCTGCTCAGTTCCATTGAAATAAATGGAGCTTAATTGCAAACTGCACCTTAACTGGAGACAAGAGTCATGTTGTCTCTGAAAGAAAGTGGCCATGTTTTTGTAGCATTGGATAACCCCTTATTGACCCCTTAGTGACCGCCTATACGGCTTTTTACGGCAATCACTAATGGGCTCTATTCTGCTGCCATCAGCTTTTTACGGCAATGGCAGAGAATAGAGCTGCGGCGCCGGTAGGGCCCCCACCCCATCCCCCCAGCTACCTCCGGTAGCTGGGGTGTTGGGGCAGTGTGTGGGGTCTGTCCCGTCCGCCCCCCGTACCGGCGATCGCGGTTATAAACGTTATAACGGCGTCCGCCAGTATCCGGTGTTACCTGCACCGCTGCAGTCATTCATCTCCTCTCACCGTGAATCCACGGTGAGAGGAGATGAATGTAGTGGATTAACTCCCTAGTGCCCGGTCACTAACCCTCCCCTCCCCCGGCGGCCATCACTTACAAGATGGCCGCCGCCATAACTGTGAACAGACTCTCTCTGTTCACAGTGATGGAGAAGTTTTTGCTGCAGAAAACCCATGCTCTCTGCCCCGTGGGGTACCGTTCTACTCAGGATAACCTGCGTTAAAGATTTTGGGGTGAATTTTCTGTCCTGTTTCTGGGGAAATTGAGACATTTCTAATTAAAAGAACATATTTTTGGAAAAATTATAGGTTTTCACTTTTACCAGCCAATTTTCAATACTTTCCTCTAATACCTGTAGGGTCAAAATGCTCACCACACCCCAAGATGAATTCTTTGAGGGGTGCACTTTCCAAAATGGACTGACTTATGGGAGGGGTTCACTCCGCTGACAAAATGGGGTGCATTATGGGGGGATTTCACTTCGCTGGCGCTACAGGGGCAAACGCACCTGGCACTCAGAAACTTCTTCAGCAAAATCTGCACTGAAAATGCTAATTGGCGCTCCCTTCCTTCTGAGCCCTGCTGTGTGCCCATACAGTGGTTTATGCCCACATATGGAGTACCGTTCTACTCAGGAGAATCTGCATTACAGATTTTGGGGTCCGTTTTCTCTCCTGTTCCTCGTGAAATTTAGAAATTTCAAACTAAACAAACATATTATTGGAAAAATTCAAGTTTTTCATTTTTACGGTCTAATTTTGAATACTTTCCTCTCATACCTGTGGGGTCAAAATGCTCACCACACCCCAAGATGAATTCTTTGAGGTGTTTACTTTCCAAAATGGGGTGACTTATGGCGATATTGTACTCCGCTGACACTACAGGGGCACTGCAAACGCACCTGGCGCTCAGAAACTTCTTCAGAAAAATCTGCACTGCAAAAGCTAATTGGCGCTCCCTTCCTTCTGAGCCCCTCTGTGTGCCCATACAGTGGTTTATGCCCACATATGGGGTACCATTCTACTCAGGAGAACCTGCGTTACAAACTTTGGGGTACGTTTTCTCTCCTGTTCCTCGTATAATTGAGAAATTTTAAACAGATCAAACATATTATTGGAAAAATGTGTGGTTTTCATTTTTACTGTCTAATTGTGAATACTTTCCTCTAATACCTGTGGGGTCAAAATGCTCATCCTACTCCAAGATGAATTATTTGAGGGGTTTAGTTTCCAAAATGGGGTGACTTATGGCGAGATTTTACTCCGCTGGCATTACAGGGGCGCTGCAAATGCACCTGGCGCTCAGAAACTTCTTCAGCAAAATCTGCATTGAAAAAGCAAATTGGCGCTCCTTCCATTCTGAGCCCGGCTGTGTGCCCATACAGTGGTTTATGCCCACATATGGGGTACCGTTGTACTCAGGAGAACCTGCGTTACAAATGTTGTGGTGTATTTTCTTTCCTGTTCCTCGGGAAATTGAGAAATTTCAAACTAAACCAACATATTATTAAAAAAATTGAGTTTTTCATTTTTACTGTCTAATTTTGAATACTTTACTCTAATACCTGTGGGGTCAAAATGCTCACCGCACACCAAGTTGAATTCTTTGAGGGGTGCACTTTCCAAAATGGGGTGCATTATGGGGGGATTTCACTTCGCTGGCGCTACAGGGGCACTGCAAACGCACCTGTCACTCAGAAACTTCTTCAGCAAAATCTGCATTGAAAAAGCTAATTGCTGCTCCCTTCCTTCTGAGCCCTGCTGCGTTACAAATTTTGGGGTACGTTTTCTCTCATGTTCCTTTTGAAAATAAGAAACTTTAATCTTATATATATTAATCTTAATATATTATTATCTTAATATATTATTGGAAATTTAAAATGTTCTATTTTTTTATGGCCTAATGGTAAACACTTTCCTCCAGCCCCTGTAGGATTAATTCTTTAAGGTGTCTAGTTTCCAAAATGGGGTCACTTATGGCGGTTTCCAGGATACACGCCTCCTAAATCCATTTAAAAAAAGAACTGGTCCCTAAAAAAAAAATCAGTTTTGGAAACTTTCAAAAAAAAATAATAATTAGCTGATAAATTTATAAGCCCTGTAACACCCTAAAAAAGTAAAATATGTTTACCAAATTATGCCAGAATAAAGAAGACATGTTGGTAATGTGACTTAGTAACTAATTTATGTGCTATGACTTCCTTTTTTCAGAGGCAGAGAATTTCAAAGTTCATAAAATGCTAATTTTTCTAATTTTTCATGATATTTTGATGTTTTTCATAAAAAACACACAAAGTAGTGACCAAATTTTGCCACTAACATAAAGTACCATATGTGATGAAAAAACAATCTCAGAATCGCTAGCATATGTAAAAGCATCACTGAGCTATAAGCGCATAAAGTGAGACAGGTCAGATTTTGAAAAATGAGCCTGGTCATTAAAGGGGTAGTGCGGCGGTAAAGAATTATTTACAGAATAACACACATTACAAAGTTATACAACTTTGTAATGTATGTTATGTCTGTGAATGGCCCCCTTCCCCGTGTCCCACCACCCCCACCTGTGTACCCGGAAGTGTAGTGCGCTATACTCACCTGTCACGTGCCGACACCCGTCTCCGATCTTCAGCGAGTGACGTCTTCTTCGGCCGGCGGACGAACAGCTCCGAATGTCCCGAATGCCGGCCGCCCTCTGCAGCGTCATCCGATACTCAGCCGCGATTAGCTGAGCATAACTGTGCTCAGTCAATCGCGGCTGAGCAGCTGATGATGCGGCCGCGTCATCAGCCGTTCAACCGCGATTGGCTGAGCATAACTGTGCTCAGCCAATCGCGGCTGAGCACAGTTGTGACGCGGCGGAGGGGGGACGGGCGGCAGCGACTTGGCCGTCCGTCCGTCCGTCAGAAGATGACGTTTGGCACAAGATGGGGGAGGGCCTCGACACGGATCAGGTAATGTATAATGCACCAACACTTCCGGGTACACAGGTGGGGGTGGTGGGACACGGGGAACGGGGCGATTCACAGACATAACATACATTACAAAGTTGTATAACTTTGTAATGTGTGTTATTCTGTGAATAATTTCTAAACGCCGCACTACCCCTTTAAGGCCCAAACTAGCTGCAGCACGAAGGGGTTAATTGCAAACCACACCTGACCTGGAGACAAGAAAGGGGGAAAAGTGGCCATGTTTTTGTAGCGCTAACAAAACATGGTGGGACGGCTGGTTCCCGGTTCTTCCCAGTACCACTGTGCGCGGTGTGTACTGGAGTAATAATGTGGGGGTTAGCCCTGTTCACTTTACAGGTAACACCAAGCTCCAGCCTAGGGCTGGGTTCACACTATGTTTTTTTTGCATTCCTTTTTTTTCTTTTACATAAATGGATGCAATTGTGTGCATCCCTTTTTCCACTGACTTCCGTATTAAAAAAAAAAGGATCAAAACACATCTGTTTTTGTTAACATAACCAAAAAACGTACCAGACCTTATTATTGGATGTGTTTTGAATGATCCTTTTTTTTTTTTAATGAAAGTCAATTGAAAAATTGAAACACACATATGCATCTATCTTTTGCAAAAACGGATAGAAAAAAATGTAGTGTGAACCCAGCCTTAGCAATGAATAAGTGATAAGTACTGGAATTTATAATAGAAGTTATATTTTAATAGTCACATTCCCTGCTCTGGTAATAATATAGCAGACATTTACACCATTCATCCATAGATGTCATAGAATAAAAAACTTACACCAAAACTTCATTCAGCACATTTTATTTCTGTGTTTAGATAACCACTATTGTGTCTATAAGGTCACCCATCTTCCTAGTTTGGATACTCTAGCATCTATGCATCACTTAGGCTGCATTCACACGTCCGTATATTTTGCGGAGTGAATGGCTGTCCTGGATTGTTTCCCCGCAGCGGATGAACACTTTGAATCTCGGTGGCACTGTATGACAGAGCTGCGCGGCACTGATGTAACTTGTAGACATCAATATATTATACCGGGAGCCGGCGGTGCTGGCACAGTTTATCCCTGCTGTCATCCTCATCAGTGCATACTGTATAGGAGCCAGATGATAGGTTTCATTTTCTGAGTTTATTGTTTGGTGTTTTTGTAGTGGAGTTAGGTTTTTTTGTTTTGTTAGCTTAGTTTTTTGAGGTTTCAGCACAAACAGGAGCCTTAATTGGATTTGTTTTTGCAGAACCTGCTTACATGAATCCCCAGCTTACTCTAATAGATTCCCCAGGCTGAGCGCTCTTTGCCCAACATAGGAATCTTGGCTTGCTGCCACATGCTGACTGCCACATGGTTTTACACACAAAAGCAGAATGTTTTTTGTGCACAGTGCACTTTCTGATTTATTTTTGGCTTGGTATTGGAATCCATCTGACAGACAGCATTACTAAGTGCTTAGCGTTCGCTTAACTCCCCATTATTACTCCAGTATAATTAAATTAAATGTATTTTTCATAACCAGTCAGATATGAAATCAAGCAGTAGCAGCCTGGCATTACCAGGGGTTGGACAATTTGTAAGCAAACGCTAAACCTCAGCTTAGTAATGGATGCCAAGTGAAAGAGCCAGTGATCAGCCGTTTAGTGGCTCATTTATTTTTTTGTGGGCCATGCAATTTACCTTTTTGGCATCGCTCTGTGTAAACAGGTGATGTGCGTCCGACAATGACACACTTATTGTACTTATTACATAATGCGGCACACAAGAAGGTACATAAAGAGTATATGGGCACAAAAATGGCTTCTAGGACTTCCAGTTCCAGCGCGCACAGGATGGCAGCACTGTGAAGGAGCTCCCACAGTAACTCGCTATAGACTCGGCTCCCAGCTGTTACCCGTTACCACGGTAAATACCAGAGCACCTGACATACTCCTCTACCCGTTAGGGACATGGAGAAACAACAGCAGCGCGCTGGGAAGCAACACAGAGCCCCCTCTTCCTCTATACCTCTCCCACAGAGGGAGAAAACAAAATCCAAGATGGCTGTGTCTCCTCACACAGCAGCGCAGCACATCACCACAGGAGACACAAATATAAATCATTCACCTCCTGCTTCTTCTGAAATGGTCACAAATGACCCCAACACTGAATCTTTTATTCCTGGACTGTCTATTTCCTGTAAATCACTAGCCATAGAAGTGGCCAAAATAATAATACCAGACATTACTGCTTCCTTGGAAGCCACTATAATGACCTCACTATCTGCTATACAGGGAGACATTTCTCATCATACCTCCCAAATACATGAATTAGAAGAGCGCCTAGGGTTAGTGGAGGATGAACTAGCCACGACTAAATCTAAGCTACAAACAACTATGAAACTTACAGCAACATTAAGGGACAAGACAGATGATCTAGAAAATAGATCAAGACGGAGTAACCTTCGCATAATAGGTCTGCTTGAAAGCATAGCATTGTCACAATTATCCATCATCTGTACCTCAGAATTACCACAGACCCTAGGTTTACAAGGCTCTTGTCAAGTAGAAAGGGAACATCGTATAGGCCCTCCAGCAAACACTTTAACCCCTTCCAAAAAGGCGACTACTAACAAACCGAGACAAGTGATAGTCAAATATCTTAATTATGCAGATAAAGCTGCTATTTTACAGGCGTTTAGGAAAATGAAAACAAGTTCTTATAAGAGGTCACAAAATTCTGATATTCAATGACTATTCTGCTACAGTAGTCCAAAAACGAAAAGCATTTGCACCAATATGTACGGCTCTAGCACAGCAGCAAATAAGATTTGCACTTGTCTTCCCTGCTATTCTAAAAGTCTTCAAATCAGATGGATCTACCAGTGTATACCAGACCCCTGAAGAAGCTTCGTCTCTCCTAGAGAATTTGAGAGACCCGACTTCTGCTACTCCTCCTGGGGATAAGAACAAGAGACGACGTCTTGATAGTCCTACATCTCCTTCAGCAGATATGGAGTGATGAACTATACTGACTAACATGTCTAACAAGAGTCATCATCTTACTTCAGATATTTATTTATATCTCCTATTCCTTTATATTCCAGCATTTTCTCCCTTTACTTATGCTCCTCCTATTCTACTATGACTTCCTAAGGTTTCACCTTAAAGAAAGAGTTTTCCTTTACCAAATTAGTCATGGCATTTGTTTACTTGTACAAATCCTGCTTGAATAGGAAAATGTATAGGAAGAGATATTGCTATGTAGTATTATTGATATTAGCGAGTTACGTTTTCTCGCCATGTTTCTATTTGTTTTCTATTTCTTCTTTTTCTTGTATCTTTCTATTTTCTCACCAGGCTATATGCCCGCTCGGAGTCAGCGAATACTCCGTATGTTTCTGTGTGAAAAAAGTGAAGTCTTATACCAACTTTCTTTCGCTTATTTAGTTGTAAGATTTAGATATATTGCAATATTATTGCTATACAGCTCTCTATATATATTATGTAAGGTTTTTTTCAGGTTTTATGCTCTCAGGTGTAATTGTAACATGAATCTCTCATCTATATTTTTCTTATCCCTACTACTGCTGTGTGCTCTTGGGGTGCCTGCCTCTTATCACTTCATCCGCTCCTGGCTTTTATGAAAATCGTTTCTTGGAATGTAAAAGGTTTGCGCTCTCCTTCCAAAAGAGCGCTCATCCTTAAACACCTTAGAAGACTGGGAGCGGATGTGGCGTTATTACAGGAATCTCATTTGTCTGAATCAGATTATGTTAGAATGAAAAGGTTTTGGGTAGGTGAAGTCTTTGGATCTCCTGCTCAAAATAGGAAGCGTGGTGTGGTAACTCTTATTCATAGAAATTTTGTCCACTTTATTGTTTCTCAAACCTCAGACTCAGAAGGGAGATTTCACCACATGGTTTTGGATACTCCATCTGGACATATAAGCTTATATAATGTTTATGGCCCTAATAACAGACGAGCTCCATTTTTCCAACACTTAGAATCATCCCTTCTTCAAGATGGTGAATCCAAAATAATAGTAGGAGGTGACCTCAATACAGTTTTACACCCGCATGAAGATAGGAAACGTTCCACTCCTCTGACAAGGAATTCTCCTACTCCTGAATTATTTTTAACAAATTTGTTATCTAGTACTCATCTAGTGGATTCCTGGCGTCATCTTCATCCTGAAGAAAGAGAATTTTCTTTTTCCTCACATTCTCAGATGGCTTGGTCCAGACTTGACTATATGTTAGTCTCACAGGGAGCCTTGAGCCTACTAGATGACTCTGTCATAAATGATATGGTTATATCTGACCATTCTCCGATTACTTTAACCCTATGTGATTCTTTCCCTAAAGGAACAGACATTAATTATTTGGAGATTCCCAGCAGTTTTAGCTTCAGATGAAGTCTTCAAAAATCTTTTTAAAAAATGGTGGTCACAGTTTTGCGACACTAATTCGCAACATACCACAACTCCTATACTGTTCCGGAAAACTGCCAAAGCTGTACTAAGAGGCAATATAATCTCTTATCTCTCTGCACGTAAAAAAGAAGCGACCACCTCTTACAATACTCTTACTACTAAACTTCGTAATGCATACACTACCTTCTTATCTTTACCTTCTGAACAAAATAAATCCCTTTGGTGTATAGCAAAAAAGGAATTTGAATTAGCTCAAGAAAAACTTAATAATTTATATAAAGATCACTATTTTTCTCGTCTTTATAAATATGGTAATAAAACAGGAAAATTATTAGCTAACTTAGCAAAGAGTAAACGCCCTATTTCCCATATCAAAAATATGAAAGATCATAATGGTTTATTACATTCTGATCCAAAAACTATTTCTAATATTCTTCAAAAATTTTACCGATCCCTTTACTCTTCTGATCTTATAGATCCTTTAGCGGGTCAACAGTTTCTCCAGTCTCTGAATCTTCCCAAATTGGATGAATCTTCTCTGGCATCATTAAATGCCCCCATCTCTCCTGAGGATATCTCTAAAACAATATCTTCTATTCATAATAATAAAACACCAGGGCCAGATGGATTTAGTGGAGAATTTTATAAAGTTCTAAATACTGATCTGGTTCCAACTCTCCAAAAAGTATATCAACATATAATAGATAATAAATGCATGTTACCTTCAGGGGAAATGGCCTATATTAGTTTACTCCATAAACTAGGGAAAGACCCACAACTTCCATCCTCATATCGGCCTATTTCTCTTATAAATCAAGATTTAAAAATTCTTACGAAAATTATGGCTGACCGGCTTGCTTTATTTCTCCCTAAGTTGATTAGTAGCCACCAAGTTGGCTTTATAAAGGGCCGCTCAGCGATAACTCATATTAGGACAGTTCTAACCGTACAGGAAGTAGTACGACGAAGGGAAAATCCAAACCATTCACCAGGACTGCTTGCCTTAGACGCTGAAAAGGCATTTGATAATCTTAACTGGGAATGGATGGATATGACCCTCTCTCGTTATGGCATTACAGGACCTTTTAAAGATCTTATCTCTACCATATACAATAACCCAATAGCTCGCATTCATACACCTGGATTCTTGTCTGTCACTTTCCCAATCCTTAAAGGAACCAGACAAGGTTGCCCAGTGTCCCCCCTTCTTTTTGATTTAGCATTAGAGCCCTTAATTAGATTTCTTCTCCTCACACCTGAATTTAAAGGCATTCAAGTAGGCAATGAAGAAGTACGTATAGCTTGCTTCGCTGATGACACCTTATTATTCCTAGAAAATCCCACATCACACATCCCTGGTGTTTTAAAAATCTTTGGCTCATTTTCCGGTTTGAAAATTAATATTACTAAAAGCCAATTGTTACCCTTAATACCACACTTGGCTCCCCATATTTACCCTGAAGGTATAGGTATAGCAAAACAACACCTTTTATATTTAGGAATTAAAATTGGACATACCCCTTCTTCTCTCTACTCATTAAATTATATCCCAATCTTCCAAAAAATAGAACAAGAACTTGATAGGTGGAAAAATGTACCCCTTTCAATCTTAGGCCATATTCATCTTATTAAGATGATGTCATTTGCTAAATTATTGTATCCCTTACAAATGATCCCCTTACTACTAAAACATAAGGATATTTCTCAACTCAGATCAGCCTTTACCAAATTTATTTGAAGGTCAAAACGACCAAGAATAGCATATGATACTCTCAGCCTCCCCAAACATAAAGGTGGTGCTCAATTACCTAATATCAGATTCTATAATTTGGCCTCCATTTTCAGACACATCAGAGACTGGATTAACGGTACTTCTTTCTTTTCTAATTATTCCTTGGAGTCTGCTCTTTCTTCTCCTTGGCCTTTGGCTTCGCTTCTTCACTTCTCTATTTCAGAACTACCCTCACATTTAAAACACAATGTTATTATCCCTGATACCGTTGCCACATGGAAAGCTTTAAGAAAATTGTATAAACTCCCATTTAGTCTTTCTAAGTTTTTCCCATTATGGGACAATCCCCTCTTTCTACATGGTAACATCAATCCTGACTATATGGTATGGAAACAAAAACAAATCACTCACTTAAGTAACTTACTGGACTCAGATAAGGGAGAGTTGTTATCTTGGGAAAAATTTAGAGACATGTATGATATCCCTCCCCATCACCAGGTTTTATTTGAACAACTGTGTTCTTTTGCTATTAATAGAGTTAAATCTTGTGCGAAGGCAGAAAAAACTAATGATTTTGATTTTCTATGCTCCAATTCTTCTCCCACCTTATCTCTTTCACAAATATACCGTAGGATATGTGTTGATTCCTTATACAAATCTCCTCCCCCTTTTCTTCGGAAATGGGCTGCAGAAATACAAACAGATAATTTGGAACAAAAATTGCTAAATAGCATCCGATATGTTACTGCAGCCACTCCCAGTGTGAAATTGAGGGAAATCCACCTTCGGCTACTCCATAAGGCAATTTACGTTTTTAACTTTTCTTACTCCACCATGCCAGATGATTTCTTGACATATTGTCCAAAATGTAAAGAACCTAGCGCAGATTTATTACACTCTGTTTGGTCTTGTTCTCAAATTCAGACATACTGGCAATTAGTACAAACCTTTATTCAGAATACATGGAATGAATTCATACCTCTAACTCTACTCAGTTATGTTTTTCATGTTGTGGTGGCCGGGGATGGAGATCCCTCTGAAAAACCTATAGCCTCAAAATGTATTCATCTTACTCTGTTATTAGCCTTAAAAGGCTTACTAAACCACTGGATCTCTGACACACTTCCCACTATTTCTGAGCTAACAACCTCGCTTAAAGAAACTCTTCATTGGGAAATGCTGGATGCAATCCGCAACAAAGATGTTTCCACAAAAAATTTCATTAAAAAATGGAAATTTTTTCTCATAAAGGTTATGTCGCAGGAGGAGAGGGAAGCTGTTATGAAACACTTTTGTAATACTGTTTGGTATCAGACGGCGGAGGCAAGGGGCACCCTAGGAGTACTCAGAGTACCTTAATTATATTAAAGATAGAGATTCTTTATCTACATTTCTTTCGATCCTGTAGAGCATTAATTTTTGTTCTTTAGATTCTATTGTTTTTCATAGCAAAATTGTTTTCAAACTTACTATATTGTATCCTATTTATGTCTTCCTTTGATATGTAACTGTATTGTTATAGATAAAATTTGAAAAATCTAATAAAAATATTTGGAAAAAAAAAGAAGGTACATAAAGCAACTACTGATCACGGACATAGATGATTGCTTAGTGCTTCTAGTCAGTCTGTGTTATAGGGCCCAAAATACACTTGGCTTTGTGTCCCTTTACATTTTAGATATTAACACTAAAAAAAATTCTGTTTTATTTTAATTTTGAAACTCTTTGTTACCTTTTAAGAAAACTTTGATAAAGATGGCCGCACTTGTGCTTTCTGGTTATGTACCATTTACTGTATTATGTCATTTGTAATCCGACGTAGCTATGCCAGTCTTACCTAAACTGTTATGGTTCTTTTAACCCCTTGCCTCCGCAGCCTGTTTTGGCCTTAATGACCAAGCTAATTTTTCAAAATCTGACCTGTCTCACTTTATGCGCTTATAGCTCAGTGATGCTTTAACGTATGCTAGCGATTCTGAGATTGTTTTTTTGTCACATATGGCACTTTATATTAGTGGCAAAATTTGGTCACTACTTTGTGTGTTTTTTGTAAAAAACATCAAAATATCATGAAAAATTTGAAAATTTTGCATTTTATGAACTTCTGAAATTCTCTGCTTCTAAAAAAGGAAGTCAGAGCACATAAATTAGTTACTAAATCACATTACCAATATGTCCTCTTTATTCTGGCATAATTTGGGAAACATATTTTACTTTTTTAGGCTGTTATGGGGCTTAGAAATTTATTAGCAAATTATCACATTTTGTGAAAGTTTCCAAAACTGATTTTTTTTTAGGGACCAGTTCTTTTTTTAAGTTGATTTAGGAGGCTTGTATGCTGTAAAACCCCATAAGTGACCCCATTTTGGAAACTAGACACCTTAAAGAATTAATCTAGGGGTACAATGAGCATTTTAACCCTACAGGGGCTGGAGGAAAGTATTCACAATTAGGCCTTAAAGAAATCGAAAATTTTAATTTTCCAATAATATATATGTTTAGATTAAAGTTTCTCCTTTTCAAAAGGAACATGAGAGAATCTGCACCCCACAATTTGTAACACAGGTTCTCTTGAGTACAACGGTACCCCATATGTGGGCGTAAACCACTGTATGGGCACACAGCGGGGCTCAGAAGGGAAGGAGCGCCAATTAGCATTTTCAGTGCAGATTTTGCTGAAGAAGTTTCTGAGCGCCAGGTGCGTTTGCAGCGCCCCTGTAGTGCCCGTAGAAGAGAACCCCCCCAAAAGTCACCCCATTTTGGAAAGTACACCCCTCAAAGAATTCATCTTGGGGTGTGGTGACCATTTTGACCCCACAGGTATTAGAGCAAAGTATTTAAATTTAGACAGTAAAAATGAAAAACTCGAATTTTTCCAATAATATGTTCGTTTAGTTTAAAATTTCTCAATTTCACAAGGAACATGAGAGAATCCGCACCCCAAAATTTGTAACGCAGGTTCTCCTGAGTACAACGGTACCCCATATGGGGGCATAAACCACTGTATGGGCACACAGGAGGGCTCAGAAGGAAGGGAGCGCCAATTAGCATTTTCAGTTCAGATTTTGCTGAAGAAGTTTCTGAGCCCCAGGTGCGTTTGCAGTGTCCCTGTAGTGTCCGCAGAAGAGAACCCCCCCATAAGTCACCCCATTTTGGAAAGTGCACCCCTCAAAGAATTCATCTTGGGGTGTGTTGACCATTTTGACCCCACAGGTATTAGAGGAAAGTATTAAAAATAAGACAGTAAAATTGAAAAACTTGAATTTTTCCAATAATATGTTTGTTTAGTTTGAAATTTCTCAATTTCACGAGGAACAGGAGAGAAGCTGCATGCCCAAATCTGTAACGCAGGTTCCCCTGAGTAGAACGGTACCCCATATGGGGGCATAAACCACTGTATGGGCACCCAGCCGGGCTCAGAAGGGAAGGAGCGCCAATTAGCATTTTCAGTGCAGATTTTTCCGAAGAAGTTTCTGAGCGCCAGGTGCGTTTGCAGCGCCCCTGTAGTGTCAGCAGAAGAGAACCCCCCCAAAAGTCACCCCATTTAGGAAAGTACACCGTTCAAAGAATTCATCTTGGGGTGCAGTGAGCGGTTTGACCCCACAGGTATTAGAGGAAAGTATTCAAAATAAGACAGTAAAATTGAAAAACTCGAATTTTTCCAATATATGTTCGTTTAGTTTAAAATTTCTCAATTTCACGAGGAATGGGAGAAAAAATGTACCCCAAAATCTGTAACGCAGGTTCTCCTGAGTAGAACGGTACCCCATATGTGGGCATAAACCACTGTATGGGCACACAGCAGGGCTCAGAAGGAAGGGAGCGCCAATTTGCTGGAGCAAAACCGCAGCTAGTAATGGTTATTAGAATAGCGCAGTTACTAAAATACAATAAAAAAATGAGATTACAGGTAATGTGGGGTGGTTACGGATAACCTGCGGTGGTTATGGGCAACGAGGGGTGGTAACGGGCAACGTGGGGTGGTTACGGATAAACTGAAGTGCTTATAGGTAATCTGGGATGGGAACCTGTAACGTGCGGTGGTCGGGGGCAACGTGCGGTGGTCGGGGGCAACGTGCGGTGGTCGGGGGCAACGTGCGGTGGTCGGGGGCAACGTGGGGTGGTCGGGGGCAACGTGGGGTGGTCGGGGGCAACGTGGGGTGGTCGGTGGCAACGTGGGGTGGTCGGGGGCAACGTGCGGTGGTCGGGGGCAACGTGCGGTGGTCAGGGGCAACGTGCGGTGGTCAGAGGCAATCTGGGGGGAATTACATGTGATTAGGGGCAACCTGGGGTGGTTACAGACAATCTGGAATGGTTACGGATAAACGGAAGTGCTTATAGGTAATCAGGGGTGGGTACATGTAATTTTGGGTGGTTACGGCAATCTGGAGGGGGTCACTGGCAACGTGTGTGAGTTAGAGGCAACGTGCAGTGGTTAGAGGCAACATGCGGTGGTTACGTGCAATATGCGGGGTTACGGGCAATCGGGGCTGATTACGGACCATCTGGAGGGGCTCACTGGCAATTTGGGGTGGTTACAGGCAACGTGCGGTGGTTATGGGCAACATGCGGTGGTTATAGGCAATGTCCGGTGGTTATAGGCAACGTGCGGTGGTTAGTGGCAACGTGCGGTGGTTAGTGGCAACGTGCGGTGGTTATGGGCAAGGTGCGGTGGTTATGGGCAACGTGCGGTGGTTATGGGCAACGTGCGGTGGTTATGGGCAACGTGCGGTGGTTAGTGGCAACGTGCGGTGGTTAGTGGCAACGTGCGGTGGTTAGTGGCAACGTGCGGTGGTTAGTGGCAACGTGCGGTGGTTATGGGCAACGTGCGGTGGTTAGTGGCAACGTGCGGTGGTTATGGGCAACGTGCGGTGATTACGGGCAATCTGGGGCGGATATGGGCAACCTGCGGTGGTTACGGGTAATTTGGGGGGGCTAGGGGTAATCTGGGAGTAAACTGCAATTATTACTATAATAAAAAGTGTGTGTTTTATTTTTTTGTATGTTTGTCACTTTTTGTACTTTATACATTAATTTTCACTGTATTACTATGATTACTGTGATATTTTCTATCACAGTAATCATAGTTCAGTGACAGAGACCAAATTGGTCTCTGTCACTTTAAATTTTCAGAGCTAACTGCTTCTGGAGCGCATGCGCACTTCAGAATCAGCCTGGACGTCGAGGAGGACGGAGCTCCGTGGATCAGGTAACGTATGTGCGGAAGGGGGGGTGACTGGGGGACGGGGGTGACTGGGGGGGTGGGGGGTGACTTGGGGGGGGGCACGGTGACACTTTTTATCCCCTGTCACCAATGATTTATGGTGACAGGGGATAAAAAGTGCCGGCAGCACTGGGAACAGGCGATCGGCGGTATATAGTATATACCGCCGATCGCCTGCTCCGGGACCACACGGGGGGGTCCCCGATCACTGCCCCATGCTCTCCGCTACCTCCGGTGGCGGAGAGCATGGGGCTTTGATTATTTATTTATTTCCATCCCTGCGAACAAACGATCGTTTGTTCGCAGGGATGGGGGCGGCCATCTTGGATCTGATGGCCGCCCGGGTAGGGTGATCGGGGGGCTGATCTGGGGTCTGAGGGGACGTTTTTCATCTCCCCCCACCGTGGATTCACGGTGGGGGGAGATGAAAGCTATCGGCGGCGCCGGTAATGCCCGGTACCGGCGGATCGCCGCTAAAGAGGTAGTAGCGGCGATCCGCCGGTATCGGAGGACGAGGGGAGGGGGCCTCGGGACACACTGTTAGTGGCGGTGGGGGGAGGCAGCGTTCTGCAGCCTCCCCCCGCCGCCCGATCGGCGGGGGACACTGAATCTCCCCATAGACGCTGCGGTCGCATTGACCGCGGCGTTTATGGGGTTAACTGCCCGGGGGGGAGCGCGGCTCCCCTCCGGGCAGTGGCAGCAGGAGGAGGCTGTGTGACACAGCCTCCTCCTGCTGCCCGATCTCACCCAGGGACAGAGGGGGGAGGCAGGGAAAGCATGACGTCCAGGGACGTCATGATGCATTCTGCCACTGCTTTTCATGACGTCCCTGGACGTCATATTGGGGGAAGGGGTTAATATACTGAAGATATAAATGTTCAGCACTCAAGAGAACAGCTGCTTTATGGTTTGACTGGTATATGTCTCTCTCTTATTCAGCTTAGTATCTACAGAGATTTTTTTTATTTTAGTTCTTCATTCTTTTTAACAAAATTTTCCAATTAAAATCCCAACAACAATTGCAATAATATACAGAGAATTTAAATAAACATTTTAGCGGTCAATGTATCTCACCTACAGATGATCTTCATCAGACTTTATGAGACTTTATTTTGTTGTTTTGGAAGGAGTGGGAACATCTGTCATCAAGTGCATTGTAGAGGCATGTTTAGCAGTCAACAATCTCTCACTGTGAAGTACGCCACATAAAGCAGCTTCTGATATACTTTTTATAGGGTAGGGGCAAAACACTTTCATACCCCCTTTTGGCAAGATGCAGTGTCTAATCCGACTAAGGGTGGTATTACACGAAGCGATTATCGTTCGAATTATCGTTCAATCGGTCGTATTTGAACGATTATCTTTAAGTGTAATAGTAGACAACGATTAAACGACGAACGATTGGTCGTTGGTCGTTTAATAGGTTTTGGATCTATTTTTATCGTTTGTCTTTTACACATCGTTCGCACATCGTTCGTTTGAATAAGATGTCGTTAGCCGTTCCCTGTTCATTCGCAAATTGAAAGGGGAGTGTTCTTGAACTTTGTTGCTCCAATTCAACCGATAATCTTTCTGTGTAGTAAAACGAACGATTATTAGGCAACCGCTATTGCGATCGTTGGAGATCGTTTATCGTTAATCGTTAATTGAAAAAAATCGCTTCGTGTAATACCACCCTAAGGCTGGGTTCACACACAGTATATTTCAGGCAGTATTTGGTCCTCATGTCAGGTCCTCATAGCAACCAAAACCAGGAGTGGATTGAAAGCACAAAAAGGCTATGATCACATAATGTTGTAATTGAGTCGATGGCCGCCATTTAATGACAAATCTTTGCTGTTATATTGAAATAATGGCAGTTATTTACCGTTATATGGTGGCCATCCACTCAATTTCACCATTGTGTGAACATAGCCTTTCTGTGTTTTTAATCCACTTCTGGTTTCGGTTGCTATGATACTAAGCTGGGTTCACACTACGTATATTTCAGTCAGTATTGTGATCCTCATATTGCAACCCAAACCAGGAGTGGATTAAATACACAGAAAGGATCTGTTGACACAATGTTGAAATTGAGTGGATGGCCGTCATATAACAGTAAATAACTGCCATTATTTCAATACAACAGCCGTTGTTTTAAAATAACAGCAAATATTTGCCATTAAATGGCAGCCATCCACTCAATTTCAACATTGTGTGAACAGATCCTTTCTGTGTTTTCAATCCACTCCTGGTTTTGGTTGCAATATGAGGACCACAATACTGACTGAAATATACGTAGTGTGAACCCAGCCTAAACCTGTAAACATAGGATGGTCATTTTAGTGATTTTTCCCAACATTTAGACCATTCTAACCAAGCCATTATAAGGTATTGGGATCAGTGGTTATGAGAGGACATGTACACATGACGAATAGACTCTGAACAAAAGACAAAATATCTTCGAGGGCATCATAGCATGTCTAGCAGTCAACCATCTCTCACCCAAAAATACCCTACCCATAAGTAGCCTCTGAGACTTTCTTTAGTGAAAAACATTTATGCGCTCCTGAAGAACAACCCTGTGTCTATTTAGAATACTCCTGTTATTGTGATGTGACATTTCTATGTATCTGCCCTATATTTTTTTCTCAATGACTGTATATTGTTGCAACAGAATAATAACACATTGAATTAAAATTAGAAATGATAGAGAAATGTTTATTGGAAACCACAATACACCCATAAATGTTTGCATTGTCATCTTCATGTGAAGAACTGAAATAACATGTGGAGCCATGGCTTGCACTGAAAGCTGGAGCTGAGAGCACTATTATTCAACCTTTCAAATACCTTCCATACTTTTCTCTTGGCTTTGGACTATATGAAATTTAAAGGGAATGTGCCATCTGGTACATTCGCTTTAATATGATCGGATAGAACGGCGTCGGCACGGTGAAGCTGGTGCCGCAGTTCCGTTTTTTGAACAGCGGCCTGGTTCCTGTGTATGGCGCCGTTCTGTCCATGGGTACTGGGCTGGGGCTGAAGCACTGGAGGTGGGCTGGCCCGCCCCCAGTGGGAGGAGACCCCCACCCACTCCTCTGTCCCCTGCTGCTGTTAGAAGCTTGTAACAGCGGCAGGGAAGAGAGAAGGGAGGGGGCAGAGCTCGTGGCCGCGCGCCGGCCTTACCTCCCTTCCCAGCCAGCCTCTGTAGCCAGGAAACTGGAAGCCTTAGGCTTCCAGTTTCCATGGCTACCATCAGGGTTCTGCGATCATATCGCAGAGCCCCAATGGTTACCAGACAGAAATTTCTCCCTTTATAGAGGGCGAATTCTTTGTCTGAAGCCTATAGAAGCTGCGGTCATACTGACCACTACTGATCTATAGGGTTAACTGTCAGCACTGTATTGTGGCTCCGGTGCTGACAGTTGCGGTGGGTTCCCGGCTATCACTGACAGCCGGGACTTGCCGTGGATGATACAGGCACAGCTCCTGTGCCTGTGTCTTCCTGCATCATAAATTACCATTGCTGCAGCGACGTTAACTTACAGTTCAGCGGCGGGAGGGGGTTAATGATCTTTTTAATGCTTTTATAAGCTGGTTTCGGAATCTATTGCTTGCAAAATAGTAAAGTATAGGATTGACACAGCTATTGGCAAAGGCAATGCAAATAGTAAAAGGTATTGAAACGTTAAGATTGTGAATGGTCCCACAGTTAGTGATGACTCCAAATCGAGCTAATAATTTGAAGATGTTCACTATGTGCAGTGGCAACCAGCATATCAGGAAGGCAAGCACCATGGACACCACTACTTTTAATATATTGTCACTTTTGTTTTTTTTCAGCTTATTCTTTGAAGACTTCAGAATTATTTTATATATCATACAATAACAGATTCCTTGTATTATAAAAGGTATCACAAACCCAACCACATACTTAAGGGAATCCGCAAATATTGGCCAAAACAAATTGTTTGGTGGGTACCTCATGCCACAGACGATGTGATGAATGTGGTTCGAATAGTACGTCTGTCGAAAGTACATTGAAGGAGTGCTCATCGCAAAAGCTGAACCCCAAATCAAAGGGGTAATAATTTTTGCCTTGGTAAGAGTTCTTCCTTTGAGGGACTCCATTGGACGTACAATACCGAAATAGCGATCTATACTAAGGCAGGTAAGAAAGAAAATGCTGGCGTACATGTTTACGGATGACATTGCACCGCAGAATTTGCACATTATAGAACCAAAGATCCACTTGTATCTTCCCAAAAGATCCACTGCCCATAGTGGTAACGTGGCAACAAAGAGCAAATCAGCGATGGCTAGGTTCACAATGTAAATATTGGCCACGGATTTTTTGTGATGGCAACATGTCAGACCCACTACAATGATCATGTTTCCAACTATCCCTATTATGAAGATGAGCATGTACAGGATGGGAATAAGAACAAAATGATAGGAAGCGTCATTTTTCAAATGTGAGCAGTTTGTCTGGACAGCAACACTAGGAGTCTGGAGGATAACTTGAAATGATTTAGTCGATGTATTCGAAGATAACAAATCCATCATCAGATTGTTTCCCAAACCCTAGAAGAAACATACAGTGTGAATGTATTTGTAGGTAAAGCAAATGGAAAGACCTGGCTTCTGCCACATTCTATATAGTGACACCAAGGCATGACAAACAATAGATCAGGAAATACCTCTTATAAGCTGCTAATAACTTATATTGATTGACACATAGTAGAGCAGGAGAGAACATAGACAATAAAAGGCTCCAGTGCAAGAAAGGTGTGTGGGCCCTTTGCAGCCAAACTAGGGATCTTTCAGCATCCAAGTGTTAAGTCCCCAATAGGTTAGTAGGTTCCTAGCAACATTCCACATCTTACTTTTTAAAGAAACTTATAAAGGGTAAGTTCACATATACATGATCTGCGGCAAATCTGCAGCGGATCTGCTGCAGATCCTGTACGTGTGAACGCACCCTAAGGCCACGTTCACACAACGTAAATTATTAATCACGGCTGTTGTTGCAATTTGCAACAACGGCTGTAATTGATAATTTACATTGTGCTGAAGGCAGTGGAATCCCGTCCGGAGTGTATACACATAGTATACGCTCCGGCCGGGATTCCCGGAGCAATAAATGTGAAATAAAGCAAGTTTGCAATTTAAATACATTATTTTTGTTGTTGTTATCATGCTGTAAAACAAAGCTGAACTTGCCAGAAATCCAGGTCCAGTCTCGTGAAGGCAGATTTTCTGACTTGTGTTGGTTGAAAAAAAAAAAAAGACTAAAAACAGGAATTCCAGCCAGTACAGAGAGTCGCGGCTCAATGTGTCCATCAGTCACATGACTGAGCGCACAGATGGCCTGGGATACATAGGACTTCCTGTTTTCTGACTGTTTCCTGTTTTGTTTTTAAAAGGAGTCCGAAAACAGGAAGTGCCGTGTTCTCCATGATAACTAAAAAAAAAAAAAATGAGTGTAAATTGCAAACTTGCTTCATATCACATCTAATGCTGGTTTAGATTTTGAAAGTTATAACAACAGATACACTTTAATAAATGTCCTCCATTTTCTTTAAAGCTATTTCAACCAAGAACCACTTGTGACTCTGCATAGCAAATACTCCACCACTACCAACCACTACAGTTCACAAATCATGTTGTCACAGTATCATATTTCCAAATCATGTTGTCACAGCCAGTATAGGAGAGAGGACGGTGTAGGTTATCTAGAATGTTCCTGCTTAGGTAAGTAACACTTTCTTAACAAATGGCTCTTGAATATGGCTGTATTATATGTTGCACAAATTTGTAATATGACACCCATAGAAATTTAGTTTGAGCACCACCAACCTCTTTGTGCCTGCTTTGGCCTCAGATTAGTACCAGTCTATCTAGATTAAGTTGTGCTGTTATAGCAATAAAACATATGTACAGCCTTTCAAAATGATGTCCTCAAGTAGGGATGGTCCAAACCTGCCGAGGTTCGGGTTTGTACGAACCTGGACTCTCGGCTATGATTCCCGCTGTCTTAAACCTCTGTGGAGAGGGTGGATACAGTGGGAGGACCGCCTGGAAAACGGGGATACAGCCACAGCCATAGGCTGTATCCCAGTTTTCCAGGCGGTCCTCTCGCTTTATCCACCCTCTCCACGGAGGTGGAAGACAGCGGGAATCATTGCCGAGAGTCCGAGTTCGTACGAACCCGAACCTCGGCAGGTTCGGACCATCCCTATCCTCAAGTTGAGTTACCATTGTGGACACTTATGGACATTGTGGACTATTTGGTTGCATCACTGTTTCTAATACGGAAGTGAAATTTTCCATTACTTGCTATAGGAAACTGATATGATACAGTTAAAATCCACAATGCAAATGCAACGCGACAGGTGCATACAGTAAAAATACTTATAATACATGGATGGATGTGGAAATATTAGATATTTCAGAGGAAGTTTTCTAGGTGATGTGGATTACATTTACTGATAGTACATTAATACCCAACTTGAGAGAACAGTAATACTCTATGTAATATCACGCATATATTTTTATATTGGCTAAAACTCACAAGTCATTCCTATTTATTACACAATATGCAGCTTTCTGCAGAATTGCACATAAACAGATCAATATACAAAATCTATTACACAGAAAACAGGAAATCTATGGATTCAACTTACCAAATCCCTTAGAAGCCCTGCTATGGGTGTTCAGATCCTGGTTGTTTCACATTATGAGATGTCATTCGGAGACATGGTTATCTGAACAGATGGCCGCATAACTTTGTTTCCAAAGAATTGTCATAGGAAATACAATTATATTTATGCTCTAGCAATTTTCCATGTTGTCGGAGCTACATCAGCTTCATTTTCTTCTGCTGTCCTTTATGAACCTTGTAGAATATTCCTGGATATTTAGTAGTCTGTGGACACTTTAATGGTGTGAGGGTCAATCATTGGTCTTATCAGTATCTGGGTGGAGTGTATCTGTCTGACTACACCAATAACAAACCCTCCCTGCTGGCCGTCTGTGCACAATGTAGTCTTCATGGATGATTCAGCACTCAGGGTACAGAACGCATGTCATTGTTGCTTCTGAACCATCAACAGAAATAAACTGTGCAAGATCACTAAACTGGTGTATTATAATGGATTTCCCTGTCAGCCAGCATGGCTCATTACTACATACCAGTAATTCCCAGTGTCATGAGCTGGGCTGCATAGCCATCTCCCCGCCATGCCTAGACGTGTTGATGGTATCCCTGACAGTCGGTCTGGCCAGTTGCTAGGGGCGTGTCGGCGGCATTCATAGTTTCTGTGCCATGGCTGGAACTTCTCTGTCTCCGGCTGGTACAGCTAATTTCTATTTAGTACTTGCTGACTGGCGGTCGTCACCGCCAGTCAGCTCCATTGCATGTATTGGGGGCTGGGACTCCAGCCTCCATAAAACAACCACCCCCATCATGCTCCATTGCCTGCGATAGAGCCTCATTCCTGAGTGTCACTAAGCTAGCGTTATTCCTGATTGCTATTCCCTGGTATTTCCTGATCTCTTGGCTTGACTTTTGACTATTCTCCCAACTATTGATTTTGTACCGCCCTGACAAATTGTTACCAACCCGGCTTGATCACTTCGACTGTATTGTGTTTGTTTTTTTTCGTCTGTGTCTCTGTGTTGTACTTTGCAAGGTTAGGGACTGTCGCCTAGTTAGCCGCTGCCACCTAGGGCAGATAGTGGTAAGCAGGCAAGGGACATCAGGGCGGGTGCCAGAGCAGGGCCTCACCTGTCTTATGTCCTCCTGTCCCAACCTGACACCCAGCTTTTTATCTTTTTTAAGAAGAACCCATATA
This sequence comes from Dendropsophus ebraccatus, assembly GCF_027789765.1. Classification (NCBI taxonomy): domain Eukaryota; kingdom Metazoa; phylum Chordata; class Amphibia; order Anura; family Hylidae; genus Dendropsophus; species Dendropsophus ebraccatus. The sequence goes on from NC_091458.1 coordinate 50,494,602, forward strand.
TAATGTTCCACTGTTCAGGTGTCATTACTAATATACTACTGCCTCTGTAAAACCTATAGCCCTCTTACTATCATTAAATAAACCCATATCCGGGTTTCAAGAAATACATAAACAACTTTGCTGGTGGCTTATCTCTCCAAGAATAATAGGGTCAGGCAGTGAAATTTCATTATGCCTAACCCTTATAGGGGTATACAGATGATATTGGTGGAGACTCATGAGGCCCCTATACATTTTATAATAATGATGGAACCTGCCAACAGTGGCGAGTTTGGCTGACATTAGTATATAGCCCCTAAATAAATTTAGGCACTGTAGGACATGTTTAGGTGTGGTTTTGTACATATGCAGCTACTTCAATATTAGAATGTACCGTAAGGCTATGTCCACTTGCACAATAAAGTATTACAGAGTCAAGTCCTGCACCAAAACACGTCACGTTTCAACATGAATTGTCATTAATTTTTTGCCTATACATTAATAGCCAAACACCAATAACCATATTGCAAAACTGCTGCAATGCACAGTAATGATGGTGCATGGTAACTGGCCATGCAACACGCTACTAATAGATTTAAACCCAGCCTAAGTAGCATGAAAAAGAAAAAGCACAGCATAAGAAAAAACTGATGATTTTATTATGTATCTTGAATTAGGTCGTCACGAATATAATGAGTATCAGTGTTGCCATTGTTAAGAAGAACATTAGGAATACATTACTGTTTATTTCTTTCCAGAAAATAGAGATAGTGATACCTGTCCCCAAATGACACGCTGTATCTGAAGTTTTTACTTCTAGGGAATGTTGGATGTTGGTCAGGACTGAGGACGGTGGGTTTATAAAGGCCATAGTCACTAGATTTCTAAACTTTAAGTCCTCTCCCCATGAGACAAGCAAACACTGTCATGACCATCTTTGGCTTCACCTCCACCAAGTCTTCTGGCAAAGCATAAACTCTTGCACCAATCTTCCTTGCCATGGATATGGCATATCTGCATCAAAAAGACAACAACATGTTAAATCCAGTGGCGATGGCAGCATATGGCCGGTAGAACAGTTTTATGGCTGTTATCTTCTTAATGTGCTTCTGTTATCTAAATAGATTATATAACAATTTCCCTTTCTGCAATAATCATTACAGCCATAAAAGGGAAAGTCTTCTATCCTAACAGCTTCCTTTAAGTGTTTCTAGTTTCTCAGTGTAGAGTACAAGTATTGTCAATTTTATTAAAGAAGCTTTCTGGAAACATCAAGATAAATAAGTATATTACAGCGTGCATCCTAAGTGTTAATACTTTATAATACATGCACACAATGCAGATCCTGTGACCTCCTTGGACACACTGAACACAGACATACAGGAATACAGACATTATGATCCTCATATCGCTAAATGACGCTATGCACTGCCACTTTCATGTTGTAAACTGATTGTAATATCTGTACTTAGGAAATCATGTTTCTTTAAATTTAATCAGGCCCCCATATATATTAAAGAGGCTATCCCAAGAATAAAATGTATTATCAATCCACCTATAAGTAGCCGATCAGTAGGGATCTGACTGATAAGGACTCTTGCTATTCACAAGAATGGGAGTCCCTTGTCCCGGGATGAATGGGTTAGCAGTGTACATGCTCAGCTGCCACTTCATTTACTCTCTATGGGAGTTCCAATAATAGGTTAGTACTGCAAAATATATAATAATAATAAAAATAACTTACCAACTTTTTCATATTTGTGGACAGATACGACTTATAATGGAAGAGATCATCCGCTATACCAACATTTGGTTTTAATAGGTATCTTTCCAAATCTCTCCTACAAACTACATTCTAGGCATAACTATATCACCCTTGCTTTCTATTCTCCCATATCTGTATACAAATAGGGAGAGACCTGTCCATCATACCCAGGGAGATAGAGCCCAACCCAGATGACTTCCCTCCCCATTTCTGCTTTATTTTCTAACTATAATTGGTCACACAAAACCAGAGATGGTCAAGATGGGCAAAAATGTAGTTTATGGGAAATGAAACACCAGTCTATACTTACTTAGCATTATTGAGTTTCTCGTCCTCATTTAAGTCTTCTGTTTTCAGAATGTCATAGTTAATGGATCCAGGCTGAATGGCATCAATTAAATCCAATACTGGCATACTGGTGCTGATTTTACCATCCTGATGTGATAAATGAAAACACATTGGATCAATACATTTAGCAAAGATGTAAGGACTCCATACAATACCCTTTAACCTATACTCCTCTTTACACCAACAAATCATTGCAGTATTTATATGAGCTTCAAACTGATGGACAACTGATGACAGATACTGTTGCATTTGTTTCTTTAAAAATCAGTTCAAGGATAAGTTCTTAAATTTCAGCCTTACCTTGAAGCCAGAGATGGTGGTGGACTTTCCAGCTTGTTGGAGCGTTTCATTCACCCAGCTAATAATTGTGTCATCATTAACCTTCTGTCCTCCTCCAATGTCCTCCAGGATATTCAATGTATATCTTTAGGATAAAGCAGGTTAACATTATGGTATGAGATCAGTATATACTGATATATGCCTCAGTGATCTATTCAATATTAGCAATGTTTCCTTTTCCGCACAATATGGTACTTTGCAGGCTCCATTTTTCACTGTCTTTCTAACTTTCAATATCTAAATCAACAGTAGATGTGATATAAAGCTTGCACTTCCTATTTTCTGATGTTTTTCTCAAAAACATCAAACACTCAGAAAACAGGAAGTCCTGTATATCCCAGGCCATCTGAGTCCTCACAGAGAGAAGGCAGTCATGTGACACATTGAGCCGTGACTCTCTGTACAGGAAAGACTTCATGAGTTTAGTCTGTTTTATTCAATCAGCACAAGTCAGAAAATCTGCCTTCAGGAGACTGGACCTGGATTTCTGGTAAGTTCAGCTTTGTTTTACAGCATGAGAACAACAACAAAAATAATGAATGTATATTGCAAACTTGCTTTATATCACATCTACTGTTGATTAAGATTTTGAAAGTTATAACGACAGGTACACTTTAAGGTGCCCATACCCATCTGATAAAACATATGTATATCTAAATAATACAGCTGCCTGATTTTTATCCTGAATCACACTCATACACATAACCATGAAACTTGGGAAATACTCTGCTGTTTGGGTTGCAGTATTGAACAAATAACTAACTTTGGCAATAAAGGCCCAAAATCCATTACTATACCTTCTCATCAGCTGCCACAGCAAAGCAAGCGTGAGTGTCCGATTTCCCTCATGCAAGTCCTGGCCAGCTATTCCAACTAGAGAGAATTTTGCCTTGTTCTTCCCCAGATCCACAGCATAATTACAATTTTCAAGCTGTTAAAATGATATAACATTATGAAACAATAAAGATGTCAACTATTTTGGCTCTAATGTTCTTCAAAGGGAACAATAAAGTGTCCTTGTCATAAAAGTGGAATTATCAGCAGGTTAGACAAATCCAACCTGCTCATAGCCCCCTACAGCGCTTGAGATGCTTAGAAGGAAAGTATGTGTCTTACCTTCCTCTTTGGCGCTGGTCCCACGCTGTTAGTCGGGGTAAACTCCACTCCTGTGCATTGTTAGGAGCACTGCCGCATCATCCGGCCTGCCCTTCTAATGATAAGCAATGGAGGGGGCAGGCTAGATTACGCGGCTTTTCCGGAGTGGAGTTTACAGCGCAGGACCGGCATCGGGGAGGAAGGTAAGACACATACTTTCCTTCTAAGCGTCCCAAGTGCTATAGGGGTTTATAAGCAGGTTGGATTCGGCTAACCTGCTCATAGTTCCCCTATAAATACATGTCAAAAGTTGTGATGGGTCGTGGTCGTGCACAATTATTAGAACAAGCTAGGAGAAGCACACACTTATGTGCTTCCCTCCCTAGCTCACTGCGACCTCTGGCTCACTACACTACAATGAGCTCCATTAAAAGGCTGTGGAGCTCATCTCCTTCAGTAAGATGGAAAAGGCAACCGCACACTTCTCACGGCTACTTTTAATTATCAGTTGGGTTCTAAATACTTGGACCCTGTACAGATAAAAAAATTTGTCTATGTGACATGGGTCTATTTGACATTTCAAAATTTCTCAAGTGTGATTTAACCTGTGCACAGTATATTATGTAGATGATACCTTTTTCATTTTTTCTCCCAGTTTAGGGTAGGGTGGCTTATTTACTCTGTTCCAGTCCACAGGAACCTTTATCTTCTCATATAACTGGAATATGACCAGAGCATCTGACAGGTCACTGGGAAAAGGAAAGAGAACATTATTACATTTGATTGAATAAGCAAGATGAGAGATCTAAATCCTGGTGAAATTGCTCTTGGCTGAAGGGCCATTTTCACTGTCTATGACAATGTCTGTGCATGTATTCAGATGTTGTCCATAGTCTACGCTATCTCTACCTCCTCTGCACATCTTACCTGTACAAATGATTAACCCGTGGATTAACGCCAAGTGAGTTCATCCAGTTCCTGAAGGTTCTTTCTTCTCTTGTTTCACCTGAACAAATAATTAAATGTTATGAGAAATAATATTTCACATGACTTCACAGTGCTTTTTATGTTATTTTATGTTAGTGTTATTTGACTTTCCTGACCTTGGTTTTTCTGAGTACTCTCTGGGATTCTTTCTTGGTACTTTGTTGCTCATTTGGTTTGACCATGGCCTGTTGACTATCCCTTATATGTAATTTTTTCTCAATCATGTTTTGTGTATCGCGTTAGCACAGGTTAGGAACTGTTGCCCGCAGTCACCTAAGGCTAGCTGAGGCCAGTAGGCAGGGACCATGGGTGAGGACTAGTTCAGGGTTTACCGTAGGGGTCCACCCTGTCCCTTCATTTAGTCATTTGGGAAAATTGCTTGTACACTTTTGGGCTATGTTTACACACAGTATTTCTGTCAGTATTTTTTTTCACCAAAAGCAGGAGTGGGTTAAAAAACACAAAACCTGTGCAAATCTTTCTATTATAATTTTGCCCTGTCAGTTCTACTCCTGGTTTTGTTTAGAAAAAGACTGACCAAAAGACTGATGGAAATACTAAGTGTGAGCCTAGCCTTGCTGTGACATTTTTAACCTGGATCTATTTATATGGCCTATGGTGTTCAACGTTTGTCAGAAAAAGCTGATACTAGTTCTCTCTCTTTTACAGGCCTACACAACAGCAGGAATCATCCTGTAGGCACGAGGGTGCGAGCAACAGGACTGCCCTACTGAGCATGTGTGACCACCAGCACTGACATTTGTGACATTTTAAAGGAAATCAAAAGAACAGCAGGGGGTGCCATAAAAAAGTAAGTAATAATAATATTTGGGTGTGGTTTTGCAGCTTAGTTCAATTGAGGTCAATAGAGCTGAATTGTAATGCCACTCACTACCTGGGAACAGGGGTGGTGCTGTTTTTGCAAGAAAGCTATCTATATACCTAACACAACTAACTAAACTTAGTGAAAGGTTCCCTTTAAATTACATTTTGGTAAATTGAAGCAATACTTATATTTCAGCTGGGTATACAAAGTCATTCTACCTTCAATTGAGCTCCAATCAATGTCCTGGTTTTCTGGCTTATGCAGAGCAGGGTACTTATTAAATAAATTTGCAATGAAAGCCAAGTTAAGCTTTGGATTTCCACGCACAACATCTGTGGCTGTGACAAATTGGCGACAGCCTAGTCTGTCTGCCTGTACCAGCATGCACTCTGCTCTCTTTAGGTCTTCTTTCTCCTGTGACAAGAAAAGATCAGTGCAATAAGGTTAAAGAATAAATATTTGAGTGTGTTAAGATATTCTTAATATTTGTTGTGTATTATGGGCAAATATATTGTTATTTTATAGGAACGACCTTCTGAGTGTAATTATGTACTGCAGAAAGTTACATATGATTACAATAAGACTTTAACCACATATAATTTATATTTTTTAAGATTATTTCAACACAGACTAAGTAGAATAATTATAGACATTCGGACGTGGTGTACTACGTCATAATAGCATCCAGCTAAACTATTGGTGATTGTAATACTTGCATTTACTTGTATATACCACATATAAACCTAATATATATATATATATATATTTTAATTAATAATTCACTGTCACTGTACAGTTGCTCATGGTAAACGATTTTAAAGGTTTTGCTATGTTGCTACATGATATGACAATGATAGAAAACAGAATTTTACCCTGAGTCCATTCATATCAATGACAATAGCTGGTATTCCTTCTTCATCGCCTTTGGGAGAAATTTGATTCAGCAAATTGTAATAAGCTTTGGAGTCCTAAAAAAGAAAATAAGATCAAGTCGGCCATCAATACAATAGTAAAAAAGAAAGTGATTCAGTAATAATCATAGGAAACCTTTGTTTTTTTACTATACCCCTTCAATAGACCGGTACAGGTGCGGTGGTGTGGTGGTGCGGTTCACAAAAAGGTCTGCGGCCCGGCTCCTGCGCAAGGCGCCACGCCAATGTATTCCCGGGCACCAGCCTGGCCTGAAGCACTGGAGGCGGGCTTGCCAGTCCCCAATGTGACGTTCTGCCCTCCCTTCTGGGACATGGCTCCATTAGAATCAATGGAGCCGCGTCACAGAGGGGAGGGCAGAATGTCACACTGGGGGGGGGGTGGCGGGCCTGCTTCCAGAGCTTCAGGCCAGGCCGGTGCTCAGCAATAGACCAGCACTGTGTGCGGGAATCGGGATGCGGTTGAAAAAATCGCATCCATGCTGGTCTATTAATGTAAAAGGGAGGGAAAACTCCTGTCCCCATTTGTTACATCTCCCAAAAACTACCTACATTAGCCCCTGCAAGAGTCAGGGTTTATGTAAGCCCAAGAAAGCTGTCCCAGTAAACTGCAAGTCATGGGAAGTGGGATTTCAGGATCAATGCACGATTAGTTTGTGCACTCAATGCAAAAACTAACATTTTTCCATAGACTTTAATGTAGCATGTTATCAAATTCAAAATAATGCTGTGTTTTATAGCTATTTTACTGTTTTATTTTGCTGTTATGGTGTGTGAGTCATGTTTTAGCCATTTCGTTAATAGTAATAAAGGTAATGGCTGATGATGAGGATAAATAGCATTAAGAAGATCCATCATCTGTCTGTGGACAGAAAGCCATATGTGACATATAGGAAGCTAAACATTTGCAGTGGGGAAAAATAAATATTGGAACCTGGCGTATATTGTTCCTCAATATAAATCCATCACCTCTGTTCCTGACAAAGACAGTAATGTCCTTAAAGCAATACTAATAATAGTATAGGTGACTTGTGAACTTATAATAATGGTACACTACAAGGTCTTTCATCTGAAGGAAATTATCATATTCTTCAACAATTATTTGGAAGCTACTGAACTGTAAAGTCTCTCTCAATAGGATAAGTGGTCACTGTACTGTACCCAGGACTATAAAATGTTACTGAAAGAAAAGTCCACTATATGTCATAGGTATACAGACCTAGGCTATGTTCACACAGCGTTAAAGTACGGCCGTTGTTGCCATCGGCAACAACGGCCATACTTTGTACGGTGCGGAACACTGCCTATTCTATGGGGTCCCAGCCGGACCGTATACATACTGTACATACAATTCAGTGCTTGCGGCCGCAGAAAGACCTGTCAGTTAACACAATGAAGTGAGCGGCTCAGGCCGTTTGCCTCATTGTGTGCTATGAGTGTTCTGATGCGGGCGCGCACTGATGCGCCCGCATTAGAACACTGCAGCCGGAAAGATCACTGCAGTACCGGCCGGGATGATCTTTTCAAAGACCGGCCGTTCCGTGACCCAGCCGGGTCACGGAATGGCCGGTCTCATATGCCATGTGAACATAGCCCTATAGTGCGTTCAATCAGAAAACCAATGTTATGTGCAGCCTTTACTGCTGTTTTTTTTGTCAGTATTTCTATCCAAAACCAGCAGTGGAACTGACAGAGGAAAACTACACTGGAAAGATTTCCATAGTTTTTGTGGTTCAACCCACTCCTAATTTTGGTAAAAAAAAAAAAAATGCTGACCAAAAAACTGAATACTGTGTGTGAAGGATGTGTAAAATTAAAGTGAAGGATGAAAAACTGCTCAAACACTTCTGTATACTAACAGCGCCCCCAGTAAAAACAATGGCAGTATAATGCACATGCATTGCAAGCAATAAGCTGCTACTGATCATATCTTCTGTCAGTAGGTTTATGGTGTCCTATCTAAGGGAAGCATAAACTAGTGACAGAGAAGCTGAAGAGAAAGATGTATCACTTTTGTTGTTCTGTTCTTCTGAATAACAAGGACAATAACTAATCCTCTCCATTATGTGTGTATGCTCAGTAGTCCTCGATATTCATGAGCACCAGCTTCCTCTGCCTACTAAACGCTAATTGGTAGTTGTCTATCCATACAGTGTGTATATATGTGCATATGCAGGCAGCTTTCAATCCCAATTCTCCTGCATATTAGGAGAACGACTGAAGAGAATGGTGTAAGTCAATCTTTCTGTTCAGCATGTTTGCCACTAACTTATGCTGCCTTCAGGCAGCATAAACCTAGTGATAGTATAAACCTAGTGACAGATTTTTTTCTTATTTTAGCTATTTGGGCTAGCCTGACAATAGTGAACCCTTTTTGCATAATTTGAACTTCAACAACTTTTATTTTGTTTGTTTGTCTTCCATAAAAAAGTACCTTGATATCTGAGCTGAAGTTATTAATTTTGCTGCATCCGGCATTCTCCAGGTGGTAGTTAGCCCATCTCAGGAGGAGTTCTTCTGGGGAAAGCTTCATCAGATCCTCTAAGCTCTCTCCATCCCGTAACAAGGCTATCAAAGCTGGACAGAACAGGGACGTTTAAACCAATTAGTAGTTGACTTAAACATGCGAATCTACTCCTCCCTTTTTATACCCATGATAAAAGTCTTAACCAAAGTGTAAAAATGCATAATGAATGTAGCATATTAATGTTGTCTGCTTGGTCATAAAGTCTCATAGACAGTGGTCCATCATGCCCCCTGCTGCTCCATTATTTAAAGGACAAGAGACCTCCATTCCCAGAATAGGTGAGGGCACTACTGGTTGGACCCCCACTGATCTGCTAGTTATCACCTATTTTGTGAATAGGGAAAAACTTTAAATCTTGACATAGCCCCTTTGACTAAGATCACATCTTAGTAACAATTTTAAAAAGCTAGTACCTTCATTCCTGCTCAGCTCAATATCTGCAAACAGCCCAATCTTGATAACCTGCCATAGAAGTCCCAGTACCAGGTATGGCTTTCCTTCCTTTAAGTCTTCTGCACCAATGTTGACAACATGACATCCAATGGCTGATGCTGAGTTCAGAGCTAAATTCAGATTTTCCTGAAAATAGTTTAAGAACAGTTTATGATTTTTTACTTTTTTTTTAAAGAATTTAAACAATTCCACTGAGGGATAAATGAGCTTAGCTATAGCTGTCAAGGTGCCCCCAGACACAGCTTTTTTGTGGCATTTTTCTGGCCTCCAAAAAAAAAAAAAACGCCTGAAAAACTTGCCATTTTTTCCTGCTGTTTTTTAAATTTAGGTGTGATTGTTATTTTTTGTTGTTGTTTTTTTGCATTTAGCATTTTTTTAAACAGAAAAAAATTCCATTGATTCTTATATGAGAGAAACGCCACAGTCGCAAAAAAAAAAATGCCTCACCCTCATCATGCTGCCACAAAGCCAAATGAAGAAAGAAAAATGGCACAGGAAAAAATGTCAAGTAAGTATGACATTTCATAAAATTTAATTGGCTCACAGCTAACATCTGGCCGCTGCGTTTTGGCTCAAAAAATGGCATTTATTTTGGGCATTTTTTCCCCCAAAAATTTAGCCAGTATGAAACCAGCCTCACAATTTAGTTTCCGATACCAGTAAGCTCTCTGGTTACATGGTCCACAGATATTTGAAATGAGGACAGAAATTGAGACCATTAAATTAAGAGCAAACAGATCTACCCCAGAATCACTGCCCCTGTCTAATGATTGACACTTTATTAATATTTGCCACCACCTGAATGCAAGGATTTGAGACGTCTTCCAATCTTACCTGGATAGTGAAAGGAGTTAGCTTCTTTTTGTTGATGGCTCGTTCATCAATTGTGTCTGGAACTGAAAGGTTGATCATTTTGCTGGAAAAGAGACATATTACCTATTAGAATGTTCCATTCCACACGTGATCTGGAAATCTCTGACAAATCTACACTCTTGGAATATATGAATAAAAAAGTGAATTTGCCAGAAAACAAGCCTTTTAAACTTAGAATGTCATGAATTTGATGGACTTGGACTACACCACATTGTAATTTATTTATGACTAGTGAAAGAAAAATACACCTACCAGAGGACAATCCCATCTCCTACTGCTTTGAAGAGGTCGTCTGTGTCTGGGTTCATGGGAATGACATGTTTGCAGTCTGGATCTTTTTCTAATGCCTTATTAATCCAGTTTACAAAGGCATATTTTTCCTCTTCTGCAATGGGGAAATAAAGATACAAAGGACACAATGATTTATATTTAAAGGGAAACTATCAGCAGGTTGGAAGAAGCATCTGAGGATGAAGGTTAAGCGCCGTTTTTTTTAGGAATTTTGTAGCTTATTAGATATGTAAATGAGGAGATTTGGTCACAACTGTGTCAAGAACTGATACAATTCTTGTTGTGCATGCCATGTGGATTCTTCCTATTCACAAAATAGAAAATCTGCATTTAAAATACACATTTCTGTGTATTTTTAATAAATTCTGAAAGGCATGAAAACCTAAGCATGCACATACCTTAACCCTTTGAGGACCAAGCCCAAAATGACCCAGTGGACCGCGCAAATTTTGATCTTTGTGTTTTCGTTTTTCCCTCCCCCCTTCTAAGAGCTCTAGCACTTTCAGTTTTCTATCTACAAGCCATGTAAGGGCTTATTTTTTATAGGAATAGTTGTACTTTGTAATGGCATCTTTCATTTTACCATAACATGTATGACGGAATCCCAAATATATTATTTATGAAGATATAAATAGGTGAAATCGTAAAAAAGAATGCAATATGGTAACGTTTGGGGGGTTCCTGTGTCTACGTAATGCACTACATGGTAAAAGCGACGTGATACTATTATATTATAGGTCAGTCCGAACACAACCATATGCAGGTTACACAGATTCTCTAATGTTATATATATTTTTTTTATGAAATCCTTTTTTTGGCAATTAATTATTAATAAAATGGGACTATTGTGACGCTTATAACGGTTTTATTTTTTCACCTACGGGGCTGTATGGGGTGTCATTTTTTCCGCCATGATCTCTAGTTTGTATTAATACCATATTTGTGAAGATCGGACGTTTTGATCACTTTTTATTATTTTTTTATATATATAATGTAACAAAATCGGTTCTCTGCGCACTTTTTTCCCTCTTTTTGTGTTCGTTCGCAATGACACTTGTAATATTTTAATAGATCAGACAATTACGCACGCTACGGTATATTATATGTTTATTTGTTTATTTATTTTTATATGTTTTATTTATATAATGGGATAGGGGGGGTGATTTCAACTTTTATTGGGGGAGGGGTTTTGGGGTAGTGTGTTAGTGTTTTTAACTTCTTTTTTTTTACACATTTGAAGTCCCTTCGAGGGACTTTTACATTCAATACTTTGATTTCATACACTGATCATTGCTATGCCGTAGGCATAGCATTGATCAGTGTTATCGGCGATCTGCTCATTGAGCCTACCTGTGCAGGCTCAGTGCAGCAGATTACCGATCGGACCGCACAGAGGCAGGTGAGAGACCTCCGGCAGTCCGTTTTAACTGCGGGGGTCCCGATCGGTAAGTGACAGGGGACTCCCCCTGTCACTTACACTTAAACGCCGCGGCCGCGTCGTGATCGCGTTGTGATCGCGGCGTTTAATAAGTAAATGACACGCTGCAGCGCGATTGCTGCAGCGTGTCATTACTGGTGAGGTCCCGGCTGCTGATTGCAGCCGGCCCCCACCTGCAATGAAGCGCGCTCCGCTCCGGAGCGCGCTTCACAGCCGGAGAAACACCCAGGACGTATAGTTACGCCCTAGGTAGTCTGGGGACAGACTTCCATGGCGTAACTATACGCCCTGGGTCGTCTAAGGGTTAAAGAGTCCAGCGGGCCCTTCAGCTCCAGCGACAGAGCCTCAGCGGGCCCCTCATCCATCTACTATGCACCCATCACCCACACAATATGCACAATTACTTGAGACACCACTAACCTACAAAACACACATTACTGACACAGACTCTGACTGACTGACACACACTGACCCACTGACAATGACACAAAACACTCTTCTTTCTCTTCCTCTCTTTAGGGCTGCTGGGTACTACACTGTAATGTTGGGGACCTTCAGGTCCTGCACCCTTTTCTCTCTTTGTGCAGTTCCTGCTTCTTTCTCCTGTATTTTCTGATGTTCAGCCCGCTCACCCTGCACTACAGTGAGTGGGCTGAACATTAGAACACCGAGCCCCTCTACCTCTCTGGGCCCCTAGAGGCGCTGTGCTTTAAGTGACTAATCTTTACATAAACTAATGTATAAAACATTTCTATGCAATCGAAAACATTCTACTTTCCAGCCGAAAAATTCAGTAAAATGTGTAAACTAAAGAAATACTAAACAAAGTGTACCTACCTGAATAGGAATGCTGGGTGCCTGCACTGGACTGCTCGGATGTGCCACCAATTGCACAGATACCTTCTTTCTTGTTTATGGCCTTTCTAAAAGTTTTGGCCACATCTGAGCTTTTGAGGTCATGAATAACCTATAAAATAAGGAAAAAAGTTTAAAAAAAACAAATCTGCAATATAAAGTAGGAAAAACATTACCACTTTAATCCTTTAGAGCGCAATGTATTACAAAAAAAAACAAAACAGTAATGATTGATGCCAACTGGCCCTTTTAAAAAGACACAAATAAAATGATCTAGAACTAAAGCAAATGATCTTGAGTGGTGTCTAACTGGTGAGTATGCAGTAGTAGTGAATGGTATAAGGAGTAGCTAGTCATGTGTCCTTAAGGAAATAGTTGACTTGGGACCAATGCTAAGAAAAGGGGGCATAATGCTATGCAATGTGAATATACAAGGAGTATTGAATAATCATTTAAGACATGTGACCTCATATAATGTGTTTTAGACATGTTTACACAGTGAAACCATAAATCTGCTAAAAAACAGCCATTCATCCATTAAAGGGGTATTCCGAGTTAAATTAACGTATCCCCTATCCACAGTATTTCCAGAACAGGGCTCTGATTCCTTTGTTTTAAATGGATTGGTGATTCGTGTATGTGCACTGCCAATCCCATCATCATCTATGGATCTGCACTTGGCTCTCTTCAGCAGCTCCATAGACAATGAACACGGCGGTGGCGCACATGCAAAGGAATTGGTGGCCCATGCTGTAGATCACAGGGACTCCTAACAGTTAGACCCCTACAATCAGACACTTTTAATGTAAATGATTTAGGGTAAACTTACAGTAAGAAATTCATCAAAACTGATCCGCCCATCCTTGTTTCTGTCTCCTGTTTCCATAAGGCTTTGGGTTATCTCTCGTAATTTATACCCAGGGAGGGGCAAATTAGCAGCTTTGAACAAGTCATGTAATTCATTGGGGCTTATGAAACCATTTCCATCAGTGTCTGAAAAGAAAAAACAAATAAGTTACAAGAAACCATAAAGTGTGTCGGGGTGGGGGTGGGGGGTGAGGAGCATATGTAGGGTAAGGGGGGTTATTAATAAAATCGTATCCGATAAATGTCATATGGCATCAAGTATTATTAGTTAGAGAATATTAACATAATATAGTTTGCTGTTTTGTAATTGTAAACAATTACACCTCTGCATAGGGGTAGTGCAGCAAACTATGCCTTTCTACACTTTTTATTTGTGGTTTTATTTTTCATAAAAATGTAGTAAATATCTTACCAATCTTGGTGAACGCCTCCCTGAGCTCCTCCATTTCCTCCTCTGTGATTGGTCTAGATTCCATGATGTCCTTTTATTCAGTCCTGCCCTGTATATAATACATGGTGGTTAGATGTTTCATGTAATAACTAGGCATAATGGGTTAGCACTGCATCCTTATAGCACTGGGGTCTTGGCTTCATATCTAACCAATGACGGCCTCATGTTATCCTTGTGCTAGCATGGGTTTTCTCTGGATGCTCCGGCACTCCGACACATACTGACACTTTGAGTCCCACTGTATCAGTGACTGATGGCAATACCTCTACAGAATATGAAGGAATATTTTGGTGCTATGTAAGCAACAGGAAAGGAAAGTTTTGGGTTCATGCCATGCCGTGTTTTAGGCCAGGTTCACACTATGTAAAAATAAAAGACGTCTTTTATAAAAACGGCCGTTGTTGAGCAAACAATGGCCATTATTTTTTAAACAATTGTATAAAATATGCGCATTGCTTTTACATAGTGTGAACATAGCCTTAGGCCATGTTAACACAACGTATGTTTAGCATAAATCACAAATTGCAAATTGCAACAATGGCCGTGATTTATGCTAAACATACTTTGTATTGGAATAAATGGTATCCTTGCCTGTGCGGATGCACACAGTATACACTCCGACCGTGATTCCATGTCAGTTTTCTGTGTCCGCTATTCATTGACTAGAATAACCCCTGTAATATTCTCTCACGGTTATTTTTCCATACAGTAGAATAGCAACATGCCTTGAATCCCAGACTATATACCGTACAACCTAAAGTAATACATGTCTATGAGATAAAATACAGACATGCATGTATACATTACAATTAAAAATAACACATAAACTTTATACTATTGCTAACCAGGGTTGATTATGTTTATATAACCGGAAAACCACATAAACGATTTTCCTGACTGTGCTTTATTTCCTGCCTCTAACTAAGGCGGGCTGTAAAGACCGCTATGCAATGCTGGTTCATACTCTAGATACGTATTCCTTCAGTTTAAAAAAAATATATTAGCTAACAAGTAAGTAAACCAACGACAAGAATGCAAACCATATGTAGGAACATACAATGGATTAAAACAACTCTTTGTCGTGAGTCAGAAAAAAGCAGAACTATAAAAGGGAAGTAGCATGGGTCCAAGTGAGGGAAAGACCAGAGCAGAAGCGAGACTGAGATGGTACATAGGAAATGACAATGCCACACACCAGTGCAGAATAAGGAATGTAGTATTAAGATTTATGGAACATACTATCCCTATTCACTGGACACTATTCATGATGAAACCACCTTTCTTCTATATGTGAATGATGCCCCTAGTCTATTACTAGTCTATTATAAATAGTCTATTGCTAGTCTTTTTATTTACATCATAAAGAATGCAGTGTGGGACATACAATCCAGATTCCAATACATATACATAGAGATATATTTCATACCCATCAGTGTGCTTTTAGAATTGGGAATAAACTAAGGAATGCAGTTTGCTTCCCCAGCATGTAGATGACCCAATGCTTTGTAACTTAATGGTTTAATATTCATTGTGTTGTTCCTGCGTGCTGACCCAGTGATTGCTACAGACCTGCTGTTACATCACTCCTGTACCTTATGGTAACTAAAGTGAAATAGACCTGCCACAGTTTCCTCTTTCCCTGCCTCCCTGTAAGAGAGGTACAAGACGATGACCTGTCCAGGCAGAGCAAGTGTGACTATTCCTGACTCACCAGGTTGCTGCATTCTAGATGGCTACCTCTTTTAAAGGAAAACTCCAGATATATAGACTTCTTTAGAAATCAACTGATGCTAGTAAGTTCAGATTTGTAAATGACTTCTATTTAAAAATCTCAAGCCTTCCTGTACTTATCAGCTGCTGTGTGTCCTGCGGGAAGTGGTGTATTAATTCCAGTTGGACACAGTGCTCTCTGCTGCCACGTCTGTCCATAACAGGAACTGTCCAAAGCAAGAGAGGTTTTCTGGTTCAATGTTTTTATTAGGTTTTTTAAGAACAAATTTTTTTATAGGGATTTGCTACAAATCTGGACAGTTCCTGTCATGGACAGAGGGGGCAGCAGAGAGTACTGTGTCAGACTGTAAAGAATATACACCACTTCCTGCAGGACATACAGCAGCTGATAAGTACTGAAAGACCAGGACAGTTGATTTGAAAAAAATAATTATTTCTCTAGAGTACCCCTTTAAGATCAGATACTTATAGAAAATGAAGCATTGGACCAATGAGTCAAACTTGTCATTACATATTTGTATCCAATGTATACTGATAAAGAATGAAAGAGAGTATCATTTCATATTGAATGTAGTCCATATACAGTATGTTTCCTTGCAGGTTTCCTGCACTCGTTTCCTCATCCTAACAAGTATGTGTGATTTAAAGTGTTCCTGTCATAAGAAAAAACCTTTAAACGTTTGACATAAGTTGCCAAAAGTTTTGATTAGTGGGGGTCTAGGTGTTTACACCCACAGGGAGAAGAGCAGATGAAAGCTTCTTCTATTTGTACAAGACAGGCCCATACTTCTATCAAACTCTATTGCTACTTCTCCTGGCTTATTCTAGCAATTGGTGGGGGTCTAAGTACACAGACCCCAACCAATAAAAATCTTGTTCTTCTTTTTAAAAAGACAGGGGCCTTTAAAGAAATTTTACCTAATAATTCTTGACATCTACTCTTTATTATATTTACTTTTATCCCATACTAATGGCTCAATAATACAATACATCTATTCTTCTTTGGACAGTTTCTTTAAAATTATTATGAATTATTATTTGACAAAGACCAAAAATTTTAAAAATATGTTAAAATCTATCGAGCAGACACCCTATTATTGTTATCTCCTTATGCCATAGAGAAGGAAAGCAAGGTTAAAGGGGTTGTCCAGGATTCTAACCTTAGTGGCCTATCCACAGAGCTGCCTATGCAGGGTGATTGGTGCCGGAAGCCCTGTGTTTTCTACTCTGTAGTGGTGGCGCTGGTTATTGCAGCTCAGCCCCTTCTACATTGAAAGGGAGCATCATTAGGCCATTAAAGGGGTTATCCAGCGGTACAAAAACATGGCCACTTCTTCCCCTCTCTTGTCTCCAGTTCAGGTGTGGTTTGCACTTAAGCTCCATTTACTTCAATGGAACTGAATTTGAAACCCCACCCAATCTGGAGACAAGAGAGGGGGAAAAGTGGCCATGTTTTTGTAGCGCTGGATAACCCCTTTAATGTTAGAAATCTAGAATGGGTGAGGCCTGGTCTGTGGCCATTGCCTGCAACTTTTGTGCACCTAGCCATTCTCCTGTTCCCTCTGTTTCAGGCGAGATTACGCATGGTGCTGGCCTGGCATCAGTCCTGACACTGGGTACTGATCATGTACTGGGATGGTTCATGGTGGGCAGCTTGTTTGCAGGCAACATGTCACTATATATTCCACCAAAGCACTGGAGGGTTACAGGTCACTGTTTCACAATATGTAGTGGAAGAGTCAGAGTAGGTTCTGAATTGATAGGTACATATAGGATGTCCAAATAGATAGACTAGAGACATAAATTAAAGCTGAACCACAATTATAAATCTGTAAGAAGGGACGGCCATCTACAGTACGGTATTTATAATGCAGATTAATGTTATGGAAAAGGGGACATTGGACCCCATCAGTAACAAGGGCCAAGGTACAACTTCTATCTCTGCAGCACTTAAAGGGAACCTGTCACCCAGACAATGCTATCTAATCTATCACCATCATGTTATTGAGAATGAAGAACTGAGCAGACTGATATATATATCTTTGTGGGAAAAGATTGAGTATAATGTATAACATATTGATCATTCTGTGATAAGAAGTCCAGTGGGCGGTGTCACTCAATGGACTGGACTCTTTAGCCTGGAAATATCAGAGATTTCAATCAAGAAATTACACATTATGCTAAATCTTTTTACATAAAGATAGATATGAATCTGCTCAGCTCCTTCTGCTCTATAACAAGAAGTCAATAGCTTAGGTAGCATTTTCATGGTGATGAGTTCCCTTTAAGATATACCATTATACCATTGCTAAAGACTAAACTCTACATACTTATTGTAAACTTGGGTGGAGAATATAGTCTCTCCCAGATTTTAATGGAATAAATGAAACAGACATGAATTTGTACTATAGCTGTAAAACACACTACGCAGAGAACAGTTATTAATTGGATTATATTTTCACAATTTAAGTAGCTTATGATTTTTTGGGTTGTTGATTTTTTGTCTGTCACCCATTGTCTGTCAAACCTATACATTACATAATTTGCCCAAATCCTGTATCAGTATATAGAAGAATAATTCCTAAATTTATTGATGTCAGCATTTATTTATACAATATTTTGATTGATAGAAGCTGGAGTCCTCGGACATAAAATGGTAATAAGATTATTTTTCGCATACAACCAAACATATGTTTTTATAAAAAATCCTACCCATCTAATGACATATTGCCAATTATTTATTTACCAAAAACTAGAAATTGCAAAAAAATTCCCCAGTATTTTTGATACAGTGAGCCAATATACTCTCAGTTAGCTCTGAATCTGCAATGACTGGTGGACAAATGATCACATCACCATGTGGCCATACTGTCTTTGGGGTTAGCTTTCCCTTCTCAGCTTCAAGAAAGGGGGGCCGTTATTTACAGGCACAAATAGACTCTATCGCAATGGTAAATTCAAGTTAGACTAGATCTTAAAATGGTGATTGCTTTACTTACAGATTACTGTTGGCTCTGACCACATACTTCCTGTGCAGTTGTAGGGCTCAGCGCTTGACTATATTAGTGGCACCACTAATATTCCACCTTTAAGGCTGTTTCTTTTATTAGGTGGATGCATTAAACAGGGGTCAACTTTAGAAGAGCATTTAACAGAATTCAGTAAACGGAAACTTACCTCCTTTAGTATGAGGCTTGTCGCAGGCAATGCAACACCAATATCTTGAAAGAAGTTTGGTGCGCTAGTAAAGCTTAAGTTTGTGGTTAGTAGAAGGAAGTGAGTGACATGTAAAATTATGACTTTATAAGGAAATGTCAGCCGTTTTAACCCTTCCTCTATTTTCAGAACCACCTGATTAGTCAAAAAGATTTTAACATCATTACCCACTTCCTAGCCAGTTAAATAGTGTGCTTTAGCAATTCTAAAGCATCTACAGCATCCGATTATGTATTGTGAGAACTACAGGGAGAGAATACTCCGATGGTCCCGGCCCCCTACTATAATAATAGATTTCTAGTACAACAGGACCCAAGGGTTCAGTAGAATACAGCTGCTTTTGGATGTGAAAATATTTCACTTGACAAGCCCTACATGTTTCCCTTTATGAGTTGAGGTGGGAATACCACTTTAAAGGGAATGCACCTACTGTTTAAATTAAGCTTTTAGGTTAAACATTTTGTTTTTATTGTTGATGTTTTTTCATAATTTTCATTGAACTTTTTCATTGTAGACTGCCTATATTATAAAATAATCCTGAAAACATGCAGTTTTCATTCTCACTACTAGGTAAAAAACTAAACTGAGACTTCCAGTTCTGTCTGTGGTGATAAGAGGAGGCTGTTGTAAAGTGATAAGTACAGCATTACAGAGACAGGTGACACCAGTAAATAGATAGCATTAGTATAAGACAATAGCATCTCCCTGTAGACTGACCTCTCAAAAGGTCATGGAGTCTGCTCAGTTTTGAATACATCCCAAGGGGACAGACTCTGTCTATTGCCATCTAAGTATGTGATGCTTGCTGTAAAGCGGTGCTTCTCAATTCCAGTCCTCGGGCCTCACCAACAGGTCATGTTTTGAGACTACCCCATACAAAGATCACCTGTGATAATACCTGATGCACTGAGTATAATTATATCACCTGTAAAATACTAAGGAAATCCTCAAAACATGCGTTGTTGGTGAGGCCCGAGGACTGGAATTGAGAAGCACTGCTGTAAAGTATATCATTAAAGGGGTTATCCAGCGCTACAAAAACATGGCCACTTTCCCCCTACTGTTGTCTCCAGATTGGGTGGGGTTTTAAAACTCAGTTCCATTGAAGTAAATGGAGCTTAATTGCAAACCGCACCTGAACTGCAGACAACAGTAGGGGGAAAGTGGCCATGTTTTTGTAGCGCTGGATAACCTCTTTAAATGCTATTAAAAACAGCTCAGGCAAAATGGCAGCCCAAATGCACAAAATATGTTATTAAAGCAATTACAATCCAAATCTAGAAACAGATTAGAATAAAAAGAACTTTCCATCGGGTCTGTAAAGAGAGCCTGGCTTATGGTGCAACACTGTGCACCAAGAAATGCCCCTAAATCTGGCTTAACATTGTTGCCCACTTTATAGGCCAAAAGAAAAAATTAAGGGCTGGTGCAAGAACATAATAAAGACTGAGGGCCCGCTCAGCCATTCAGTGACTGCAGAGGTTCCCCTCCTCAGTCACTGACGGGCTGAGCAGGCATTCTTGGTCATGACATTGAAGGAACGGGAGCTGCAGGAGGTCCATGAGCTGTGATACTGCGCTGCAGGGGCACAGGGATGGGTAAGTATAGATTACTTAGTATGTTCCCGCACCCCCTTGCCGGCCCCACTTGGTCTTCACAGATTTATCAAACAGTATGCGCCACATTCATAAATCGGGTGCATTTGAAAAGTGAGGTTGCAGGTACATCTTGGCCAGTGCGTGTTATATGGTGAAAAAAGCAAAAATAAATTTGTTGTTTGGGGCATAATTATTACATGATCTTGACTAGATTATTGTATATGGAATTGTGTTTCCCTAGGATGTTATTGAATGAGGAACTATGCTGCCTGTATTGCAGAATCACAAAGAACAGGCTGCTGCTTTGCTGGACTTTATATTTTGCAATGCTCATTATATTTATCTTTTTTAGACTGAAAACATATTTCACCATGTATTTAAAACACAGATTTTATTTGCTTGTCAAAAGAGTAGACACATAAGAAGAAATTCAACAATCTGTATATTGTAAACCAAATAGAACCAAACACAATGGGGGAGATTTACCAAAGGGTGTAAAATTTAGACTGGTGCAAACTGGCCACAGCAACCAATCACAGCTCAACTTCCAGCTCTGGTGAAAGGAAACAGGAGCTGTGATTGGTTGCTGTGGCCAGTTTGCACCAGTCTAAATTTTACACCCTTTGGTAAATCTCCCCCAATGACATTTTGTTGGACTTTATTTGCATAAAGATAGTGATCTGCATTGGGAAAGCCAGGTTCACCTTTATGTGTCTGTGGACCATTAGTACTAGCTGCAAGGATGCTGGCTGGCTGTGAGGATGCGCCAACGGCGTTCTTAGTAACCAGCACTGCTAGTTGACAGGGATGTGTTGACGGTGTCCCTGGTTACCAGCGCCCTCAGCTGTCTCCGGTGTGTATTTTCCTAGCTGGCAGAAACCACTGCCAGTCAGCTCTGGATATTGGGCAGGGGGCTAGAGTCCCTGACCCAATCAGTACCTAAGGCCGGGACTTCAGCTCCTATAAACCACTACCCCCACCATGTCTAGTTGCCCGCTATAAAGCCTTCTTTTAAGAGAGCCTATGCTAGCGTTTGTATCTGCTTGACTGTTGCCGACCTCGTCTTTATTGTGTGTTGTTTGTACTGTCCTTGTCTTGTGTGTCGCTCCTAACCAGAGTAGTTGCAGTCTTCAGGTTGGGGCTGGCCTGTTAGGGAGTCGGGTTCCCCAAAAGGAAGGGACAGTTGGCAGGTGCAGCGTCAGGGTCTCACACTGTCCTTCTGTCTGTTTGTCTCTGACACTGTCAGTGAAATATCCCTCCTGTCTAAATAGGCAATATTTACATTCAGACACCTGGGAAAGCAGGGTTATACTTTCAGTAGGCCAGCATTTCATGCCACAATAGATGTAAATTAACAATTGCACCAATACTACATAGCATAAAAGGGTACTGTGTCCTAAACAACCTCTTCCACGGGGCCCTGTCCACACAGGTATTGAAGTGAAAGGGCTCCCCATGAATTTCCAGTCCTCTCCTGAAAATCGGGGTCAGATGTCCAGCTTTATGACTGGAGCAATATGTGATGGACTCCCAACTTCCAAGCAAAATAAATGAAACCAAAGAACACAAAATAAAGACACAACACATTGTAATAAGGTGTCAAACAGTCGTCATTTTATTCATAATCGCATGACACTGAAAACGGCAGACCCCCGACTCACAAAGAGTCACCGTACAGCACCCAGGTGAGGAAAAACGCCCTGTGGGGGAAACCTTGAGGGAGCCATGGCTGCCCCTCCCCTGAGCTTAGAGGGTAATACCAATATAACATAGTTTAAGAATGTATACATTTTAACTGATTTATAGACAATAACAGGAAAAATAGACTATAAACATATTACACCGGATGTGAGAGAGATCTGGCTGCCATCTCTATTACCTTATTAATGGCCGGGCGGATGTACCTTTTCTTCCTTAAAGATCCAGGTCCAACTCTCAAGAAGGTGGAGCCTTGGTTGCAGGGCTGTATTAACAGCTGCTGCTGCCCTAGGCACTAAACCTGAAGACGCCCCATCTACACGCACCTATTGGCGATACCAGACCTGACCAATACCACCATACCCCCCACCCCCTGGAAAAGACACCAGATTTACTAGCAAGTCTGAACGGGAGGAGGGAAACTAAAAAAAACAACAAAAAAATTAGTTTTCTCTGTCCCCCTGCTCCCTGGTGCTGCCCCCCTGCAAGATGCTGCCCTAGGCACTGGACCACGGGTGCCTAGTGGTAAATACGGCCCTGCTTGGTTGAAGGGGCAGTCTAAAGCAGGCAACCCCTTTTTCCCTTGCTATAACCTCCAAATTACATCAAGGGTAGGGGAGAGTAGTCAAGCTCAAGATTCTCTGGCACATCCAAGATGGCACTGATCAAGGCAGCGGGCCTTTCTTCTATGAAACCTTCTTTATGACATAAGCGATTGTTCACATTACACAGTTACCATGGTGACTACAGGTGTCCACAGTGTTCTGATGTATTAACCCTTTAATGACTGGTGATGTGCTTTACTGCAGAGGTCATTAAATATACTCGTGACCAAGCAAGCAGCGTATGGTTAGGACACTAAGAACACTAAATAAAAAGTTTACACATTACATAGGTAGTTGTAGATGTGATGTATGAGACTGGCCCTGTAACCAGCACATACCTAACAACTTTTTTGACAAAGAAGCACATATATGGTCACTACACAATGTGCACACGTCCTACAATGGCTCTGTAACTGTCAGTGACTGCTCTGCATGCGTCTGTCGTTGTCATGGTGATGCTGCCACAAATAAACATGGCTACTTTGCCGTTTTGCATTACCTTGTGCTATTAACTGCAAAAAACTACTGTGCATGTCACCATGCACTGTGGGTTTGGTTGGTTGCAGCACATGCTCCTACTGTAGTTACAGGGAGTTAGTTTTTGGAAAATCCAGACTTATATCCAGTGACTCCCAGGTCATGTCCTCACAGTCATTCACTTTTCTTTCCCTTTTCTATCTAGCCTGCACCATGACTTTTCTCTGTAGAATCTGACGAAAACATATTATCTTACTTGCTACTTCTCTCTGTGCCCCCATATTGTAGTTAGCCCCCCTCCCTCTGTTCATCCATACAGTAGTTAGGCCCCATCTCTGCCCCATATAATAGTTAAGCCATATCTGACAATCCATACAGTAGTTAGGCCCCCTGTAGCTAGTATCCCCCTGCAGTAATCCCCCCTGTAGGTAGTACCCCCATATTGACCTATCTATTCAATATTTATTTCATAACAAGCTACTGCATGTTCCCAGGGCCATATTAACAGCTGCTGCTGCCCTAGGCACTAAACCTGAAGACGCCCCATCTTCACTCACCAATTAGCATCATCATTTTCTAGTTTCTGAACATCATATTGATATCTGATCAGTCTTAGGGTCTATTCACACGTCAGTATATTTTTCCAATCCGCAAATTTTAGTCAGTATACAATCCGCAAATTCAATCCGTATTGCATCCGTATTGCATCCGTATTGCATCCGTATTTTTTGCTGATCCGTATAACTGAAAGTGTGGTTAATAAAAAGTTGTGGTTAATAAAACTAGTTGATAAAAAAAAAGGTCACTTGATCGCTAGGCAACCATTATCCCTTGCCATTTCTGGTTCACTTTGCTGAGAGAAAGTTCTGTCGGATTCCACTGCTGATCTAGTTGCGGTTTCCTGCGTCTATTTCTCTGTGAAGATGGATGTCTTGATGGAGCGTGATCCTGTTGAAGGTGCTCTCCTTTGTTGGCTGTTGTATCGGCTTTTTGGACGGCGTAAACGGCTGGAAGAGGAGTCGAGGAGGAGGATTAGGAGGAGGAGATTTTGGGTGCATCCCCTAGTCTCTCTGCGGCCACAAAGGGGACATTTTAACCAGCTCTACTGGGACCTGCGGCAGTACCCGGAGCAATTCTTTAGATACTGTCGTATGTCTGTATCAACATTTGACCGCTTGCTGTGTGATCTTCGTCCCGGACTCATCTACCAGGACACAGACATGCGGCTGGCGATCACCCCTGAGGAACGGCTGATTGTCACACTCAGGTAAGAAACCTTTTTTTTGCTTCATGTTCTGTACTATGTGCAAACCTATACTGTACATAGGCTGTGTTCACACAGTGTTTTTTTGGTGTTTATGTTTCTTTATTCATGTGTTTTTCCTGTTGTTTTGGCCATAAAATACCAAAAAAGAAGCCATGTGTGAGCTCAGTCCATTGCCATGTTACACAACTAATGAATTTTTTTTTTCACCTTAGATTTCTGGCCACTGGAAACACTTTTGCCTCCCTGCATTTTGAGTTTCTCCTGGGTATTTCCACGATAGCCATGATCGTACGAAGTACCTGTGATGTCATCTGGGAGCGTCTGAGAGCGACAGTCATGCCACCACCCAAGCCTGAAGATTGGATCCGGATTGCTGATGGATTCTCTGCCGCAGCGCAGTTTCCAAACTGCATCGGGGCGCTGGACGGAAAGCACATCCGTGTCAAAAAGCCATCTCGCTCAGGGTCCCTATACTACAATTATAAGCAGTATTTCTCGGTGGTCCTGTTGGCCTTGGCTGACAGCGATTACCGGTTTGTAATTGTGGATATAGGGGCCTATGGGAGTTCTGCAGATGCTGGCGTCTTCAGAGCTTCCAGAATGAGCGAGTTGCTTCATTCCGGCCAGCTCTCTATTCCAGACTCCAAGACATTGCCAGGATCATCGGGACCTCCAGCTCCGTATGTCATTGTAGCTGATGAAGCCTTCGGCCTGCAGACCCACTTATTACGCCCTTTTTCTCGGCGTGGCTTGGATGACCGGAGGCGCATTTTCAACTATCGTCTCACCCGTGCGAGGCGGTATGTTGAGTGCGCTTTTGGGATTCTAAGTAGCAAGTGGCGTGTGTTCCAGTCGGCGCTTCAATTGAATCCGGACAACGTTAGGAAGGTGATTCAAGCATGTGTCATACTTCATAACTACGTTCGGATGTATGAAGCTGCAGTGGACCCGGAGTTGGACTCTACCATGACTTCAGTCCCCTTTCCGATTGAGGTGAACGTGCGAGGAAGACCTGGATCGTCAGGAATGGCTGTTCGGGACTTCTTTGCCGATTACTTTCTGTCGCCGGAGGGAGCTGTTTCCTGGCAAATGGATGCCATTCATTAGTCTTGGTATCTGGACTGCTGCATCTGGTCATTTAGTTAGTTAGTTAGTCAGTTTGTGTTCCTGTGTTATTAGTTAGTTAGGGACTCGCAAGAGATGAGGCTCCTTGACGTGGGTTGCGAGCTTACGATATTTGTGCCCATTTTACCCATGTTGTTTATAAAAAGGGGTATTGTGGACACAATTATCAACTAAGACCTCATCAACTGATGAGAGACCCTGCAGTCCACCTATACTATGCTGTTAAAGTGTATTTGTTGTGTCAAAAAAGTTTTGACATTTTATAGAGACATGTCAAAGCGCGTTCTCTCCCCACTCTGTGTTAGAAAAAAAACACTGCTTTTTTCTAACACAGATCGGGGAGATGGCGTGCTGCAGGGTTGTCCTCTCCATGCTCATTCTCCCAATCGGAATGGACCTAAAAACACTCAGACATGGAACGATCTAAACTTTTGACATGTCCAAAGATTTTTGAAGTGACAGGTACACTTTATTGATTACTATAGCCATCAAAAAAGAACACTCAGTTTTTGAATCATAACGGATTGTTGGAACTGCATCCATCTTTCCTTGACATTATGATTTAGGCCAAGTTCACATGCTGTATGGCCGCTGTTTGCTGTGTTAAACAACAGCCGATGTCTGTGATGTTCACCGTTTGGCTGGGTGGGCATCATTTTATTTTTATTTGGAATGGTGTGCCCGAACTCCAATTAGCCATAGCAGACAGAGTAAAGTTCGGCCGTCAACCATACTTCACATTGTGTTTTACAACCTATTGTGTGGCACCACTGTTCAATGAATACCGGCCGCACAAAATAGACATGTGAGTTTCCTGTGCGGCTGCAGAGAACAAAGCATGCTCGAGTTCAGCTCAACTGTGGTAGCGTTAATTTAAAAATGTTATTATCATTTCAAGATTAGAAATAATCACAGACAAATAAATTTTTCAAACAAACTTTAGTCGTAAAATTTCTTTTCAATAAAATTATTTTTCAAACAAACTTTTGCCTATGTTTAGTCTATTTAAGTACCGTAGTGATCACGGCCGTGATTAGTACGGTAATTACGTAGTGCTGCAGGCTGAGGGAACCCCAGACAGAGTGTATACATAATGGAACATAACTTGTTAAATTTTTATAACAATATTAAACTCAAAGAAAATGTAACTCAAAGAAAATGTTATAGCAGATAACTACATGTCATGTTGACCAGAGGGAGGGGCACTAAGCTGCTCCAGTTGTGCTTGCTGCTGCTGCTGCAGTGTAGGACTGTGACCGTATGGAAGTGTGGGCCATTCGTGGCTTGAAATTGGCCTGTTGGTATAGACCGAGCCATATAGAGCAGGTGGTACTGTGGGGCTTGGGGTGTGGCGGATAGATGGCTGGTATGTGGGGGAGGGATTTTGGTAGTGGATGTGGTGTGCTTGAGTTTGTTGGGGTAGGGGGGGGTAAGATTGAATTTCTCCAATGCGAAATTGGTCTATGTATCTAATTACAGGGCTTGGGTCTTGGGGGCCTGAGAATATGTCCACAAGTCCCATGATAGACAGCTGGCACTTTAACTTTTTTTCTTCTGGCACTCTTCTAATCAGTTCTTGGAGTGTTTTACAAAAACTCTCCTCTTGGCTTAGTGGTGGTTTTTTTTCCAGAAAAGACAGCACCTATTGGAGAAACATCAGAAAGAACATGAGAAATTAAACATTATTTTCGTAAACTTGATCTACTACTGTCAGCTATGTTCACACAACGTCCTTTTTATGATGAGAACGGCCATTGTTTTCAATCAGATTACAACCAATCTGATTTTAATCAATCAGATTCCACCTTTCATTTTTCAAAGAATCTGTGAAGAATGAAAGGTGGAATCTGATTGACAATTCTACTTTACAACAGTTTGACAAATCCCCCTACGGGTAGCTTCACACATACCGGATCAGGGTATAGAGAAGTTCTATGGGGTCCCCTACCCGCAGCTGAATTTTCATTTTGCTACAGATATGGGACCCGGCCCCTTTAACCCCCGCCCGCCCACAGCCTCGGCCCCGAGCATACATTACTTGCTGTCACGGCCGCGGCGGCTTCCCGCGTTCCGGGTTGCCGCCGCGACCGCCTCCTGTCCCGTGCAGCCGCCGGGGTCCTTGTGTAGGGACCCGGCGCTGCTGCTGCTTCGGCCCCTGGGGCGCCTCACCTCTCCTCCGTGCATGTCGCGGTCTGTGCCGGCCGGCGCGCGCGTACCCGCCTCCTAGGGCGCGCGCGCGCCGGCTGTCTCAGATTTAAAGGGGCAGTGCGCTCCTAATTGGTTAGTGTCACCAATCACTCCACTATAAATCCCAGCATGCCCTGTCCTTAGTGTTGGAGCCTCTACATGCTTACCATAGCGTTGGCCCAGCCCCCTGTTGTTCCTGAGTCCTATCCGTTACCTGGTCCCAAGTCCCTGTTCCTGAGTCCTATCCGTTACCCGGTCCCTAGTCCCTGTTCCTGGTTCCTGTTTCCCTGTCACTCCATCTGTTCCTGCGTTCAGCCTGTCACGTGCGCTCTCACCTGCAGACCATTGCCAGTGCCATCTCCTGCCTACTGCTCCTGCCACGCCTCGCCTGCCGACACCAGCAACCAAGCCAGGGGTAGCGACCTGGGGGTCGCCTGCCGCAGCAAGTCCATCCCGCCTTGCGGCGGGCTCTGGTGAAAACCAGCGGTCCCTTAGACTCCGCTCCCTGGTGAGGTTTGTGCCATCGCTGGTGCCGGTCCAGTGGATCCACTACTCCGGGCGTTACAGTAGGCTCCAACCATGGATCCCGGCGAGGTGCCAGATCTCCGTGACGTCGCCAGAGTGGTCGCGCAACAGGCTCAACAAATCCAGAAACAGTCACAGCAGATCCAGCAACTCACTGCCGCCTTACAGCAGCAGACTACTGCCCAGCGCACACCATCTCCTGACGCTGCCTCTTCACTCCGACTGGCCCTCCCAAGCAAGTACTCTGGGGACTCTAAGTTGTGCAGAGGATTCCTGACTAAGTGCACCATGCACATTGAACTTTTGAGTAGTCAGTTTTCCACCGAGCGCTCTAAAGTGGCTTTCATCATCAGCCTATTAGAAGGTAGAGCCCTGGCCTGGGCCACGCCACTGTGGGACCGTGATGATCCTGTTGCTGCCAATCTCCGGGCCTTCCTATTCGAGTTTCGCTCCGTCTTTGAGGAACCTGCCCGTGCTTCTTCAGCCGAGACTGCTCTCCTCAACCTCTCTCAAGGCAGCTCCTCTGTTGGTGACTACGCCATCCAGTTCCGCACCCTGGCAGCTGAATTGGACTGGAACGAGGCCGCCCTATTGGCCACCTTCAAGAAGGGCCTGTCTAGTCGAGTGAGAGACGTGCTCGCTGCCCGAGACCTGCCTACCTCCCTGAACGAACTCATTCTACTGGCCACCCGAGTTGATACTCGTTTTTCGGAGAGGGAGGAGGAGGTTCGGCATGAACATTTACTAACCCATTCCCGTCGCCATCCCCAGCTGGCGCCGGTTTTCCAGAATCCTGACCTTTCGATGTCCCAACCCTCTCCTGAGATTCCTATGCAGGTGGAACGGGCTCACCTGACGCCTGATGAAAGAATCCGGCGCCTGGAGCAGAATCTCTGTCTCTATTGCGGTGGTTCCGATCACTTCCGGCTGGGATGTCCCCTACGTCCCCAAACATCCGGAGGATGCTCGCACCTGGGTCCGGTGGGACAGGTGTCCCTAGGTGCGAATGCCACCATTCCAAGTCTGTCTATGCCAGTTTCCATCCGGACTCCCTCAGGACAAAATCATCAGACTACTGCCTTCCTCGATTCTGGCTCAGCAGGCAGTTTTATTGCGGCAACATTGGTCCAAAGATGGCGGCTACCCGTGACCCGACTAGCCAGGCCCCTGACTATCTCCTCGGTCACGGGCGAAATTCTTACCGACCGTGTGTACTACCAGACCGCATCTTTAGTCCTCCAGGTGGGTCCTTTACATCAAGAAGAGATATCCTTCTACGTCCTGCCCCATTCTTCCCCCGCGGTCCTCCTGGGACTCCCGTGGCTACAAGAACATGCCCCTCAGCTGGACTGGAGAACCGGGGAGATTCTCAGTTGGGGTCAGGACTGTTCCCACCAGTGTCTCAAGTCACCTCAGACCAAGTGTATTATGTCATTTCCTGTCCCGGCCAAGCCTCTATCCGGCCTACCGGCAGAAGACCAAGACTCGGCGGATGCCTTCTCTGACGAGGTGTACCCTCTCCCCGTACCCAAGACTAAGGTCGTGTCCTCTCACCACCGGAAGAACTTACAGAAGGTCCTCGTCCACAGACCCACAGTCCCTTGCCACGTTATACCGCCTGATCGCCTAGTACCAGTCGTCACCTCCACTCTTCAGAGAGTACCCCCCGGAAAGACTCATGTTCACCCTGCGCTTCGAAGAGGTATTTTGAAGTGGGGACATTCCTCGTTGGAGGCCGGGCACCCTGGAGTCCGTAAGACCGGCCAACGGATCTCTCGCCACTACTGGTGGCCCAGCCTATCCCAAGATGTCAAAGACTTTGTGGCTTCCTGTGCCATTTGCAGGCAAGAAAGAGGGGGAGGCCAAAGGGGGGGGGTACTGTCACGGCCGCGGCGGCTTCCCGCGTTCCGGGTTGCCGCCGCGACCGCCTCCTGTCCCGTGCAGCCGCCGGGGTCCTTGTGTAGGGACCCGGCGCTGCTGCTGCTTCGGCCCCTGGGGCGCCTCACCTCTCCTCCGTGCATGTCGCGGTCTGTGCCGGCCGGCGCGCGCGTCCCCGCCCCCTCGGGCGCGCGCGCGCCGGCTGTCTCAGATTTAAAGGGGCAGTGCGCTCCTAATTGGTTAGTGTCACCAATCACTCCCCTATAAATCCCAGCATGCCCTGTCCTTAGTGTTGGAGCCTCTACATGCTTCCCATAGCGTTGGCCCAGCCCCCTGTTGTTCCTGAGTCCTATCCGTTACCTGGTCCCAAGTCCCTGTTCCTGAGTCCTATCCGTTACCCGGTCCCTAGTCCCTGTTCCTGGTTCCTGTTTCCCTGTCACTCCATCTGTTCCTGCGTTCAGCCTGTCACGTGCGCTCTCACCTGCAGACCATTGCCAGTGCCATCTCCTGCCTACTGCTCCTGCCACGCCTCGCCTGCCGACACCAGCAACCAAGCCAGGGGTAGCGACCTGGGGGTCGCCTGCCGCAGCAAGTCCATCCCGCCTTGCGGCGGGCTCTGGTGAAAACCAGCGGTCCCTTAGACTCCGCTCCCTGGTGAGGTTTGTGCCATCGCTGGTGCCGGTCCAGTGGATCCACTACTCCGGGCGTTACACTTGCTCGGCGCCGCGGCTGTGTGAAGCTCCTCATTAGCCAATCAGTAATCCGGATCCGGTACGTTTGAAGTTACCCTAGAGGTGTTTTTCTGTGCAATTTTACAGGGTGCAATTATCAGATACAGGGACATTTCTACAAACTCCTGGCCCATAATGAGTACAAATGATAAGTTATCTATAATTCACACAAAAAGGTAAAGTGGTATAGTTCAGGCAGACATTCAATTGTTATAAGAATCTTACCCTTCCCTCTATTTCTTTTCCCATCTCTTGTACTGCTGTTGACCGTTTTCGTTTGCGAGTTGGTAGTTCTGCTGCTTCCTCTACTGGTGAACTGGGCAGCTCTGTGGAGACAGATCCAGGGGGCTCAACCGAAGCCTCAGTTGAAGTTTCTCCAGATTCGCAATCTGATTCTGTGTGCCTCTCCAAATTATCTGAAGTTCTGCAATTGAAATGAATACCAAGCCTTTTAGATAAATTAAAAAACTAAAGTTTGTTGTGCCTGAAGATATTTTAAGTATTGTTCATTTAGTAGATGGAGCTATGCTAGGCTGCAAGGGCTGCGCTACAGCCTTGCATAGTCCCATGCGCCATAAAAAATCATATTTTACTTACGTCCCAACTTCCATCGTCTGCTTTAGGAACATGAGTTGTTGGGTAAACATGTATTCTCTTTTTTTTTTTTGCCCATCTCCACTCCGTCCCTTATCGGACTGCTCACGTCTAAACTGATCGCGGCTTGTATACCAGCGTTGTTTTAAGCATTTTACTAAAATGAAAAAGAAAAGAATAATTTTAAAATATTTGTAAAAATGCTTGAACAAAACATCAAAATACATAAAAAAAAAAAAGTTTAACAAAAATATGAGGGTACTTACTCAGGTCCTCCTTTTGTTTAGTGGAGGCTCTCCGCCACTGCTGGCACAACATGTTATCCCCTATCTCCTCCCACACACGATCCCGAACATTTCTGAACAATACACAAAATAACAAGAGTGACTATTTTATCATGGTCATTTTTTTAAATTAATAACTTCTGCTAATTGTTTAATAGCCGCCCGCTCCTGCCTCTCATTGTGGGGGATTCCCTATAAAGAAGCCGGCCGCACTGCTCCCGCACTAACCTGTCATTCCACGTTCCCCCACCCCCACCCCCCCCAACTGGCCCGGAGCTCTTCCTGTATGGTTCCCACGCAGGTGCACGCAGCTGCTGTTCTGCCAGCAGCCCCGCTCACCAACTCCTAAACTGCTTCCACCCGCTGGTCCTTGCTGCGTCTGCAGACTCTCCTTCATACTGCAGACGCGGCGGGTAGCAGCAGGAGGAAGCGGCTAAGGAGCTGATGAGCGGGGCCGCATGCAGAACGGCAGATGCGTGCGGCTGCGGGGGAACCATACAGGAAGAGCTGGAATCGAATGACAGGTAAGTGCAGGGAGCAGTGAGGCCAGCTTCAGGGCGTCCTCGCAGTGAGAGGCAGGAGCGGGCGGCTATTTAAACTTGCCGCCGCGCTCCTGCTCCTCTCAGCTGCCGGGGACACCTTGTATAAAGAAGTGGGGAATCCCATCATAAGGACGGGAATCCCCACTTTTTTACAGGGTGTCCCCCGCAGCTGAGTGGAGCAGGAGCGCGGCGGCAAGTTTAAATAGCCGCCCACTCCTGCCTCTCAGTTTTCCCGAACATCAGTTCAGCCCCTTGTTTTGTTCGGATACCGAGCAAAACTTCAGGGGGAAATTTAGTTCGAAAACCGAATTGTTCGAATACCGAGGTTTTCGGGAACCGAGGTTTTACTGTGTACTCCACCTCCCCAGCTTTTGATTAAAAAATGGGTCTTGCCAGACTTCTTTAAAGTGGGCCCGTTGGTTTATTCAACTTTTGACTTATCATATAGCCCTGCCTAAAGTTAACATTGGTCATACGATTGGAATAACGAGCTGGTAGAAGGCCATGTTTCCAGCTTTGGACTACCTACACATTAGCTTCTTTAACCCCGTGTAAGGCGCCGTTCTATCCACAGAGCCGGGCCAGGGCTGAAGCAATGGAAGCGGGCCGATCCCCTCCCCTCTATGACGCGGCTACATTAGAATCAATGGTGCCGTGTCATCCACCTCCAGTGCTTCAGCCCTGGCCCGGTACCTGTGGATAGAACGGCGCCTTACACGGTTACCGGGCCGCGTTTCAAAAAATGGACCACAACACCGTTTTCCCCGAGCCGGCGCCGTTATATCCGTGGGTCATATCCGTGGGTCTGATGCGCGCGCGCTGGGCTTCAGACAGTGATATCTCGGCAATGTAAGCGGGTCCAGGAGCGGGACTCTAGCGGAGTCGTCCCTGGTGCGCAGCAGGGAGAGGCGCAGCAGGTAGTCACCTGGGCAGCTTTCCATCACTTGTCTAGTCACCGATCTCTCCCTGTCAGTGCGTTTGGCAGGGATGAGTGACAGGCAGAGAGGCCCATGGTGCTTCTCCCTGTCACTCACCCCTGCCAAGTATGCTGACAGGGAGAGATCGGTGACTAGACAAGTGATGGAAAGCTGCCCAGGTGACTACCTGCTGCGCCTCTCCCTGCTGCGCACCAGGGACGACTCCGCTAGAGTCCCGCTCCTGGACCCGCTTACATTGCCGAGATATCACTGTCTGCAGTCCAGCATGCGTGCATCAGAGATGAGTCTGATGCTCATAGAGAATGACGGCTCCATTCATTCTCTATGAGCGTTGGACTCATCTCTGATGCGCGCGCGCTGTGCTTCAGACGGTGATATCTCGGCAACAGGAGCGGGTCCAGAAGCGGGACTTCGTGCACGGGGATCTCTACCGAGGGGTCGGCCGGGCTGTGCCCAGGCACGGGGGCTGACAGGTTCCCTTTAAATTATATTTATATACACTATATAACAAAATTTTAATTAAAAACTTAAGACTTTTATGAAAAGGGGGTGTGTTTAAAAATATTTTTTCACAGAGTTTATTTTCATGTAGGTTTGTGTTTATGTTTGTGTTTTATACATTACTTCTATGAGCAATACTGCTCATAGTGAAAAATGCAGTACCTAGTGCAAGGATAGGGAACCTTGGCTCTCCAGCTGATTAAAAACTACAACTCCCATCATGCATAGACAGCTTTGGCTGTCCATGCATAATGGGAGTTGTAGTTTAGCAACAGCTGACACGCTAAGATTCCCTACCCCTGCACTAGGTACTGCAAAGATTATTCATTTCTAGCACTGATTGCTATAAGCTTCCTTCAGAAGCCTATTGCAATCAGTCAATACAGGCAGCCCGATAAAAGAGAACTCGGGCTGTCTGTAGTGTAGATCGGCCCCCCCAAATCCTGCAGGGGGGAGCCGATCTACACCCCACTGACCACCAACGAATACCGGGCCATTTAAATGCCCGCTGTCAGAAGTGACAGCGGCATATGAATGGCGGCTGCAGGCAGCCCGGGACCGATGACAGGGGTCCCGGGCTGTCTGCAGTGTAGATAGGCCCCCCCAAATTCTGCATGGGGGAGCCGATCTACACCCCCACTGACCACCAACGAACATGGCCATTTCTATGCCCGCTGTCACTTCTGACAGCGGCATAGCAATGGCGGCTGCAGCCAGCCCGGGACCGATGACAGGGGTCCCGGGCTGTCTGTAGTGTAGATCGCCCCCCCCAAATTCTGCATGGGGGAGCCGATCTACACCCCCACTGACCACCAACGAATACCGGGCCATTTAAATGCCCGCTGTCAGAAGTGACAGCGGCATATGAATGGCGGCTGCAGCCAGCCCGGGACCGATGACAGGGGTCCCGGGCTGTCTGTAGTGTAGATCGGCCCCCCCAAATTCTGCATGGGGGAGCCGATCTACACCCCCACTGACCACCAACGAATACCGGGCCATTTAAATGCCCGCTGTCAGAAGTGACAGCGGCATATGAATGGCGGCTGCAGGCAGCCCGGGACCGATGACAGGGGTCCCGGGCTGTCTGTAGTGTAGATCGGCCCCCCCAAATTCTGCATGGGGGAGCCGATCTACACCCCCACTGACCACCAACGAATACCGGGCCATTTAAATGCCCGCTGTCAGAAGTGACAGCGGCATATGAATGGCGGCTGCAGGCAGCCCGGGACCGATGACAGGGGTCCCGGGCTGTCTGTAGTGTAGATCGGCCCCCCCAAATTCTGCATGGGGGAGCCGATCTACACCCCCACTGACCACCAACGAATACCGGGCCATTTAAATGCCCGCTGTCAGAAGTGACAGCGGCATATGAATGGCGGCTGCAGGCAGCCCGGGACCGATGACAGGGGTCCCGGGCTGTCTGTAGTGTAGATCGGCCCCCCCAAATTCTGCATGGGGGAGCGGATCTACACCCCCACTGACCACCAACGAATACCGGGCCATTTAAATGCCCGCTGTCAGAAGTGACAGCGGCATATGAATGGCGGCTGCAGGCAGCCCGGGACCGATGACAGGGGTCCCGGGCTGTCTGTAGTGTAGATCGGCCCCCCCAAATTCTGCATGGGGGAGCCGATCTACACCCCCACTGACCACCAACGAACATGGCCATTTCTATGCCCGCTGTCACTTCTGACAGCGGCATAGCAATGGCGGCTGCAGCCAGCCCGGGACCGATGACAGGGGTCCCGGGCTGTCTGCAGTGTAGATCGGCCCCCCCAAATCCTGCAGGGGGGAGCCGATCTACACCCCACTGACCACCAACGAATACCGGGCCATTTAAATGCCCGCTGTCAGAAGTGACAGCGGCATATGAATGGCGGCTGCAGGCAGCCCGGGACCGATGACAGGGGTCCCGGGCTGTCTGTAGTGTAGATCGGCCCCCCCAAATTCTGCATGGGGGAGCCGATCTACACCCCCACTGACCACAAACGAATACCGGGCCATTTAAATGCCCGCTGTCAGAAGTGACAGCGGCATATGAATGGCGGCTGCAGGCAGCCCGGGACCGATGACAGGGGTCCCGGGCTGTCTGTAGTGTAGATCGGCCCCCCCAAATTCTGCATGGGGGAGCCGATCTACACCCCCACTGACCACCAACGAATACCGGGCCATTTAAATGCCCGCTGTCAGAAGTGACAGCGGCATATGAATGGCGGCTGCAGGCAGCCCGGGACCGATGACAGGGGTCCCGGGCTGTCTGTAGTGTAGATCGGCCCCCCCAAATTCTGCATGGGGGAGCCGATCTACACCCCCACTGACCACCAACGAATACCGGGCCATTTAAATGCCCGCTGTCAGAAGTGACAGCGGCATATGAATGGCGGCTGCAGGCAGCCCGGGACCGATGACAGGGGTCCCGGGCTGTCTGTAGTGTAGATCGGCCCCCCCAAATTCTGCATGAGGGAGCCGATCTACACCCCCACTTACCACCAACGAACATGGCCATTTCTATGCCCGCTGTCACTTCTGACAGCGGCATAGCAATGGCGGCTGCAGCCAGCCCGGGACCGATGACAGGGGTCCCGGGCTGTCTGCAGTGTAGATCGGCCCCCCCAAATTCTGCATGGGGGAGCCGATCTACACCCCCACTGACCACCAACGAACATGGCCATTTCTATGCCCGCTGTCACTTCTGACAGCGGCATAGCAATGGCGGCTGCAGCCAGCCCGGGACCGATGACAGGGGTCCCGGGCTGTCTGCAGTGTAGATCGGCCCCCCCAAATCCTGCAGGGGGGAGCCGATCTACACCCCACACACACAAACCTACTTATTATAGTAGTTGGGGTCTTTCTTGTTACACAAACAGGGACGATCCTGCACAAGCAGGATCAACTTTTCAACGTCCATCTTCTCTTCACTTCCTGGTTCTCTGTCTTCTCCCGCCTGTTTGCGGATTGCGGGTGCGTATTGTTTGCTGAGCACATCAGCAAAAATTACGGACCCCATAGAGTTGTATTGGGTGGGTCCGCAGTCCGTACTAGGGCCTGTCCTTTTTTTTTTGCGGAACGGATTGCGGACCTGTACACACCACGGATGTGTGTATAGGTCCATTGAAATACATTGGTCCTATATTATTGCGGATCCGCAATTAAGGACAGGAACAGGACGTATGAATAGAGCCTTAGGCCGCGTTCCCACATTTACTGTACGACACCACATGCAGCTGATACCAGACCCTCATGCGGTAACCAATAGGCGTATGGACAATAATCCTGGTAACAGAACATGACTACTGAGGAAGATATGGGAATGTGGTTTTGGCCACATGCATTTCTCTCTCTTTGTAGAAACATTGTCTGAATTGCGTTTTTCATTTTCCACATTGAAAAAAAAAGTTGTTTCCTTCCCCCTGCTCCCTGGTGCTACCCCCCTGCAAGGTGCTGCCCTAGGCACCAGACCATGGGTGCCTAGTGGTAAATACAGCCCTGCATGTATCTATCTATTGAATTTATGTGTATAAAATGGAGACGTTACAACTGGCTCATATTCATTAGGCAGAACTAGTGTTAACTATAGACTGACAAGTCCAGCACTATTCTTACAATATTGATGAGAAATACAATATTACCCAATTGTTATTTCCTCCGTTATTCAGCATAAATTCTGACAAGTAAAGGCAGTATGCCGCAAAGCCAGCATCACTGTGTTCTTAACCATCTCACTGGTTTCCAAGCTCTTCACAAGAAGGTGAGCATTGCCACAATAGGTACACACATGCCAGTACCCAATTATTTACATTGAATACAGCACATACCATCTTGCACAACTTTAGCTGATTGAATGTTTTAGGTCAGGGGTCTCAAACTTGCGGCCCGCGGCCCAACTGCGGCCCTCGGGACACTAGTTTGCGGCCCCCACCTCAATGGTAGCTTTCTTGTAAGTGCGGCCCTGACACTGTGCTTAACTTTATGCTCAGCCAATCGCGGTTGAGCAGCTGATGACGCGGCAGAGGGGGGCCAGCATCAGGGACGGCTGCAGCTGTTCGGCTGGCCTCCCGAAGACGACGAGAGGTGGGCGGTGGCGGCGGTGGGAGGGGAGGTGTGTGGTGGCGGTGCGGGGCAGGTGAGCGGTGCAGGGGCCTACAGCCGCCTAGCACAGCCGCCGCCCCCTAGCGTCCCTGCCGCACATGCAGCTCCCCGGTCTCTGGAGGAGGAGTCCGTGGGGACTGCAAGGTGATCGCATCGCTGCAAGTCCTGGGGCTGTTCAGCAGGATCGGGATGCAGTGAAGACCCCCCGATCCTGCTTTATAGCCCCAGGACTTGCAGCGATGCCATCACCTCACCCTGCAGTCCCCGCAGCCTCCTCCTCCAGAGATCGAGGAGCTGCATGTGCGGCTGAGAGAAGAGCGCCGGTGCCGGAGGTGAGAGGAGGAGGAGGGGTGTGTGCCCAGCTCCCCCCAGTCCCCTCTCAGTGACCTCCAGTTCCCCCCAGTCCCCTGTGTCACCCCCCAGTCCCCTCTCAGAGACTCCTAGTCCCCTGTGTCACCCCCAGTCCCCTCTCAGAGACCCCCAGTCCCCTGTGTCACCACCCTGCTCCCCCATTCTCATGTGTCACCCCCTGCTCCCCCCAGTCCCCTGTGTCACCCCCTGCTCCCCCCAGTCCCCTGTGTCACCCCCTGCTCCCCCCAGTCCCCTGTGTCACCCCCTGCTCCCCCTAGTCCCCTGTGTCACCCCCCTGCTCCCCCCAGTCCCCTGTGTCACCCCCCTGCTCCCCCCAGTCCCCTGTGTCACCCCCAGCTCCCCTCTGTCACCTCCTGCTCCCCCCAGTACCCTGTGTCACCCCCCAGCTCCCCTGTGTCACCCCCAGCTCCCCTCTGTCACCCCCTGCTTCCCCCAGTCCCCTGTGTCACCCCCAGCTCCCCTCTGTCACCCCCTGCTCCCCCAGTCCACTGTGTCACCCCCAGTCCCTTCTCAGAGACCCCCAGTCCCCTCTGTCACCCCCTGCTCCCCCCAGTCCCGTGTCACCCCCAATCCCCTCTCAGAGACCCCCAGTCCCCTCTGTCACCCCCAGTCCCCTGTGTCACCCCCTGCTCCCCCCAGTCCCCTGTGTCACCCCCTGCTTCCACCAGTCCCCTGTGTCACCCCCCAGTCCCCTTCTTGTGGAAAACCTGATGCGGCCCAGCCTTACCCAGACTCTACCTCCAGCGGCCCCCGGGTAAATTGAGTTTGAGACCCATGTTTTAGGTGTATAAGAAGGAAGACGGAAGAAGAAGGAAGAAAACTTGTTAATAGTAACAACAGGCCTTCAATACTCCCTACATTAAGAATTCTGGTAAAATTTGAGGGATGCCTCAGGACAGAATAACACACACACACACACACACACACACATATATTCACCAAAGTACCACCATCCCAGCTGTCCCAGCAAAGGAGCCAAATGAACTCCCCTGATAATGGCATTCGAACCAAGCGTTGGTTGTTATATGCAGCTATGGAGACCTTTGTGGCAGGAACACTGTGACCAGGGCCATATTAATAGCTGCTGCTGCCCTAGGCACTAAACCTGAACCATGCACCAGTTAGCATCATGAAGAAATGGGAGCGTGGTTTCGGCCATATGCCTTTCTCTACATGTAGAATTATTGTCTGAATCATGTTTTTCATGGTTTTTAACTGCTTAAAATATCAACAAATTTCACCACATTTTGGTAGATTGGTGGATGATAGCTCCAGGTGTGATATTTAACACCACCACACCAGATTTGACCAATACCACCATACCCCAAACCCCCTTTTGAAAAGACACCATATTTATTGGCAAGTCTGAACGAGAGGTGGGAAACAAAAAAAAAAAAAAAGTTGCTTTCTTCCCCCTGCTGCCTGGTGCTGCCCCCCCCTGCAAGGTGCTGCCCTAGGCACCGGACCATGGGTGCCTAGTGGTAAATACGGCCCTGACTGTGACTGCTAAGATCCAAAAGCACATGAGTGTTTAGTTATATATAACATTTCTACTCAGGGGGGAGTAGGCCCCGGTCTGAGGCCAACTTCCCCCGAGACAGGGGCCTCAAATGCAGCAGCGGACCCGCCGGACGAGCAGGGGCAGCGGAGCGCGGTGATGGGGATAGCCCTGGTACTACTTCCCCATCATGTGCTCATAGTATGAGTACATGATGGGGAAGTAGTACCAGGGCATATGTGGTGGCGAGGGGGGGGATTGGGGATGGCCCTGGTACTACTCCCCCATCATCTAGATAGATGATGGGGGAGTAGTACAGTGTGCAGACTCACCTGTTTCATAGACGAATCAGGGTGTAATTCCAATGGAGTGTCCAGCAGGGGCGCACTATATATAGAAGTCAATGATACTCATAGACTTCTATATATAGTGCGCCCCCTGCTGGACACTCCATTGGAATTACACCCCCGATTCGTGACGTCACCAATTTCTGAGATTTTGAAGTCTCTATGATCTACTAAATTAAGGGGAAATAGCAT
Source organism: Dendropsophus ebraccatus (assembly GCF_027789765.1). Classification (NCBI taxonomy): domain Eukaryota; kingdom Metazoa; phylum Chordata; class Amphibia; order Anura; family Hylidae; genus Dendropsophus; species Dendropsophus ebraccatus. The sequence goes on from NC_091458.1 coordinate 50,535,020, forward strand.
GTGCATTTCCCATAATTAATGTATATTAGGAATTTGTCTAACTTTCCCTAACTGATAACATATTAAAAAATGCTTTTGGCCGGAGTTGTCCTTTAAGGATATTACAACTACATAATGCCTTAATGATACCTCCACTCAATAAACACTATTTAAGGGGTACTCCAGGAAAAGTTCCCTTTCCTTTTCTAACTGAACCTGACTGCTATGGTGACTCATCTATACAGAACCTGCGGGACAAGCAGGAAAGTGGGTAGAAAAGTATTCTGGGAAGGGAGGGAAAGGTGGGTTGGGAAAGCTTGGGTCAGTCCCCCATTAGGTACAATAGGTCTCCCCATTAAGTAGGTAGATACCACCATTAGGTTTCTTTAGTAGTTAGGACAGGTACCTCCAGTAGGTAGACTCCCCCATTAGGTTGCTTCAGTAGTTAGGACAGGTACCCCCAGTAGGTAGACTCCCCCATTAGGTTGCTTCAGTATTTAGGACAGGTACCTCCAGTAGGTAGACTCCCCCATTAGGTTGCTTTAGTAGTTAGGACAGGTACCCCCAGTAGGTAGGTTCCCCCATTAGGTTGCTTTAGTAGTTAGGACAGGTACCCCCAGTAGGTAGGTTCCCCCATTAGGTTGCTTTAGTAGTTAGGACAGGTACCTCTAGTAGGTAGACTCCCCCATTAGGTTGCTTTAGTAGTTAGGACAGGAGGACAGGTACCCCCAGTAGGTAGACTCCCCCATTAGGTTGCTTTAGTAGTTAGGACAGGTACCCCAGTAGGTAGACTCCCCCATTAGGTTGCTTTAGTAGTTAGGACAGGTACCCCCAGTAGGTAGACTCCCCCATTAGGTTGCTTTAGTAGTTAGGACAGGTACCCCCAGTAGGTAGACTCCCCCATTAGGTTGCTTTGGTAGTTAGGGCAGGTACCCCCAATAGGAGACTCCCCAATTAGGTAGACAGGTGTTCCCACAATGTACATAGGCAATTTCTCTCATTAAGTATGTGCCCCCCAGTCAGTAGTTTCCCACATTCAATGGGTCTCCCCAGCAGCTATGTCCCCCAGTAGGTAGTTTACTCTATTAGATAGCTTCCCCAGTAAGGTGCGCCATTGAATATAACAAATGTAATAAACATGTAATGGGGTCTTTCTGTTTCCTTAATGCAGGTGAAATCTGAATATATTTTTGTAAGTCCGCCATAGGTCACCATGCTGGATCCACAGGACACCCAGATTCTGTGCATGAAAGCACCCGGAACCTTCCATTGTATTTATTCTGAGATAGAAGTATATAATGTGGGTTCCATCAGTGTCTCATTCACCAGGATACTTTAGTTCTTTTTTTCAATGGCAAAATGAAAAAAATAAAATAAAATGACTGTCGCAGCCCTGCTATGTCTCATGTCACGTTATCTTTGTGTTGTGTGACCGAAGCCTTGTGCATCCCCGTCACAGCCCCGCACACAGTACACTGCCCTAGCAGAAACATTCCAGGACTGTGCTGCGCATGCGCGCTAGTGAGCCGCCTCGCTGCGTTGTCTGGGCCGGTTGCCATGGAGAAGTTCTAGGTCGATGAAGTGTAAGAACAGTGAAAGTTCCGCTGTGCGGTCATGTGACACGGCGCAGGTGGGTGACATAGAGACTACAGGGGCAGATATGCTATCATAGAGCCTGCACTGTCTACATGCATAGGTGCCTGTGTACACGCAGCGTTATGTGTTGGTCACTTCGGGATCATAGCTTCCTGTAGTCCCGGAGCTGTCCGTCTGTCTGTGCTTCTTATATTCTGCCATATGGTAGCCATAGCATTTCTGGGACAGGTAGCTGACAATGGACATGTCTGCAGTAACAGTCCCATCCCTTTATCAGGCGCTATATAGTAGTAGGGCTGTAAGTTCATGTTGCAGCCATCTTGCCTTGTAGTCATGGCAACCATATGGCTTTTGGGCAGAGTTCACACCAGTTCCCATCACTGCATCAGATCAGGAGGGTCACAGGGGTCAAGCTCCTTCTGATATGACCTGTGGATAGGTGACCTTATAATCTTTGGATATTGCCCACTAACATTATTTTTATTTTATATTAATATTTAAAGGGGTATTCCAATCAGGTAAAATACATGTTAAATCATCCCCCTCCTGAAGACTAACAATTCTTTCCATACTTGTTATTACCTTTTCTGTCCCCTTTCCCCAGTTCTGAGCTGCTGCCTTCTGCTGAAGACACAGAAATCTCTGTGTGAGCTGCTCTCTCCCTTTTAAATGGCTCACAGTGTCCCTGGATTGCTGTTTGTGCACTCGGTGAGGCCAAACTCTCCTGCATTACACAGTGCAGAGACATCCAGCCATGGAAACTGTTAACATTAGCTGTCTCAGAAGGGAGGGGGGGGGGAGACAGATAGAACAGGCTCACACACAGATTTCTGTGTCTTTAGCAGAAAGCAACAGCTCAGAACTGGGGGAAGGAGACAGAAAAGGTAATGACATGTATGGAACAAATTCTTTGTCTCCAGGAGGAGGGATGATTCAACATACATTTTACCTGACCAGATAACCCCTTTAAATGTAAAGGAATCCACACTTTATCATAGTGATACTCAGAGTACTGTATTTAATCGGAGCCATACAATTACTTGTTCACTTTTGTATACAGAGTTTTATCAAGGTTTCAGATTATTTTTGTATTGAAGGTCGGTGAGATCAGGATGTACTAACAGCAGAGACTTCTAATTTATGATATATGGCCTAGATCTATCAGTCTATGGCGACCAATCACAGCTCAGCTTTCATTTCATCCGAGCAACTTGAGAAGTAATTGCTGAACCGTGATTGGTTACTATGGGCTTTTTTGATAAATCTGGGCCAGACACATCAATGCAGATGTCCCGGCATGGGGACAAAAAATTATTTCAATCTCGGGATGGGGGGAACATAATAAATTAGGACATTTTTCCTGCAACCTGGTGCTCATCGCTGCGACTTACTCCTGGACCCCGCTGACAGTCTGCACATCTCCCTTGCAGCCATGTCACGGCCCGCTTAACGGCTCAGCCAGTCAGTGTTTGGGGCAGGACACCGCTGCAGTCACTGATTGGCTGAGCGGGTTAAATCCCACCCTTAAATGACGTGTCAGCTGGGTTGTGACTTACTCTGAACAACATCCAGCGGGGTTCGTGAGCCCGATGATGCGGCACAGTGCAGGCACGAGGTTTGGTAAGCATACTGTCTTTGTATGTTCCCCCTTCACCCCCTGTCCGAATTGATTTTTTACAATCCCCCCAGACTTCTCCTTTAACGCATGATATATCATATACTGACTGTGCATGGTGACAGATGGTCCTGCTGTGATCAACACTTTTGGTCAACATCTTCTTGCTGAATAGTATACACCTCTTCATGCCCACATCCTCCTGAAGGCCTGTAATAAGCTGCACATCATCAGTTCATTTCCTTTTTCAGCTATTATTAGTACATGATGCACAGTATTATGTGTATTATCTGCAGACCCCATTGTTCTCCAAAATGCAACTTCATTGACTTGAATCATGGGTTTGGTAATAATACTGAGTATTGCTTTATAAGAATCATTCTCTAAGGGACCATAGATGAACAGGGGAGAGGTGGTCGTGCAGCTTATACAAAGACTTCATGAGTAATAATAACTAGTAATATCATTCTCTTGTTAAAAATAAGACATGCCGACTTTGTTCTTGTATACCCGTGGTTTACATTTCCCATGTAGTAGGTCTTTCTTATTTTGGTACAGTGGCTTAGTACAGCGTTTCATTGTTGTATCTATTTCTGTTTCTTCTTTCTTACCACATTATAAAACAAAGATTACGAAACGTCTCATTGATGTTAATCACAGAGATTTGTATATCTTGTTTGTGGGGGGATATACTGAACTTTTGACCAGAATAAAACAACTGAGAATTCTGGGTTTACATACATCAGGTGGTCCAGTATCTTTTTTTTTTTTTACCAGAAACTGGTGGTAGCTGCAAAATGCATCACTTGTCATCAGGCATCCTATCCTTTTTTCCATTAACTATCAGTTGTTGGAGATGGCAAAATGCGTTCCTCCGTATGGTAATCCGGGGGCCCGTTGGAAGGGCCTCATGCTTTAAACTCTCCAATTCCAATCAATGGGATCAGTTCAAAGATCCGCTTCATTGTGGGAAACTCAGCCGGATCGCCGGATAAATGTAAGCCTAGCCTAAAACCTTTTGCATTTCTTTCTCTTTAGCTATGGATCTTCCATGCCTACCACTGAAAAGTATGATGGAACCACCAAAGCTTTTGCGTAGACCTCTTCCTCCTAAAATCCTACCTGTACTAAGTGGAAAGCAGCCAAACTTAAACCAAGACACAGGTAACAGACCACAGTGCCATAGTTAACTCCTATATGTCTTTTCCCCATGTCACACAAAATGGTGGAACTAGTAACTATGGGACTCCATACTCATTCAGGTAATACCACTTGCCCTAAGAAAGTCTGTGGCTGTTGTCTCTACCTCCTTATTTGAATGCCAGCACTATTTACACAAGTGATGTTCTGGCAGTCTATAAACAAGAGACCATCATGACACCTTCACCATCTTGCTGAGATCCTACTTTCTTGGTCAGGGAACGAGTATATGTAATGACACTAAAATACCACCAGATCTTTAGTGTGAAACCCACAACCGCCCACCCACCTTCCTGGATGCTCGCGAGTGTTACAGAAAGTCACATTTCTATTTTCACATTGTGAGCAGAGTTAAGACCCTTTACATGGGACAATTATTGGCCCATATGATCACATAATAAAAATCTTTGTTTCTAGCACCTCTCCCCCTATGTAAACGGGGAGTGTACTGCCGACAATAATAGAACGGAACGGCCGCATGAGTGATTTTTTGTGCTGTTTTTTTCCAACATGTGGGCTGTGTAAATGTCGTTAATAACAAGTGCTGAAGACTTGTATATAGAAGGTAAGTGATCGTAGCAGGCAGTAATCTGCCAATGGAAAAGGACCCTGAGACTTGAATACTGCATACTACTTTAAAGAGTCACTGTCGTATTTATTTTATTTAATTTTTTGCAGAAATCAATAGTCCAGGCGATTTTAAGAAACTTTGTAATTGGGTTTATTAGCCAAATATGCCATTATCTGCATTTAAAAAGCTATTTCCCAGGTCCCCCCCTCCCTCCTCTTTTCCATCCACTGAAAAAAATCTAAAAATTGTGACTTGTTGCATCAGACACAACCCTGTCTGTTCTAGGGAGATGGGAGGAGGGAGGGGGGAGTTAGCCGACAGCAGAAAGCAGATAACAGAGGATTACAGGCAGGAGCTGGGTGACAGCTGTAATCAGAGCTCAGAGAGGTCAGTGGTGACTGTCAGAGGAGATAAAGGGTATTTGTACATTAACTCTTTGTTGTCCTGTTTTGGTCTTTTATTTAGCTCTCTCCATAGGAGAACAATCAAGACAGGGGGGAGAGCTTCAAACTGCTTTTTCATGATAAAAATGAATTTTTCGGCTAATAAACCCAATTACAAAGTTTCTTAAAATCGCCTGGATTATTGATTTCTGCAAAAAAAAATTTCACGACAGTGACACTTTAAAGTATATGGGATGCTGAAATGTGGGTCAGAATCTTTCACATTCTTAAAGCGACTCTGTACTCACAACCTGCCCCCCCCAACCACTTGTACCGTGAGATAGCTGCTTTTAATACAAGATCTATCCTGAGGTCTGTTTGGCAGGTGATGCAGTTACTGTCCTAAAAAAACTATTTTTGACAGACACAGGGCTGCAAGTTTAAAAATTGTGGGTACAGAGTCGCTTTAAAAGGGTCACCAGGATGTTCTTCTGTTATGGTATAGCAAAGTAACCAAATAAACCTAGCGCAAAGGAGGAACATTACTAAATGTTATTGCTACCGCAATCTGCCCATGCACATTAGTTGAGTATCACTGGATCTCACTAACAAGCGGTTGCTTTTAGACTCCTAAAGAGGTTTTTTTTTTTTAGAAAAACACTAAGAACTAATGGCAATATGAAAAACATTTTCAGCCTATTTATTGTTATATAAGAGAGGACAATAAATGATTACATATATCAAGGTGTGGACTGCCGAGCCATTGGGGTGGGGTAATTTATTAAGAACTTATGCCAGATGTAAGAGCCGGCAGGCAGGACAGGGCACTGAGGGGCTGAGGAACACCACCCAGTGCACCAAACTAATTTGTAACTAGTCCTAAATGCACCAACAACTACAAACACCACAAAAAAAGAAAAATCCAATGAAGGATCAGAAAATGCAGGACAATCACAAGTAGATATTATCAAAAACCTTTATTTAGATAATTCATATTTGATAAAATTCATTAAAAATGAAGGGAGTGAAGCAGAACCAAACAGATGGACAAACAAACAGTGAGGGGACATATAAATATACTTTATAGGATCATATATTGCACATGCATACAAAATGCTAATGAAAGTATGTAAAATTGTAGAAATACAGACAGCCTCCACTAGATGGCACACATCATGATGTGAACAACAATTGATGAAAGTAAATACTCAGGCAGAGCCTTGGGGAATAATAAAGATACTAGATAGGTATCACATACACAGTGAAATCACCAAAAAATATATTAGATAATTATAGAAATTGGAGGATGCCTGTATTCCATGAAGTCCCGCTCACCTACTCACCCAATCACCAGATATGTACAAACCTGCTGATAGATTCCCTTTAGATTTATTACCATGTTATACCCTGAAATGTTTTTATTTTATTTTTTCATCTTTTCTGTGTATAAAATCTGTATCTATTTTATTCAGGAATTCCACCTCTCTACGCACAGGAAAACCAGCCAGGGATCCAGGTGGTGCAAAGCTCAAATCGTGAAGATAATATATCCAGTTATGTTGTGGAAAAGATCGACCTGCTGACTGAAAGTATGTACAGTATGTGTTTAAAATCCTCTGAAAGCGTTACTGTCAATCGAAATAAAGTTTGCCATGTGATCAGACGTGCCAAAAATTATTCACAACAGTGGGTCTCACTGCTTAAAAAAAATGGGAAATTAATAAACACACACGATAGTTATGTTATTTAATATGTAATAACTAAACAGTCTCCTTTATTTTGACAGATTGGATCCTTGAACAGCAAGCCCCTACACCGGCTGCAAGCAGAATGCACAGTGATGATTACCCATTACACTGGAACAACATTGGCACATTGCATGGTAACCAGGGAACACACAAGTTTGCTATCTCTGAGCAAACACAAGACGCAGAGCTAATGCGCAGTGGACCTGCAAATTTTCCGTCAAAGAGACGCCACAAACAGCGAGTAGTAAATGTTCTCTCAGATGAGCAGGATAGTTATCCTTACCAACTTCTGCCTCCAGAATTTACCTTTGACGACGTTATTGCAACATCAGGAAATGTAAGTGATTTCCTAAGGAAGCACACAGTCTCCAAACTGCACTACAGGATCATGGAAGACAACATTGCTAGGTTACAGCACAAACCACAAAAAAGGGTTCATAGCGTGGTACTGTCATCTGATCACCTACCAGCGAGGTCAGAACGAATCCCACTACGGTTGCAGCTTGCTCTCGGTAAAGAATTATATAAATTAAATATTTTGAGTAAAAAAATCTTCAATTTGTTGATAGTTTATCATCTGTTATCATGAAATCGAAATCCATCCATCCCTCCATCCATCCATCCATCCCCTGAATCTGAACCTGACCCTGACCATGTTTACTGCCATACAGTATACTTACCAGTGATTTCTGGACATCATGAGCTAATATTAAAATGAACTGACACCCTGATTATAACAGGCCCCCAACATGGCTCATTGGATAAGACAGATATAGTACAGTATGTCTTGCCTTCCCAGTTGAAAAAAGCCTCTCGATACATTGATTTTTGCATTAATATAATTAATGCCATCCTCGGTGATAAATCTGCCATGATCTGAAGATTTGGATATTTGCAGACGGTCTGGTTGCTGGGGATGTGCGTCCTTGTCACATCTGTTGAAAAAATATCTAGCAACCAGTCTATGATCTGTCATTCAGCTTTTCCTTTCGTCTGTCTACTGGCACTATAACAACAAAGCAGAGAAAGAACAGCTTGGTAGTTGTGTCACACCTTTTCCTATTTCAGTGTGCATTTTGTAAATTTTTAATTTCCTAAAAGTAAACTTCTTTTAAAGAGTACCTGTCATTAGGAATCTTCACCCAATCTGCATGCAGTGGCTTCTGATGCTGGAACATTGGGCAACCACAGATACCACTACGCTGGGTGAGTTTTGTGCACAAACCCTACTCTGATCCTATAGGGCTCGAAAACGGAACTCACCCCGCATGGTCGTATCTATATTTACCTAACCTTCCAGTGGCAGGAGCGACGGCACATCGATTGGTTGAAGATTCCTAATAACAGGTAGGTTTTATGTATCTCCTGGGTACGCAGAGATATTTACCCACTTATTTCCGAGAGAATATTACGTTGGACTAGGTTCATACTGTTAGATATTCGGTTCAGCACTTCTGAAGCTACATGGAAAAGAACGCTGCATGTAATATTTTTTTTGTCCTGTTATAACATGTCTGAAATAACATGACAGATGCCCAGAAAACCTAACAGACCCCAGTAAGGCCAGTGGGGTCTGTTAGGCGGCATCTGTGTTCATTGGTGCAGTATTCCGCTTGGTTCTGTTTCCTAGTGCCGAACAGCAACTCAATAAAGGCTCCAAGGAGCCTTATCCCTCCAAGGAGCCTTATCCCTCCGATTTGGGAATACTCCTGTAGTGTACAAACAAACAGCTATGGAGTCCTTTTTACATCCCTTGGGCATATTGTATAGCATTTCCATGGTGTCTGATGGTGTCCCAGAGAAATATAGTGGCCCAATCAAAGTAGGGAAAAGAGTTAAACAGGCAGGCAAAGGTTCCTTCAATTCTGCCCGTGCTCCGGAGGACGCCTGTGAAACGCAGCTGTAAATAAGAAGAGTCACCCCAGAGCCACAAACCCAACCCAACTGCATTGATGCCAAAAGATTACCCTGCAGATTGCTGACCTGCACTGCCCGCTATCGAAAGGCATTATTATTTTTTATTTATTTTTAATGGGAACCAATCCGCACATTTGTGCAGATGAGGCTCCCAGAACAGCTGCACAGACCTCATCGGGGGTTCCAGGCTCTGTGGTTTTCATGATGGGTAAAATGCACTTTAATCCCACGTACAAGGCAGGGGAAGAGCCATGAACTAGTCATCTGGGCTGTGACTAGTCTAGGCTCTCTGTCAAGGCAAGAAGGCTTGTTAGCGGATGTCAGTCACTCTGCAGAACGCATTGACAGGACAGAAAGCCATGACTAGATCATGGCTCTCCCCCTGCCTCACGTGGGGGATTAAAATGCATTTTTCAGAACCCCCGACACCATAGGAGACCCGGCTGTGAGGTACATTTTGGAAGCCCAATAAATGTCTTGATTGGTTTCTTTTAAATGCAACACACTTTATTAACATGCTGTAGGTATGGCATTTTCTTCTCAGGTGTATTCCCCTACGCTTCACACACAGGGTCCCTTGTAAAAATGCCATTGCAGTTTTTACAACTAAAGCCAAAAAAGCATCCAGCAAATAGTAGAAGTGCTTCCTTTATATTCCTTATTCTTTCCCTTCACTCTAGGCCTCAGAAAGCTTAATGAAAAAGGGCCACAAGCAATCTGCGAGTAAAATGCAGCATCCTGCAGTACTTGCCTGGGCTGGCTAGCAGCACATCCGGAATTCTGGATTCTCCCACATATATCACTGTGAAAAGTTCTTACTTGCAAATAGAATATGTGTGGTCTTTAAATACAGCACTGTATATTACCAGAATGTGGGACCTACATGCTATATAATGTGCACTGTGTTTGTACTTTCGTACAGAGCAGCAGAAAGCAATGTTAAAAGAGGAAGATGGCATGAACGTGCAGAGTAAGTAGCCGGTTTTCTGAATTGGAGGGGCACAACTGGTAAGCTAGACCCAGTGTAAAATTAGGGCAGGAAGAGAATGAATGTCTGTGACACAAAGCACATCTAGATTTAACATTACAATGTGTTATGAGCATTCTGCCCATTCAGGCCCTATACCACTTTATGTCACTACTACCCAGAACAGGAGGAGATGGAGCGGTATTATGGTTTGAAATCTGAATGTCATAAATATAATCTTGCAGCCTAGACAAGCTATATCAGGGCTCAAGAGGGCAAAAATATGGATGAGGAGGCATTTCTAATACTTTAACTCCTTTGTCCTTTCTTTTTGCAGGAGACGATTCCATTAGGCAGCTCTTTAAATCTCAGAGATTGCAAAATTCTCAAACACTACATGATGAGCAAAGTAAAATCCTTGCAACTCACTGTGAACTTGCAATGCTGGAGTGCCTTGTAAATGGAGGACATGCTTTGAGCCTAAAAGTAAGTAGTCCTGTTCCCCCCCCCCCCCCCCCCCCCCCCCCCCCCCGAAAAGAAAAACATACATGGTGGCAATATGCTTTAATCATTTGCCAGTGTAAGTCCAGCCTACTGGGAAATACATGTACAAATCAGAAAGCCTGGAAGAGTTATACATAAGTAAATCGCAATCCTAAGGAGTTTATTAAACATCAAGTATAGGCCCTGTGTTTTGGGTTTACCTACAAATAGGATCAGTGGATAAACTTCAAGAGCTTGGATGTTAAAAAAAATGTGCAAATGTGTTTATTCTCCCTGGCTTACCCAAGAAAAAAAAGTTCTAAAGTCTTTCCACTAGGTGTCTCCCTTTTCTGCAGTTTCATGTCCACTGCCTTTTGTTAGGGGGGATTTGTCTCTAGTCACAAAGATGGCAAGACAGAATACAGGAGTAGGGACATGGCTTAGGGTCCTAATTAGACAAAGCAGTTTTTCATTTCCACCGATTAACGATAAACGGTTGTAAACGAGTGCTTTTGGAACTATAAGCGTTAATTAGGATCACAGTTACGATTGTGATTGCAATTGTTCGTATACTCTAGTATATGAATAAATGCTTTGAATATACATCATTTTTTGAGAAGAAGTATAGTGCGACATGCAGCACTATGCTTCCTGTCAGAACTCGATAAATCGCATCAGTGGGCCTGTCAGATGTCAGGCACCATTGGGGTTGATCATACGATTGCACTCGATGACAAAGTATGAACTCAGCCTTAAGATTTTTCCCTGCTATAAGTAAGTTTCTCTTTTTGCAGGCATACTTTATATCCAGGCTTCCAGATCTGACGCCTCTGTATAATTCTTTATTTTACCTCAACCTTTCTTTTAATGAATTCTGGCAGTTCCCTACAGAGGTAAGCCGATTTCCTATTTATCCCGGTTTGCAGCACTGCCTACTCTTCTGTATAAAATGTTCAATAACACAAAAAGAATTATATATATAATGTTAAAATTTGGCCTTATATGTAGGGTCTGTTCCTATCAGTTGCAGACCATACTTTTATATCCTGTAGATAAAACATGTAGTGGTATAGAATAGACTTATACACAAGTACATTTTGTCTGTTAAACCTATGGGGTTTGGTCTATTGAATCGCTATGTGTACAGCTGGAAGCCCTTTACTATCTCTGATAAATTGGATTATTTCCGCCATGTTTTATAGGTGTACAATCTTGAACAGTTGGAATCGCTTAAACTGAGAAACAACCCATTCAAGGATATCCCGTATGGTATCCACAAGCTGAAGAAGCTCAGGACCCTCATTGTGTCATTTTGCTCATTGTCATCTCTTCCTGATGGGTATGATCCTCCCAAAACAGTGCACTTACATCAGTACAGTATATAAATTTTAATTTATAGTTTTCAAAATTCAAAACGGTACTCAATTCTAATGCAGGGACAAAAAAAAAAATGGTGCAGATTTGATGCTGTGTTCAGTTATTAAGTTACATTGATATCAAATCTGCTGCGGATCCTGTATGTGTGAACTTACCCTAAAGGTGCCTTCACACGTAACGGATTCGCAGCGGATTTCACGCTGTGAGTTTGCCGTGAAATCCACTGCAAATCCTTGTGCAGTGAAGTTCAATGGGGGTTACATACTCGCAGCAGAATTTTCATTCTGCTGCGAGTATGTAATCCGGCCCCTATAACCCCCACAGCTTACATTACCTGCTCAGTGCCGCAGCTGCATGTAAGGCTCCAAGCTCCCATGCAGATGTGGCGCCGAGTAGGTAATGTACGCTGCGGGCGACGGGGGGGTTAAAGGGTCCGGGTTACAAACTGTAGAAAATGGCGTTAGCACCTGTAGTTTATGGCTCGCCGCAGTAGGATGACATCAGAGAGGTTTCTTTATAAAATGGAGATTTATTGCTTCTTCTTTAAAAGTAGTGAAATTACAGAATTGAATAGAAAAGAATATCAGAGAAACGTCTTACAGTCTTTAGTGTCTAGTGTCCATATGAGAGTCCTATGAAGTGAAGGGTTTGTCTTACAAATCGTCACGAGCTTCAGGCAGCTGTTGCTTCACTCAAGCATCCTGGGAGACATTCCTTCCTTCACGCTTCCATCATGGATTCCTCACGCTTACATCACAACCTTCTCCTTGAAGGCTCTGGATCCTTCTTGTGACATAGGGCTCATACCTTCTGTACAGCCCTGATCCAACCAACCTCCATCTTGGTAACTACCATCTTATATAGGTTCATGACTCACTGTCAATGTCATGTGTGTGGGTGGGTTTATTATAATTGAGTGTTTGTGTCTGCACATATATGACCATAACAAATATAGAACTCTTTCTCTATGCATCAGCATAACCTGTTTCCACTCATGGATGTATAGTTATCGTGCTGTGTACAGCATTACCACCCTACATAGTCATGTAACCGTGAATAGTGCTGTGTACACTTATGTATCTATTTCCAACTTATACACGTCTCCTTAGTATAGAATATGATATTATAATGTCAGTATTACAATCACTTTATACAGTGAATAGTGTTGTGCTATTATGGTGAGGTCAGCAGTATATATATATGACTTACATTATATTATACCAAGATATTGTTCATTGTAAAACACATCATATTTAACATTTCCCCCTCTTGAGGATGAAATACATTGTATTGACTCCTCAATGTATCAAGACTTTCCAATGAACAATACCTTTTATACATTAGAGATCACGGAATCTTCTTTCTTCATTCTTCTTATAAACACACAGACAACGTCTATCACTTTAATAACAAGTCTATGGAAATTATCACTTTACCCATAATAGATTTGTAGCATTTAAATTATTATGTTATGAGAAACTGTGATTTGATTTTATAAAAAGATAGAATTCTAGCTAGGCCTAGTCTAAAAAATGTATCTTCTTGTCTTCATCTGGATCCATGGAAAACCTGGTAGTTCAGATGACTTTATTCTTCTTGGTGTAGCAAAGTCTTTAGGTTATACATTCCTTTGTTGTTAACTAATCAAAATAAGATTGGCAAAGTCCTTTGAAAAATAATTCCTTCGCTGAAAAAGTAAACAACAAAATGAATGTCTTGATATTATCCTTTGCATGGTAAAGAGTCTTTGAGTCTTTGTCTCTCTGGAATTGAAGCTGTTAGCTGACACCTGCTAGGCTACTGAAAAAAACACACAAAGAGTTAGCACTTCTTGACCCCCCTTGTTTGTGCAAACGACTTCCTCATTTCATCTGACTTCTGTAGTCTTTACAAGGGTCATCTTTAACTCTGTAACGTCAGTACCTAGAGCAGACATCTTGTAACATAACACAGTCATTTCTCATCCAGATTGTGGAGATAAAGATTTAGCTTATAGCACAAAGTCCATTGTTCTCAGACTTTGGGAACAATCTTTTCCAACAACTCGCTGAGGATGATAGAATCTTGTATAACTTACACTTGATAAAAGCATAGTCCAGCAACCATCACTTACATATGCCATCTTTTGTCCTTTGCCATCATGACCACTGGAGGAGATTTAATGAAATGAACAAAGTCTTTTAAAACTCACTTGTAGACTTGCTGTTAGCAGAAGAGGATTGTGCAAGCAGAAGAGGATTGTGCAGACTTTTAAGCTTCCCTCACATTCTGCCCACTCGACTTCCGGTCATGGCATCTGTAGTTGGCTTGACATAGTTAAAAATGTTACAAACAAAAGAATGTCAATCATGAAGATACTCTAGCATAGTCCCAGGATAGATCACCTGAAGAAAGTTCAATAGCCATCTAGAAGCTTGTGGTACTAGAAGTCTCAGCATGCCAGTAGATCAAAGAAAAGAATAGTAAAACAGTCCATGATTTATCTGTTCCCTTCAAGTGCTTTACTTGGATAAGAATTACAACTCAGTCTCTTTCTCTGGCTACTGATCATCAACGCTGGAAAAAATCAAAAATCCATACAAAAATTCTAGGCTTTGATGTCTTGATTGAAGATCTACTTTTTCTTCCCTACCCTACACCAAAAACTTGGTGATTATTACTATCCTATGATAATCACAGTGTACCATAGCATATCACTCTATTTTACCTTAACTATTCCCATATCCATTTTACTCAAAAACCTCATTTACTAGAATGTTCATGTATGTATTCAGTAAGAATAGAATATGGTCTTGCAATAGTTAGATCACTTTAAATTATCATGAAATGACTTGGTGTCCTTATACCCAAAGATGTTTTCAACATTATTCAGATAGAATAAATAACAGAATGTTTCATTCAATGAATATGTCACCAAAATAATACTATCAAAAGTCCAGACTATTGTAACCATATTCAGTGAAGAAGCATCACCACTATTTACCAAAAATATTGTTTGAATGTTTTTACCTTTAAAAAAACACCATTCCTAATCAATGAAACAATATTATTGTTATAGACCTTGTTTTCGTTAAAAGTCAGTGTGCTTTCACATGTTCTTATATTATATACTACTTCCTTTATTTACTGGAACACTATCACCACATGTATTTGCTATATTTATTAATAATACCGCAATATAATATTATTGACCTTCCATAACCACCATATTTGTATGAGTGAATGAAATATTTTATGTGATATGTCTTGCTAATTCTTGGCAGACAGTTATCTTCTTGTAACCTGAGGCAGACATCAGTAGTATCGTAGTTCTAATGAGAACACATTAAAAATAAACATACCCAAATGAAACATAAAGTTGTGTGTATATATGTGTGTGTGTATATATTCATACTGTTATCAAACACATATGCTTGTAGATATATGCACACACTGTGTGTTCACACATTTGTGTTTGTGTATTGGACTTCTCAACTGAAAGAACTGAAATGACACCATCAAATAGTCCTGTAAGAAACTGAAACAACATTTGTTAAAGAATGAACTTAAACTTCTGATAATGACATATTTATAATGACATGATTAAATATAACCCCTAAACCATTATGTATCTCTGAAAATGTGTCTTTGTATATTATTTGGATAAACATCAAATATATATATCAGTGTTCTTATGATGATACTCAGGATAATTAAAATATTGTGCACTTAATATTCTTTCCTATATTATCTCATGTTAACCCTTCTAACAAATAAGATACTTTCCTTACTCATGGTTTAGTCACAACACACACACACACGCGGTACCATACACATACTGAGCAGCTGCTATAACACATGTCACACATCACTTATACCTGACATGTGTACATTCATTCATCTCAGAGGATTTTCACATTTAATCTCTTCTTAAAAAATAATGCGCATAAAAACCTTAAGTATATTCCTAGGATACTTCTAAAAAATAGATGTTTAATGGATCCAACAAGTCTTGGTGTATTGGTTGTACCTCAATATACCGATTCTTCCATGTTGAAGAAAAATATAGGCCTTTCTTTAAAATATTGTTTTCACAGACGAAAACATATAGACATGAAACACGAGAGGGTGAGAGAGGGAGACATGTATCTGTATTTGTCTCTTATAACTCTAAGGACATTCCAGGCCCTCCTGTTCCCATCAATCACTTATCCAAACACATGCCTTAATACTTGCACTGAATGAGAATAACATGCAACAGTACAATACATTGTTTAATCTCAGCAAATGCAATTCCTCTTATGTTAGTGACAGATTTTGTTATGACAAATTAGTTACATCATTAAAAAGCATTGCAGGCTAACACAAAACTATTACTTTACATTCCATCATTAACCACAAAAATGCTCATACTCTTTTGTGAAGATTCTATAATGAGAGAAAATATCATTAGAATCACATATCATACATTTAAGAATTTAGCCATTGGGAGTGATTCCTGAAATTAACTACTAGAGTTAATAACAAATGGAAAAGTAATAGATACAATGCAGAATCCCTGTACATACATATCCTGACCTCTGAGAAGTAATCCATACACTTATTTATAGCCTCTGACATTTAAAAAGAATTCCTAGGGGGAGAAAGGTTATTAGCTTAAACCATATACACTGTATATATCTATACCAGTTACACTTTTAAAACTGTCATTAATTCCCTTTCTTTGTTCTCAGGATCTAAACTATGATTATAAGTGCTCCGGAATCTGCTGGTGCTATAAAAATAAAAAATATTATTTTTATTATTATCCTTATTATTATGTATTAATTTGCATAGCATTATACATATTAATAATATCTCATATATTACTAATAATACATAATAACTACTTTTTATTCCGTAATTAAATAACTCAAGTCCTTAGTACAAAGCCGGGTCCGTTACCAGTAATTAATATCCTTCACATATTATATGAAACATCTAGCCAATCCCTATTCCAGGTCTGAACACTTCATGATTTAGAAAATCATTGACTATATGAAATGCATTTCTCAAATATTGAGGTTCTCCTAATTTATGCATTTTCCTGATCTTGTTATTTATGAGTGCAAGCATGTCAGCTTTGGAACCATTTGGTACCAATCTGTCTTTGCTTGACAGCTCTGTGACAGGCCGAGGATCACGTATCCTTGGTCTCTCCCTACTTTTAGGTGTCTGAGCAGCTGTCACACTCACTCCTGAATCATTTACTTTTGACATTGTCTCAAAGTAAGATTTGGGTTTTACATGAATCTTTTTACGTCTCTCTAAATAAATTTCATCATTGAAATATGTCTTAGAGATGCATGGCTGTTTTGACATTTTAATCTCTTTTTGACTAATTTGTGGGATTTCTCTGTGGGACTTTGACTTACTCTGCCACTCCTGCCGTCTGGCGATATCGATTACCTTGGCAGCTTCCAAAATAGATTCCTTGTCAGATGCCAATACTCTGGTTACAGGATCTAAGAAATTGAACTTCTGTATAAAGCAATTTTTTACATTGGACAAGTTAGAACAAATAACTTTATAAGCTCGTTTGTACATGGACATGAATGTAAAAGTACATTCGTTCCAGCCAATTCTTAATTTATTCAAAATGTCCAAAGTAAGAACCTCTGTAGCATTGCAGAGTAACCTTAACCGTCCTACGTCATCACAATGTAACCATTCATCATTGTCAAAACACTTTTTTAATTCTAGGCATCTACTTATATTTACTGGTAGCCAAAGTCTAAACAATTGGTTTTTTTGCTCATTTGATAGATCAAATTTCTCAGCAAAACTCTCAAAAAGCTCTGAATTCCTGCATATATGCACTTTCTCATCATATGCAGTTAATTCCTTACTTAGGTTTATCAAGTATCCTTGTAACTTCAGTTTTAAGCTGGCTTCCTTTATATTTAAAAGTTTCTTCTGAAAAGAACTGTCTTCAGCATCGCCCATTGACACATTCTCTTCAGAAATACTACACTGCGTAGCTGTGTCTATTTTTGGATCAGTTACAGTCGTTACACTAGGATCCATACATTGTACAACAAAAGAATGATAAACATTCACCAAATGTGCAATGTTTCTTAATTTTAAATCTTCATCTAAGTTTCTATTCATAGCACTACATTGTGAATACAAATGCATCCATGCTATACTTAAATCTGGCTTATCACTAGACTTTACTGTACATTCTACAGCACATTTCCCAATAGAAGATAAAGTTTCCATACTTACAAACTTGTTCGTGATCATCAGCACAGTCACGTGGCTGGATTCCCGTTGTCCTTCCTACTGTCCTTAGGTTCTCCGTGTTCCGAAAGCTTGAAACGTCTGTCTCTGGGGTCTCGACTCTTCCCCCCTGTTCAAGCTAAAGGAGCTTGGTATGGCTGGCACGCCAAACTGTAGAAAATGGCGTTAGCACCTGTAGTTTATGGCTCGCCGCAGTAGGATGACATCAGAGAGGTTTCTTTATAAAATGGAGATTTATTGCTTCTTCTTTAAAAGTAGTGAAATTACAGAATTGAATAGAAAAGAATATCAGAGAAACGTCTTACAGTCTTTAGTGTCTAGTGTCCATATGAGAGTCCTATGAAGTGAAGGGTTTGTCTTACAAATCGTCACGAGCTTCAGGCAGCTGTTGCTTCACTCAAGCATCCTGGGAGACATTCCTTCCTTCACGCTTCCATCATGGATTCCTCACGCTTACATCACAACCTTCTCCTTGAAGGCTCTGGATCCTTCTTGTGACATAGGGCTCATACCTTCTGTACAGCCCTGATCCAACCAACCTCCATCTTGGTAACTACCATCTTATATAGGTTCATGACTCACTGTCAATGTCATGTGTGTGGGTGGGTTTATTATAATTGAGTGTTTGTGTCTGCACATATATGACCATAACAAATATAGAACTCTTTCTCTATGCATCAGCATAACCTGTTTCCACTCATGGATGTATAGTTATCGTGCTGTGTACAGCATTACCACCCTACATAGTCATGTAACCGTGAATAGTGCTGTGTACACTTATGTATCTATTTCCAACTTATACACGTCTCCTTAGTATAGAATATGATATTATAATGTCAGTATTACAATCACTTTATACAGTGAATAGTGTTGTGCTATTATGGTGAGGTCAGCAGTATATATATATATGACTTACATTATATTATACCAAGATATTGTTCATTGTAAAACACATCATATTTAACACATACTCGCAGCAGAAAGAAAACTTCACTGCACAAAGATTCACAGCGGATTTCACAAAGTATTTTCAGATATGCCAGCAAATAGAGAACTAAAGTCATAGCAAGGGTACCGCATCTGTATAAAGCAGACTTACTAACCCACTGTCATGAATGCAGTGCATAGTTGGGATGAGTCATTCAGTACTGCTATACTGAAGCAAAGGGACATATGCCATGTAACTAGTCTATTGGATATAGTTATTTATGCTACCTAAGGGCAGAGTACTGTCATGACATAACAAACTGCAATTGTTGAAGCGACTCTGTACCCACAATCTGTCCCCCCCAAACTACTTGTACCTTCGCATAGCGGCTTTTAATCCAAGATCTGTCCTGGGGTCCGTTCGGCAGGTGATGCAGTTATTGTCCTAAAAAACAACTTTTAAACTTGCAGCCCTGTGCCAAATGGCCGTGGCCTAGAGTATCTGTGCCCTAACTTTACACCACCCCTCCGTCCCTCCTCCCCACCCTCCTCATCATTAGGAATGCCACTGGCAGGATTTTTCCTATTCCTGTGCAGTAAACACTGCACAGGTGCCTTAACAATCCAGCCCATGTGCCGTGCTGACACAGCTGATGAATAGTAGACAATCTGCCTGAGGCATTCCTAATGATGAAGAGGGCGGGGAGGAAGGACAGAGAGGTTGTGCCAGCCTAATGCATAGTCAGTCTAGGCCACGCCAGTTTGGCACAGAGCTGCAAGTGTAAAAGTTGTTTTTTAGGACAATAACTGTATTACCTGCCGAACAGACCCCAGCGGTACAAGCGGTTTGGGGTGGGCAGATTGTGGGTCTCTTTAACTGCGAACCTGTAGTATTATGTAACCCTTCTCATATGTGCCACTGATAAAAGTGGAGAATTACCCAGTGCAAACTCCATGCCAGGAGTGGAACTGTCACAGAGAAAATGATAATGATAAGATTTGCTCCTTTTTTTGTCTTTTCGATCCATTCCTAACCAAAATGTGTATGTGGGAACCCAAACTTACAGCACAGGTGCCAGAGAGAGAGAGCATTGAGTAAGACAACCAGGAAACCCATTTACAGCTATAGATGAGCATGGTGACAGAGCGTAGGCAGCTATGCAGATGCCATTCATAAGGATTCTGTATAGAAACATGTACTTAGGGGGGACCTCTTTAGCTGCTATTTTCTATTGAAAACAAGATGCACAGTTTAATTAAGTATATTGTTTTTACCCTCCTTTATCCTCATGTGTGCCTATTGTTTTTTCTTTCCCTATCCTTTGTATTGTTACATTGGCAAACATGGTGACATGATCCGGTTTAACTGTTTTTGTACAGCTGGGGCTCATACACTGGGCCTACTGCCACCTGGAGAAAAAATTTATTTAGTGGACTCATGTTTGAAGTATACTTGACATGTTGGTACCTGTGAATGCTTGTTTGCTTTAACTTAGTATTGTGAATACAGGTTTAATTTGTCAAGACTGTCAAAAGTCTTGACAAATGGCCAACACAACCAATAGACATGGTTAAGATACAGACAAAAACAGAAGAGTGCAACAGCACTCTGCAATTGCTATGACATTCTGTCAGGATCGGGCAAGACACGACAAGACAGTGGGCCCTAGGTCTGAACCCACCCACTGTCACCTGCCTACTTGCCTCGATCGGCCCTAGGCGGCCGTGGACAACCACGTAGGCGTTCCCTACGCTGATAAAGTGCACACAGAAACGAGACGGACAAACAAACATAAAAGAATGGTGAACAAGCCGGGTCAAATCCACACAAGCAACGCAGTACAAAATCAGCAGGCAAAGGGATCGTCAAATAGTCAGGCAGAAGGTCAGATTACAAGTCAAGTCAAACAGAGGGATTAGGAGAGGGGTTTGCAGGAATAGACGGGGGAGCTGGGACCAGGAGTTAACCTAAATAGCCAGCGCTGGGACTCAGCCTCAGCTTTGCTTTATGCTGACCAAGAGCCCGGTCTGGATCCCCATTGGACCGGCCGTCTGATCTCCCAGGTACAGACAGGCAGAGAAACCCGTCAGTCACAGCAACAACACAGGTATAAAATCAAGTCCAGAAGCTTCTCAGCTTAACTCCTGCATAGCTAGAAGCTGAGAAGCAATCGGGTGTGGCACACAAAGGCAAAACATCAGGTCCAGTTCACATAGGCTACTGCAGATTCCTGACACATACCTTATATACAATATAGATAATTAGAATGGCAAAACTGCTATAGAACATTTTGGAAAAATTAGGTTCTTAGCAAATCATTTGATCACATAGAAAGTATCATCTCACCACGTTAAGGTGACCTTAGGGGGATGGGCCTACACTGATACTGGCCTCTAGTGGGCAGAAACTAAGACTACACACTGGGCATGCAGGATGCATCTAGCCTCTGCCTATAACACCCAGATGGTACATACTGTTTGCCTAATGGTTTGCAAAGAACCACATTTTTTCAAACTTTACTGTAGCAGTTTTGCCATTCTAATTGACTATATTGTGCATACGGTGTGTTAGTTTTAATGACAGGTACTGCTTACATTTTTTTGGTGATTTGTTTTCTAGCATTTGAGAATGAATTTTATATTTAGTCACTTTAATCACTGCATAGATATTAAGTACAGTTTTAATCTTAACGTTTCCGTCATAAAAAAAAAATTGATCATGTCAAAAGTGATTAGTGAGGATTTTAATGCTGAGACTTCAAAGATCAGTAGAATAAGTGTGCACTAGAATTCGTGCACTATACTGATCTGCGAGTTGCGATCTCTGTCCAGTTTATCTAGACTGGCTGCTTATACTGAAGCCTGTGTGGTGCAACTGCATGGGGACCACAGTGAGCAGGGAGTGAAGCACATAACTACACGCTTCTCCCCGCTGATTCTAATATCAGTGGATATCTCGGCACTGGGACCCCAACCCATCAAAACTTATTTTTGTGATATCTCAAAAGTGTTTTTTTAACTGACAGGGACACTTTAGTTATTTGTAATGGTAAAAATAGTATCTGCTTTAAAGGGAACCTGTCACCCCCCGTACCGGGGTGACAGGCTCCCGACCCCCCGTTAGAGACCCCTATACTTACCTCATCCCGCCGGGTCCCGCTTCTGGCTTCGGTCGGGTCCCGGAGATCTCAGCCGCTGCAGCCCGGCGCGCGCGCTGAGAGATGAGTCCAACACCCATAGAGAATGACAGGAGAGTCCAGCGCTCCGTCATTCTCTATGAGCGTTGGACTCATCTCTCAGCGCGCGCGCCGGGCTGCAGCGGCTGAGATCTCCGGGACCCGACCATCTCCAGAAGCGGGACTCGGCGGGATGAGGTAAGTATAGGGGTCTCTAACGGGGGTCGGGAGCCTGTCACCCCGGCACGAGGGGTGACAGGTTCCCTTTAAGCCTTATATGATACCGAGTAATGGAGTAGTGGATTTTTTATGTAAACACCTAAGCATTCTTTTAATATATGTTCTACATTATTTATGTGTCCTGTCTTAACATAGTTTTTATGTCTCTTTGCTTCCTCTGTAGGCTGTTTCTGTTGCCGCATCTGCAGGTTCTGGATGTGTCGTATAACAACATTGTTTCAATTCCAAATGAGATATCTAATCTTAGGTACTTACCATTACTGTTACTGTTTACTTAAAGGTAATAATAATGTTGTTACTTTAAAGGACCTGTGGTGCCCTGTTGTGTTGGGTCGTAGTCACTGCCACTTACAACCTGACCCCATTTTTAAAAGTATATCCAATGCAAAATTACAACACTTGGCACAAAGTTATAAAACTCAATTTACTAATTTACACACTTTTTTCTCAAATTACACCTCGAGGAAGGTGGGGTGACACCCAAAAACAGCAGACACTTGTTACACATTATGGCAGACTGTATATTGCAGCTATTGTTACCAGAACATTTCCCCATACACAAGAGAAGTGGCAGAATAGAAATTCTTTCAAAATCAGGTCTGCTCCTATCTCTTAGAACAGTTTTCTATTTAGAGTCTACATGATAAGCGGCAGATTGTATAAGAGTCAAAGCCTGACCATAAACTTTCCCAAGAAAAACATGCAGAAAAAGCCAGCCATGTTACTACAATAGACTCAAAAGCCTTTCTATAGGTCCACAGTAAATCGTAGAAATAAGACTCACAAGTCCTGGTAAATTTGTGCATGGCAATATGCATGTAATAAAGCCCTATGTGCAGGTTAGTGCCTTAATGCACCAAATAAATTCACCAAAATTCACTTTAAATTAACTGATTGCTAGGATGAGGTGTGAGAAGTGTACCCTCAACACATGGCTCTGTGCTACATGACCGAGATAAACTCTTAGTGTAAGTCTATGGGGCCGTCTTAGTCACGTTCACAGAGAGTGAGAAGTCTAAACTCTATAACCATGACTGATTAAAAAAAAACACTTTAAAACGTCAGAGAGACATATTAAATGTTTGGATATGACAGGTACAAGTACCTGTAGTAAAAACGCTTGACATGTCAGAGAGACATGCTTGAAGGAAGATGTCCAACAGCATCCAAAGGTGAAGGTCAAAGTTACTTTATTGTATATCCAGGTAAACACTAATGTACCTGGATATAGACTAAAGAAACTTTGTCCTTCACCTTTGGATGCTGTCGGACATCTTCCTTCAATCCTGTTACAAGTGTGTCACTTACTTGGATTACTGACCTTCTGGTGTGCATCCCACATGCCACTTCACTTGCAGACTTTGGCTCCGCATGGTGCCATGGGAATCCTCTTGTGTTGGTATGTCAGAGAGACATGTCAAATGTTTTTAGTGTCCAGGAACTGGACAATGTTTGGACCCTGAATTAATCAGTATAATGAGGAGATAGACGACCATGTTGCCACGTGATCCTCTCATCGCTCTGTGCCTAGAAGGACTGGATAGCCTTGCATGGGAAGTCAACCTAGGTCACATGACACAGAGCCGGTAGTGAATGCATTGCATGCAGACTTCTCCTGGCTCTTTCTCCCAATTAGTATGGGTCTTAACACTTAAACCTTTAGGGTATGTTCACACTGAGTAAATGAGGCAGAATTCCGCCTGTCTCAGTGTGACAGTGCTTCTGTATGGGAGAGCGCGCGCTCTTCCGATGCCGCCGCTCTCCGCTCAGAGAAGTGTCAATTCTTTCAACTGACAGTTCTGCTGCGGAATTCCTCCTGAGTGTGAACATACCCTAACTAGAGGTAATCGAATAGCGGAATATCTTAGGTTCTATAGAACTCGAACCTTGTGCATTTGATTCCTGATGCCTTCCCGGTCCGTGGGGAAGAAGGAGACAGCCCGGGTCCCGCCTGGAATTCTGTGATACAGCCTATTACCTAGGCTGAATCTCGGAATTCCAGGCTGTACCCTGGCTGTCTTCTCCTTCCCCACGGACTGGAAAGGTATCGGGAATTAAATGCGGAAGGTTCAACAAAGTTCGAGTTCTATAGAACCTACAATTATCCGCTGTTCGATCATCTCTAACCCTAACCGATCGAAACTTTTGATATGTCTCTCTGAAATGTCAAAAGCTTTTTTTTTTTTTTTTTTTTATTAATAGTGCCTATTTAAATAGCATAATGTATGTTTCTAGGGCACTGGAGTTCCTTAATGTGGAAGGAAATAGCTTGCCTGGCTTACCATGTGGAGCGCTAAAGCTGAAGTTAAAACACCTACGTGTGGGGAATAATCGGATGCACCCTCTGTTCTGGAGAGAAAACACCCACATTCAACCACAACGCCTACTGGACTTAGCTGCCATGTCTTTTGCCAAAAATAACATGATTCGCTATTTTGCAGCTATTCCTAATGAAGTGAAACACTTACTACAGAAGTAAGTCCTACATTCTGAGTCTGATAACATGAATGTATAGGACTACAAGGTGCATTAACACTTGTACCTATATGCATACGTCTACTATGAGAACACAATGAATGTAGAATACATGTTCACACATATAACCACACGATAACATAATTAAGATACAGGAAATTACAATACAGACCATATACTAAAAGAAAGCGAAATAGTAGCTGATTGTTCAGTGCAGCCATGTGTGCATGGCTATGGCAATGGAAAGAACAGAATCCCATGCTTCTACAGAAGCGTATCTCCTGGGGAATAAAAAATCGGGCAGATTGATACCAAACACCTGCCAATAGGATACATTTGAGGCTTCCATTTGAGGGTTTGGCTACCTAGGCCAGGGCTACACAATAAGTTGTGGTAAAATTTTAGAGATGAGAGCAGCGTATGAAATGCTGCTCTTAATCAATTCCCCCATAGTGATTTGCTCTGTGAATGAAATCCCCACAAAATGCTTGGCTTATAGGGATATATTGAGTATAAGGTAAGTTTGCAATATAACAGGTACTATGAGGTGTAGCACTAGCAGTCATGTTATATGTAGGGCCTGTATTGGTCAGTATAGCTGTATATTTATGGGGTTTGATCTTTTATGACTTTGTTAATGACAATTCCTTTTCTCCCCAGTTTGGCGGTCTGTGACTGCTGCCGAGGAGCCTTATCAGGGGAAGGACTTCGCTTTATCCGACCTTGTGAGAAAATCTTTGGGATCCGCAAGCTGCCATTTGTGTTTCATGCCTGCTCACCCTCTTGTTACAGAAGTTTTATGTGCCAAACAGAATCACTGACTTATCACCTCTATGAACGTTAATGTACACTCTTGGTAGCCATGAATGAGTAATGCAATGAAGGGGGACTTATCATGCCTGCGCCTGGGCACAGACTGCAAAAAGTAAAAAATATTCGCGCAATCAGCCGTTTATACAAAAATTTGTGACTTTTTGCCTTTTTTACACCCCATACAACTGATAGGTGGGCATCTGGGTATGATAGGGTGTGGCCAATTTACTATGATTTACGCCTGCAAACACATATTAATCATAGTAGAAATATACACCAGCTCCGATCTGGCATACACTTCTAAGGCTGCAGCATGGCATTCTCACCTGCGCCGTATTATTTAAGAAGCATGTGCCGCTTAATAAATCCAGTGCGGGAAACAGGCGGGAATTTAGTTAAGACCAATGTATAGATTTGCCAATCTTAAAAATCCCCCACCCCCCATTATCTTTACAGTTATATGAAGTTTATTATTTTATAGAGGCAATTGCCATAAAAAATATTACTAACTAATATGTTGAATATGTTAAATTAAAGCGTTTTGAAATTCTAATATATTAAAATAATTTCAGATTTTTGAGATTTTATACACTGGTGTACTGGTAACTTGGTCTAAAAAGAAAATTCGACCAATACTCTGTGCCCACTTACTGCATCAAATGGGGTAGGTAAAAAGGACTTAAAGAGACTGTAGCACCAGGCCCAGGCTGAAGCACTGGAGGCGGGCCGACCCACCCTTAGTGGGAGGAAACCCTAGCCCCTCTATGATAGGGTTCCATTGATTCTAATGGAGTCACGTCATGGAGGGACTGAAGTTTCTTCCCACTAAGGGTGGGTCGGCCCGCCTCCAGTGCTTCTGCCTGGGCCTGGTGGTACAGTCACTTTAAGGGGAGATTTATTAAACATGGTGTAAATAGAAACTGGCTCAGTTGCCCCCGGCAACCAATCAGATTCCACCTTTCATTTTCCAAAGAGTCTGTGAGGAATGTAAGGTGAAATCTGATTGGTTGCTAGGGGCAACTGAGCGTTTCACTTTACACCATGTTTGATAAATCTCCCCCTTAGTTTTTATTTTTAAACTCCCCTACTATAGTGTCACAAACAGTAGTAATTCCACTGTTTGGCATCATGTGCAGTAAAGTGAGTATATGTGAGCAGTAGGGGTCTTGGGCACCAAGCATCCCACGCAATTGCGTGGGGCCCCCGACATCCAGGGGGGCCCCACTCTGGTGCCCAAGACCACTGCGGCTAACTATGTGCGCTCGTAACTAGCGCACATAGTTACAGGCAGCAGCGGCACTGACAGGCAGGAGCCATTGGCTCCCTCCCTGTCAGTCACTCTTGTGGCCGCAGGAAGTGTTTTCCCTGCGGTCACAAGAGGCCGCTCTGTGTCTCTGGTGCCGACGCTCTAGAGGAGTCTAGAGGAGTCATTGGAGCGCCGTTGCCATGACAACGGGAGAGCGGCCTCTTGTGACCGCAGGGAAAACACTTCCCGCGGCCACAAGAGGGAAGAGAAGAGATGAGAAGAGGAGACGCCCGGACCTAGGTGAGTAAAAGTGTTTTTTTTTTTTTTTTGTGTTATATATTATATAGGAGGAAGAGCACACAGCGGGGGTCTATATAAACAGGGGGGTGCACAGGGGGGGGCTATATAAACGGGGGGAGCGCACAGGGGGGCTATATAAATGGGGGGAGCGCACAGGGGGGCTATATAAACGGGGGGAGCTCACAGGGAGGCTATATACAAGTGGGGGAGCACACAGGGGGTATATAAAACTGGGGGCAGCACACGGGGTATACACAACTGGGGGCAGCACACGGGGGGCTATATACTAGTGGGGGAGCACACAGTGGGTATATACAACTGGGGGGAGCACAGGGGGTATATACAATTGGGGGCAACGCACAGGGGGTATATACGACTGGGAGCAGCACACAGGGGGTCTATATAGTATACTGGGGGAGCACACGGGGGCTATGTATAACTGGGGGAGCACACACGGGTCTATATATAACTGGGGGAGCACATAGGGGGGTCTATATACTACTGGGGACAGCACACAAGAGGTATATACTACTGGGGGCAGCACACAAGCGGTATTTACTACTGTTGGCAGCGCACAAGGGGTCTATATAACTGGGGGCAGCACACAGCGGCCTTTATTACATTGGGACTGCACAGAAGTGCCTATATGCCTTACTACTATACTGGGGCACAGAACATACGTGAGGGCACAGGTTACCCCTTTAATCTGTGGGGGCACAGAGGGGTGTAACTACTATATAGGGGCACAGGGGACCTAAATACTGTATGTGTTGGAGCCTAAAATATTTCTCTGACAGATTCTGGAGGGAAGATTCCCAGCCGGGAGAAGACTTCAAGGTGGCCCACGCTGGATGGAGAGAGAAAGAAAAAGAAGTAAAAGACGCTGATCAAAGAAGATGCCTCCTGTACGTCACTGGATGTAACTGCACTCTGTTATTGGGTCTGTAGTGATAGGTGTCATGGTGTGGCAGTATTATGTTATGGCATCATTGGTAATATCTTCCTGTTTTGTTCAGAGCAGTTTTGAGGCGATATGTAATCTCTGTATGGTGGTAGGAGGCTTATAAGAGGACTACTGGGGGGGGCGCATATCGAGGGGGTGGGCCCCGGACATGACTTCGCTTGGGGCCCCAGAAAATGCTGCCCTGCTTTGACCCTTTAGTAATACTGCTCTCTACTGTGCACCTCCATGTAGTAAAATGCCCCCCTATAGTTAACCCCTTCCCATCACCCTGAATTATAGGGGTACTCCGGGACAGATTACTTTGGAATGGACTTCAGCCACCAGAAGCCTGACAACACAGCAGGGCTGCGTTCCAGTCCATTCTGTGCCATGACATCAGTTGCAGAGGGCAAAAGTCTATAAGCTCATGCATGCGAGCAGGACCCTCACTCCTTATGTATGGATACCTATATGTATATCTCTGTAATGTCTGATTTATGTCTATGTGTGTACCCCAAGAATTGTTGGTGCTATAAAAAAAGAAATATATATATATCAGCATCTCTTGCTTCAGGCTGTGACACCCTCCTCTTCAGACACTGTGCTGTGCCATACTCTTACATTTTGCCTCTCACTCTACAATGGTCGGTGGAGATTGTGACTGCCAGTGCAGTGGGATTAGAAGTTTGGCAGCAGTTAATGTGTAATGTTATTTGAGCTGGCATTAAACCTCTGCTGTGGGAAGCATGAAAGAATATGTTTTGGGGTACGCGCTTATTTCAAGCCTGCCACTTTCTTAATAATTGCCTTAATGGCTGTCCAGAATGGTTGAATAAGGTGACAGTCCCACCACAAGTGAGTGTATGTACCCAAAGCTTGATGGCAGAGCCAGCAAAGGTCCTGTGAACGCAACTCTGCAAAGACAGATGTTTTATACCACCTGGTGTATATAGCTTGCAAGAACTTTCTTGCGTTTTGACAGTGTGGACAAAAATAGACAAGCTCTGCTAGGGTAAGAGTAGTATTTAACTCCCTTTCCTATGCAATGTGATATAAGCGGGTTTATAGGAGGGAGATAATATGGCAGCATATATTTGAGAGGCGAGGATGCTATCAGTTTATCTAACCAAACTTTGCAGAAGGGCGGCCAATCTCTTTTCACTCGTTATGGTGTAACATAATATAACAGAAGGTGAATAAAGTGATAGGGTCTGAAGACTTTCTGAATGCATTGTATGATTGACTCCGCTTTAACTTGTTTAAGGCATCAAGCCAACATTACATTGTGTGGCACAGAGTTCCATAGTCTCACCGCTTTTACAGTAAAGAATCCCAGTCTTGTTATTGTTACAGGACTAGAAACTAGAAAGATCCCTGTATACATTAGAGGGGATTGTCCCCAAGACGTCTTTTTTTTCTAAACTAAAAAAACCCAGCCTTAGTTCTGTGATACACCAATTTCCTTTAGCTACCTTGATTGTTTCCCTCTTTACCTGCTCCAGTCCAGCCATGTTATTCTTTACATGGGTGCTCAAAGTGGTATACAATATGTGACCAGTGATTTGTATAGGAACAAAACTATGATCTTAATCAGGGTCGGCCTTAGGGTAGATGGCGCCCTGTGCAAAACCTTCTTTTGGCGCCCCCCCTGTTGATATCCCCAATAGTAACAGACTCTCTCTCTTTGTATCTCTATATCTGTCTATCTAGGTATCTACCTATTAATCTACAGTATCGATCTAGCTGGGTGACCTCTATCATACTGAGTACTATACAAGATGCTGGGAAAGCTGGGTGACCTCCATTATACTGAGTATAAGATACTAGGAAAGCTGAGTGACCTCCATCATACTAACTACAAGATGCTAGGAAAGCTGGGTGACCTCCATCATACTAACTACAAGATGCTAGGAAAGC
Organism: Dendropsophus ebraccatus; assembly: GCF_027789765.1. NCBI lineage: Eukaryota > Metazoa > Chordata > Amphibia > Anura > Hylidae > Dendropsophus > Dendropsophus ebraccatus. The sequence continues at coordinate 50,565,154 of NC_091458.1, forward strand.
TGGGTGACCATCATACTGACTATAGGATGCTGGAAAAGCTGGGTGACCTCCATCATACTTACTACAATATGCTAGGAAAGCTGGGTGACCTCTATCATACTGACTACAAGATACTGGAAAGCTGGTGACCTCCATCATACCGAGTATAAGATGGTGGGAAAGCTGGGTGACCATCATACTGACAAGATACTGGGAAAGCTGGTGACCTCCATCATACTGAGTATAAGATGCTGGGAAAGCTGGGTCACCTCTATCATACTGACTACAGGATGCTGGTGACCTCCATTATACTGAGTATAAGATGCTGGGAAAGCTGTGTGACTTCCATCATACTAAGTATAAGATACTGGGAAAGCTGGGTGACCTCCATCATATTGAGTATAAGATACTGTATCAGCACCACAGCAGACACGTTGCGGCTTCAGCACATACAGGACAGGACAAACATGGCGCACAGACTCCCGCCATAACACAGAGAGCCCGTAACCTAGAAACGGCGCTGCGTGACCTCCATATCTATCATCAGGCCTTGGAGATCGCCGCTCCTGGTGACCAATCAGTGAGCTCTCAGTATCGCCCCCTCCTGGCTCCTCGGGGAAGCGTCCTGGCTACTCGGTACCTCAGCTCCTGGGAGCCACCACCGCCGTACAGGAAGATGACTCCACACTGACAGATTAACGTAAAATTTTTGATTTAAATGGAGAGTCACGAGTGACTGCGGCAAAGACTCCCGAGGTCAGAGGGGAATTAAAAGGGATTATTGTATGAAAAGTTCTGGAACTCTCTAATAGTTGCAGTTCTTTCCAGTATCTCTGCTGTCTGTCAGGGAATAGAGTACACGTAGCAAACCCTCAGCTGTGAGAAACAAAGGATTTCATTTAATTTGCTTAAAAATAAAACAGCACCGCTCCAGGTTGTTTGTGGTATTGCAGTTCAGCCCCAGAGAAGAGACTGGAGGGAGCTGCAATATGTGGTGTCACCTGTGCACAGGGGTTGCCCTGTGTGCTGGAGGAAAGCAGCCATGTTTCTCTAATGCTGTACAATCCTCCTAATGTCTGAGATCCCCAACCACATCAGTGTCCACATAACACTATGGAGGTCGATAAGGTGGAGATACTTGATGGGGGTCTGGAAGGAGACACAGAGGATGACATGGTGAGGGGGACCCAGATAATGTCATGGCCACACTTCAAGGAGAGTGCACTCTGCAAGGAGAGAGTACGTATTCGCGGTACGCGCCGGGGGGCGGGGCTTATCGGCGGGACTTACCCCAAACTGTCTTTAGGAGCGCCCCAAAACAACCACTGTGCTCAGAGGGTGAGCGGACAGCTGGGGGGGGGGCGCTCTGGCAGACAGATAGAACATCTGTCTGCCAGAGCAGTTAGATGTGCAGCTGTCTGTCAGAGCGCCCCCCCAGCTGGCCAGGAGTGATGCGCCCTGTGCAACTGCACAGGTCACACACCCCAAAGGCGGGCCCTGATCTTAATCATTAGCATCTATGCCCATTTTACTTTAGTTTGCAGTCTACTGATACCCTCAAGTCCTGTTCAGCAACAGTTTTACTATTTAGCACATATTTGGACATTTTGTTTCCTCACCCTGATTGTATAACCCTACATTTGTATGAGTGCTGCCTATCCGTTTGAAGTCTGAAGTTGTTTGGCTCCCTCTTGTGGTGAACTAAGATACTACTTCCATTATGTCATCAATGACCAGATAAATTTTCCAAAAATCCCAGATTTATAAAACCTTTTGTAGAGAAATTGTGATTACATATACTTTGTATAACAATGCCACCTGTATTCCAGACACACTGATTGATGTCAGTCTACCAGGGCTATAATTCTACAAGATTATAACCAAGGCTCTTCCAATCTCCTGTGAACACCGGACTGAGACGCTGATGTATGACATCAGAGGAAAACGGCTGTATGGAGGCAATCATTTTCTATATTTAAATAACATGATACATTCTAAAATTATTTTTTTAATGAGAATATCAAGCAGTATTACAATTTTTTAAAAAAAACAAAACTTACTCATTTTAATACCCGACGCTTATGTAAACAGCTGTATGAACATTGAAGGTCTCAGATTACTCACATTAAAATTCAAGTTGTAAAATGAAAATAAAAACAAAAACTCAAGTTTTACCATTATATAAAAAGACAAAAACCTGGTTAAACTTTTTCATAACACTGTTAAGAAAAAGATTAAACTCCGTAGATTGCACATCACTCCATATTTCTAATGTCAGTTACTAAATTAATAACACAAACAAAACTTATGGAAGTCTTTAGGATAACACAGTAACCCTTTAAGAGAAGTTTTCATTTGCTAGCACCGCATTGGAGCCGGTCACCAGCTAAGGCTGGGTTCACACTGCCAGTTATAATTTTGGTCAGCCTGTAAAGGGGTGTACCTGTGAGGGCCCATTCAGTTTAATGGCACAAACATTGTTAACTAGTGACTATAGTCAGGCCATCCACTAAATAAGGGAAGGGACAGCCAAAGGTTCCCAACAGTTGCAAAACTACAACTCCCATCATGCCTGAACAGCTTTGTCCAGGCATGATGGGAATTGTACTTTTACAAGAGATGAAGGGCCAAAGGTTTCCCATCCCTGCAATATATATATATATATATTTATATTGCTGGAAATTGCCCAGTCACTAGTTGATAACATTCCAGTAAGGCCAGTAAGCTGAATACACTGATTGGCCGAACGCTGTGTGAACTGAGCCCTATTGACTGCAGCCACTGTGCCTTGCGGCCTGTTGTAACATCAGTTTCAAATTAAGGCACAAAATCTACTGAAATCCTTAAAAGAAGTCAAACCTTAAAAAATAAAATTAACCATTAAATAAAATGCCCAATAATTTTTACATTCAATAACAGACCAGTCTTACATTCTTATAAATAGATTCTGTACATTACTAAACAATATACAAGTTGCTGATTATTGCACTCAGGTTGTTGAGCTGGAGTCCAATTCACCACTTGATGTAAATGGAGAGTCATTTATAAGGGCTTCTCTTGCCTTGATCCTTAAGCATTTAGGACAGTCGTTTGTCTTAAAGCATTCCTTGTGATAGCATGCCTTACACGCTAAAAGGAGAAACAAGAAAGGACACTTTAGATGGTAATACATAGAGCAACAAACATAGTGCCTTAGACTAGAACACCTCAATTATTCATATATATATATATATATATATATATATATTATATATATATATATATATATAATTATATTACACACACACACACACACACACACACACCTTCCTTACTGATGGCAGAACAATCAGTCTGTCCTCCCCATACACACCCTGTGTTCTTCATGGGGAGGGTTAAGCTGCAGCCAGATTGCTCTCGCTTACGTCTCCCAGAACAAAGGGTCCTGGCAATGATTTTCTATCACACCCAACCCCTATCCCCACTGACATCATTGGGAGGCCCCATACACCTAATACCAATGGCCGAAGACCTTTAGTCTAAGAGATCAATTCATGTGCTATTTACTTTATACAGAGATCTAGTTAGATTAGGTAGCCAACTATAAAAGTATGTGTATCCATTCAAAGATGTTGTCAATGATTATAGAGTCACAGTCATTATAAATAACGTGACATGTCATCACATAACAATACAGCCGGGAAAGAGTGCGGCTTCATTATAGTCTATGAGCCTAAAGTGTCGGGGCTAGCGGGTGGGCAGTTTAGTACATTGCCACCGCACGCTTTTCCCAGCTGTAATTCATATCACAGAGGCTCTCATCAGTGAGATCTGCTGCAATCAATAACTTTTGGCATGTCTGATGACATGTCCAAAGTTTTTTTATATTGACAGGTACCCGTTAAGTCTTAGGGCCCTATTAGACAAAACTATTTTTAATAATTAACGATAAACGATCGCAAACAAGATTGTTTATCGTTAACCTGAAATCGTTCACCATATTCTGCAGATCGATAGTTGTTAGTTATGATTGTTACTACAATCGTTTATGCCATCTGATCCTAGCAAAAGGAGCGATTTGGAATTACACTGAACGATTAGTGAACTAATGCGGAAATGCAGCGAACGATTAACAATGATTATAGGCTCAAACCTAAATTAACGAGCAAAGTTTTTCGATCATTGCCTGCAATTACATTTGAATGATATAACGATTTTCTGTAAGATAATCGTCCAGTGTAATAGGGCCCTTAGGGCTGATGTGAGGAACTGGCTAATGCATGGGAGGTTTCCATTACAATCAACACACAGAAGTTTTAGAGGCTTCACTGTGACAGGTACACTCAGGGGTTCATACTTTGGTTAATAGATAGGTCTACGTGGTGTGGTTTCTTTGATGCGGCTTGTAAATCCAAGAACAGATCATAAAATGTTTGTAACATGGAAACACAGCATTAAAAGGTGAAAGTACAAAAAGGGCAATAAAAATAGCATCCAGGCTCCAGCACTACTACTATACAGATACATGAATCCAGGCCACAGACAGAATTGTTCTAACACACACTCCTGTAGTAAAAACCTGTAGCATTTCAGCACCCTAATCTGAAAATCCTCAGTAAACTGGTTTTTCCACTACATGAGGATGACGTATATCATAACCCTATCCACATGTATTGTACTGCAATCCGCAGTGTCTGAGAACAACCCAGCAACGTTCCCAAACATACAGCAGCATGCTACACAAAGATCACACACACATGACATCAGCCCTATGTATTACACGTACCTTCACATCTTCTGCAAATTTCAGTCTGGTACGGAAAGATCACATTGGGGTTTTGGCAGAATTCACAGATAAAACCTTTGGCTTTGCACAACTGTAAAAAAGCAAACAAGGAAAAGGATTATTAGATCAAGCCTGACTTTTAAATAATGTACATGGAAAAGGGAGAAGCTGAAAAGTCCTTTAAAAATCGACCGTATCCGATGAGTACTGATATTCTGGATTATCGGGGCATAAAGTATATGAAACTAAGGGGAGAGAACATTTAGTTCATAGTACAAGTGGTCCATAGAAGAATCACTGGTAAACTGAAGCCAGGCTCATAGGCGCCCATAGCTGACATACAGTGAGTGAAGACTAGACTGCCTGGTCCAATCCCACAGAAGCGCCACCACAGAACACCTTCATGTGGATTTTCCTCAACAAGAGGCAGATAAGTTTAATGCTATGACTGATTGGTGTGTGTATATAGTTTATACACTGTGGTCAGGCAAGCTACAATATTAATTGGGTTCAGATGACCATTGTATCCAGAGACTATTATTCTATGGGCATTTATTAACTTATTAGCCTCCACAACATACACATAAGTGAATAGCCAATGTGGGATCAGCACCTGGCATCTACCACCTTTTAGGCTTCGTTCCCACTGAGCAAAACTAGCGGAATTCCTCGGCGGAATTGTTCATTCTTCAGCGCGGACAAAGCAGGAGCGTGCGCCTCTCATAGACTCCCATTATGAGAGGGAGGCTAACTGCATTCGGAATTCCCCTAGTTTTGCTCAGTGGGAACGAAGATTTATAGTGAGGCCTACAAGAAGCGGTTTCTGAAGGTAACACCTCATGTGGTAGTTACTTATGACAAAGAGTAGCTTATTTTACCAAGGAAGATCTTTTATTTCTTGACTTTCTGTTGGACAGTTGTGCTTCCCTTACTCATACAATACAGCTTCCTCACATCGGACAGACAATACCACTCAATGTTAAATCTGCTACCACCACCCACAAAGCTTCAGTGCTTTTAACTTGGCATCAATCCCACAGACAGAGCAGAGGATTGTCTGGGCAGATAAACAGATGAAGTGATGAACTCACGCTATTGATAACATCCGTGTACAGGCTAAACCATAGACCATTTTATCCTCGTCAGCCAATGGCTGCAGTCAGGACTGAATGCACATGGTCCCATAAAACTCTAGTGCAACATTTCCCAATATGGTTCCCCAACACCATTAGATTATTTCCCAGAAAAGCAGCAAGACAAATTTTTTTTTTTTTTTTTTTTTTAAGATTTCAGTCTTATCAAAGATGTTGGACACCTACAGTACACATAGGATACGAATGGAATAGGAATGGCATAAAGGTTCCCCAGGAGTAGAAAGAACTGATTTCCTATGGTTGAACAATCCACATACCTCACATGCATCCACATGAGCTATGGCCACAGCCAAAAGCTCCCTGAGACTTGGCAAGAGGGTCTTCTGCTTGATATTAAATAAATCAGCCAATGTGAAGAGATGCAGCTCCTGAGTCAGGTGGGAGGGGACCTCTTCAAAAACCTTTATAACACTGTTATAGGGGGAAAAGTGACAACTTGTAAATGCTATAGACAATACTAGTTGAATTTTATATTGACTGCAAAATATATATATAAAACTGTGTTCTCCTTAAAAAAGTTACAAACAGTTGTAAGGTAGTCATTCAAATGAATTGCCATCTATATAATGACTAGACAGAGGTTCCCGAGTGGCAGGACCCATCATAAGCTATATTCTCACTTGCACTGGAGTTCCGTTTAGGTAGCATGATCTGACTGGATTGAAAAAAAAACTGAAGGTGGTATTCTTCTCTTTGGTCAAACCGTACTAATTAAAGGGAAACTAGATGAAGTAAAAAATCCCTTTGAAGGAATTTGTAAGAATTCTTTGGTGTTCATTCATCTCTATTTTCTGGCCCCATACACAGCCAGAAAGACACCAGGGAGCATGGAGAGGCAAGTATATATTATATTAATTTACACTAAAGGCAGGGGCTGCAAGGAAATCGCTAACTATGTCCGTGCAGCCCATGCTGCACGATAGTAAAGCCTTGTAGACTAAACTTTACTGATCAGGCTGTGTAATACAGCCCTTAGGCATACGTATGGTCAAAGGTTGTTATCCTGAAACTATCAATCTGAGGACTCTGCAGGCAGCTTTAAGGATTATAGTGGACAAAAATCTTGCTCAGCATCCAATCCCACTCTTCTACTTTACAAGGCTGCTGGAATAGTAAGAGACCCTCATCTCTAGATCTAGAATCAAGACATACATATCCATACTCTGCTCTCATATTAGATGATCAAAACTGGCCTTCAATGTAACGGATGCAGGCCGCCAACAGAAGGTGGCCCACGGTAACATGGATACACTGTTATAGTCTCTATATGAGTAAGACTGTTTATTTTACGTGCTAGTTTGAGTTACAGTCTTTATTATAAAAAGGAAGCAAAACAGAGAAGAGGAACATTCATTTATCTGGGAGGTGGGTGACATCCACTGAAAATCCATAAATGAATAAAATCTAACCTCATAAGCTAACATGTATCTACCATATTACAGTTTCTAAATTGTTCTTAAAGTGACTATACCCACAATCTGCCCACTCCAAACCACTTGTACCTTCGGATATCTGCTTTTAATCCAAGATCTGTCCTGGGGTCCGTTCGGCAGGTGATGCAGTTATTGTCCTAAAAAACAACTTTGGCGTGGCCTAGAGTGCACCTGTGCAGTTTTCACTGCAGAGAATAGGAAATATCCTGCCAGTGGCATTGCTAATGATGAAGAGGGTGGGGAGGAGGGATGGAGGGGTGCAAAGTTAGGGCACAGATACTCTAGGCCATGGCAGTTTGGCACAGGGCTGCAAGTTTAAAAGTAGTTTTTTTTTAGGACAATAGCTGCATCACCTGCCGAACGGACCCCAGGACAGATCTTGGATTAAAAGCAGCTATCCGAAGGTACAAGTGGTTTTGGGGGGGGGGACAAATTGTGGGTACAGAGTCGCTTTAAAGAGGTATTCATATCTGAGCTTGGTATCCCCTATCCATAGGATAAGAGATAAGCCGATTGATGATGGGCCCCCCACCGATCCCGGCGACAATCACCCAACAATGAATGGATCGCTCAGTGTGCCTGCACTGTCAGCGCTTAATTCATTCTCTATGGGGCCACCATATGCTTTCCAGCACCGGACCTAAAAGGTTTGGTGGCACCATGGCAAATTAGTTTTACCACTGGTATGTAAATTATGCCTGTACCGTCGTCTATGTAAGTCTGCAGCTGTTAAAGTGAACCGACAGATTCCCTGTAAACTTCCAATTCTGCATATATTAAACATAAAACTGTCTCTTACCTATCAGCAAAACGACAGGTCGTTACCAGCTTCCTGATGTGAATTAGCTGTTGTTGCACTTCCTAAAGGGGGAAGACATTTTTTTTTTAACTTACAAAGAAATAATAATTTACTTCTTATAGTGCCACTATGTTCTGCTGTGGATAGGCTATCAATTGTTTTATCCAAGACAACGTCTTTAGTGTGAAAACTTGGTAATTTACATTTAAAAGAACCCTTATTATTAATAGTAAAACAAACATTACTGACCTTCACTCTGTTTAGATCCTTCACTTTTTTGTACAAAGCCGGGTTTTCACTCTCCACGTTAAATGTGTGACTATCCCATATTTTATCCAGAAGGTTTTTGGAGAAGTTGCTGACGTAGTATTTACTGAAGTTCCACTTTAAAAGAATGCGGCCCGGAATGGAGCTCTCCGAGTAATGGTGACAGCAATCGCAGAAATACTTTCCTAGATAGTCACAATACCGCAGCCTGTTGGTGTACCCTGCGCAAAGAATAACTCACGTTACCACCATCACTCTACAACAGTGTCCTAATAGTACAATACATGGAAAAGGGAGTAGCTGAAAAGTCCTTTAAGTCAACAGTATCTCAATATTCTAGACTATTGGGGCATAACGTATATTAAACTAAGGGGAGAGAACATTTAGTTCATAGAAGGACCACTAGTAAACTTAAGCCAGGCTCATAAGCTCAAACAGCTGACTGGTGCATATAATGGGTGAAGGCAACACCCCCTGGTCCGATCCCACAGAGAAGCCACCACAGAACACCTTCAGAGGTCTTGTGGATTTTCTCCTCAATAAGAAGCAAATGGACTTAATGTTATGACTGATTGGTGTGTGTATATAGTTTGTAGCAATATTAACTGGTTCCAGGATGACCATTGTATCTTGAGACCATAACTTTATGGTAACTGGTTCCCAATTGGTCTCCAAAATGTCACCCCAAAATAAGAAAAATATTAAATGAAAGAAAAAATTACTAGATAACTAATATAAAACAACATTTCAATAACCCTGTACACATAAAAGTTAGAAATAGCTGCTATATGCTATATATCACTTTGGACACAGAGGGCAGGTGCTTCTTCGAGGTCAAGTACAGCATGCACAATGTACCAGAAATAAAATATGGAGTCGTGCTAATTTAGAGTTGAAAGAAGCAGCTAGTCCTGGCATAGGTAAAGAGCAGTACAGCACTATATCGTATGGAGAAGCTACCATACAGCAAATCACTTTATGCTTCTAGAAATTCTCAAGAGCCACGGAACTGGACTCTTACTGGCATTGTATGTTGAGTCTGGTTTCAAGTAACGATAGTCCAGAAAAGACCATTGTATGTTGAAAATATTGTAACCCGAGGCTGTTGTATTGTAGGTCAGCTTCGTAATGAATATGTGAAATACAAGATTTATAACACCATCATGTTCCCCCAGCACTATTGATGAGTATTGTTTGATGAGTATTGTTTGGTCAAGTGCTCTTAGTAAGAAGGAAATTACTTACTTGGCTCTACCTTAGTTCCACACCCAGCACATAAATAGTTCTGTGATTCTACAACAACATCCCTCCTGAAAGACCAAGGGAAAAAAAAAATATTAAAAAGCTAGGCTTGTCTGTATATTATAAACATACTAACACAGTGTATTTTGACTCCACAAAAAAACTATAGATATATAGAGTTGCATGAAAAAAAAACCAAAAAACCAAAACTAAACTTGAGTTGTTTTTCCCTCTAACAAGGACTAGGGAAATACGCTGAACAATAGAGAGGTTTCTCCACTTTTTATTTTTTTTATTTTTAAGAGTCTACACAGTATGGCCCTAGTCATAGGCCATTTGGCGGTAAGGATGCCAAGCTCACTAATGTGATTAAGTCTTACTACATGGACAATATCTGCAATTCAATATGACCTGACAATTTCCAAGATATAACATACTTGTGCAGTATTCGCACACAGTGACTAGGTCATTCCTCTGCACCACCCACTACCCTATATAATCTACATATCTTATCTCATTCAGCATTCACTTTTCTTAGAAAACATGTCCCTACTCAAGCCAAAAGTCAATACATCCCATGACTAGAGGAGACAAAAATGTGCCAATTTTGCAGGATGTGTACGTGTATCTTATGACTTGTTTATCACCATGTCAAAACAATGCCATAAAGCGTCCCATATCACACATTCAATAAGTGCAAAGTGCACAGCAAGAGTTTGGAAACTTTTTTTCTTCAGAAAAGTGATTTTATGCATTAAATGTAAAACCTGCCGCTATGTTCTGTGGGGATACTTAGGTCCTCAATCTTGAGATAGCGGGAACACTCCAGGGGTTCAGACAGTTATCCCTACTGATGAAGTGAAAGTGGTTTTGGAGTCCCTATGGATTCACACTATGGATCTATAGGTAATCCTGTGTCCCTCTGTATGGTGCCCAGTATTCTCCTGTGATTCCTATATCCCAGCTCTTTATCACTTTAATCATCTTTCCCTTTGACTGTATTGTATGTTTGCATACTGAGAAAATATATTTCCTCTATAGGTTTCCTATGAAATATGCTCAATTTCAAGTGTCTGTAAGACAATCGGCTGGAACAAGAGCTTCTCTTTCTGCAGTAAAACTGGCCATACATTGTAGATGCATTAGCTATTAAATGATCCATGTCTACTGATCCACTAATATATAATTCCATTTGACTTGGCCGAGCGTACATGTATTGTGAAGAAAGCCACTGCCACACACCTCCAGTTGTAAATTATCAAAACAAGAACAAAAGGGATCGGGCATGTTGAAATTCAAACACAACTGACCACCCTTTTCCATCACATCTGCAGGACTTTAAGGGCTGGTTTGATGCATTTAGCACATTGGCAGATACACATAGGAAAAGCTCCAGTATTGTGCTTGCATTTAAAAGATAAACCATGTGACCTTCACATCTATAGGATTGAAAACAAAGGTGGTCACTGATACCAGGCCACAGTTTATGGCCTTTTTTTGGAAGTTTTTATATAAAGAGGTTAGCCCCTTTAAGCTTAGGTCCATTCACCCATAACATGTGTAATATTTAGTGGACATATAGATAACAAAACAGGACTAATGACGTACTTAGCGTAAGGGTGCACAGTATTTATAATCTGAAACCGTGGAGGAGACCAGTCTTCTTTGTCGATCATTTTGATCCGCTTAATCTCCTCTACCAGACTCACACTAGATTCAAGCTCTTCTGGAATGGTGTTTCTACAAGATAGCTAGAAGACAAGATATTATATTTATTAATACACCTCAAACTTAGGAAGTAATGTTCTGCAAAAGAAGAAGATTGCTTTGACTTATCTGTAGAGTAAAGGAACTTTTGTCCAAACCAGAATGCTCGGCATTCGACTCCCGGTGGCTGGAGAAGTAAGATGCAGTCCTATGGAGTTGTGGAAAACATAGATAAAGCCATAGAAGCTGTATCCATGTTTTTCTGGCAACATGAGAGCGGCATCCAATTTTTTGGTAGTCAAATGCCGAGCATTCGGGTTTGAAAAGTTCAGTCAACTAAATAAACTTGCTTCAAGTGTCCCTCCAATGCTCAGTCTTGTGGAACGTACCGTCTGGATGTTGAGTTTTGCAGGGAGCTGCACATCTCCATCAACCCGAGTCCATTGCTGTCGGAAAACCCTGTACAAATTTCTGGCTGTCTCTTCAGCAGAGTTTGAGACTGGGGGATCAGTTCTTGAAAAGAGATTGACAGACAATGTTAGCTATTTCTCTTACACCATCATGTCCTCATGCAGATGGCCATCAAATCTCACCATACCTTTCTGTTTTGTCATCTGACTCCTTATTTCTCGACAGTTTCTCACAGTCTTCCATTTCTGTTGGGAAGTGAACACATTAAGTGGTTAATGCTACACAGCGTACTGGAATGGTCGCAGGCTTCAAAACATCACATGCTTTAACCCTTGAAGGTAATCTTACACAGATGTAGATTAAAAGCCGAGGTAAAAAAAAAAACAAACAAAACTGCACTGTGTAGGATTAAAGTGAATGTAAGATTAAAGTCGGTTCCAAGTGCGGGAAAAAAACAGCACAGAGCGCAGTAAAGGAACGACACCAAGCTTGGGAACCAGGCGGTGTTTTGAAGAAAAAAAAAAAAAAAAAAAAAAGGCGATGTACCTGTACATTTACTTTAACCCTATAAAAGCCTTGCCATTCAGAATAGAAGTGATTCTATAAGTTTGGCAACCACCATAATCTTCAGGAAAGGTACAATTTGCTTTTAAACAGCTATTCAACTGTGCCTGAAGCTCTCAACAGAAAATACGACAGATTTCATTTAACCATAGCAACACTGTTAAAAATCAAGTTTTAAAAGTAGTCAGCAGTTTTAGGGCAGGGGATTGCAAGGATAGCTGGCATCTCAGTCGTGCTACCTGCGTGACCAAGAAAAAAGTAAACTGCCAGCTAGAAAAAAAAAGTCCCATGCTGCTTACACGGAATAAACAGCTATGCGTGACTTTGCAATACCTTTATTGTAATTGTCTGAAGATGCTGTCACCTAAAAAAGTTGTTTTTTTCATTGCAGCTCTTAATTGTCATAGAGGTGTGACCAGGACACTTCAACCCTGCTGACATATTCCCTTTAAAACCAGACGATGCTGCTTGGCAATGTTAGTAACAGAGCTACAACAAGCGCTCTTCCATCTTCTACAACAGCAATTCGTCGTTAACATTTGAAAAGACAATACTGCATATTATGGACATGTTATCACAATGAAACATTAATATATTAAAGCAATAGGAGGCATGTGAAGAATTAACTGTACCTATTATCACAAAATCCTCATAGCCTTCATATCCTTCATAGATTTTACAGGTTGGGGAGCTTTCAAGTTCTTCCTCCTCGAATATGGTCTCAGCAGGAGAATTCTGCAGTGCAGCAAGCCCTGTAATCCATAGAATCAATCATTAGACTTCTCACAATGTAGAACTTTGGTTTAGGTAACATTTTAATATAAGCCCTTGTGTATTATATATATATATATATATATATATATATATATATATATATATATATATATATATATATATATATATATATATATATATATATATATATATATATATATATATACACACACACACACACACACACACACACACACACTAGCATTTCTATGGGCCATTATAGAATGGCACAGACTTGAATTACAGGCAGCTGGAAATCCTGTATCTATAGAAAAAACAGAACTTGTCGCTGACTTCTGTATATCTCATATATGTAATTTGAAGACATATTTCAAAATTCTGGTTCTCCCTACTATTTCAATGTTAATATACACAAAGTTAAGTATATACACTTGAATATATACCTTCATAACCACTATCAACAGAAGTGGCAGATTCAGAGTTCGCCTTTTTTCTCTGGGGGGCAGCCTCCTCTGGATCTTTCTTGACCCAATACATTCCTCCTTCTGTCCGCCACTGATCGTACTGACATCTGCTCTTCATCATCTCAACCAGGGATATAAAAAGATCAGCTGCCAGAAAGTGCTCATTTTCCTGCAAAAAGACAGCAATGTGTCACCTAAAGGATTAGGCTGATTCACACATTACTAAGATACATGCAGCCAAAAACCTTCAGTGTGCTTCAGTTAGTAAAACCAGACTCCTTACATCTTTCTTCTAAACACAGTACTCTCCTTCTCTGATCCCCTGCCACTGTTGTTCTGACAGCGCTCATTTCCGCTATTAGTTTCTGCACAGGGAAATATCTGTTCAGCCAATCCCTGGCTGAGGTAGAACATCGCTGTAGCTATTGACTGGTTGAGCAGCCTTTTTTTCTTGTGCCAATGACCAACACCAAGAAATGCTGACATTGAGGATTGGCACTACCAGAACAGTAGTGGTGGGAATTGGGGAAGAAAAGTACTTAAAAAAAAAATCCTAGCCTTAGCTGAATTACATAAAAAAAAAAAAAAAAAAAAAGAATAAAAGACAGTTAAAGGGTTGGCCATACACTGTATATTGTCCCGTGCAGGACCCTTCTTTTAAGCTCAACCATTCCCTTTTTTTTAATGGTGCAACACATAGCACCCAAATATTTCACAGCAATGATACAGTATACAGGTAACTATACCATACATTGCCTAACACCACTATCTAGGGTATGTATCTACTCAACTTCCTTGTAACCAAGTGTCCAGCCAGTGGTGCAAGCAAAAAGTCTGCATGAGTTTCCTTGTGCAACCAACAAATTACTAAACACATCCTGAAAGCTGCTAGCTACCAGACTGCCACCATGTTTATAGGTGTCAAGCTTTAATCCTACAAAGACAGCACTATCCCAGTACAATACTGGGACACAGGTAGAATGGTCTTACAAGGTAATAAAAAAAGTAGAACAAAATCAATAAGTGGTTAGAACAATACAAATGCATTCATATTATGATTTTCCTAAAAAGATCATTTTCTTTTTATACTGTATTATTTTTACTTCGTAAAAAGCATAAAGATACCACCCTGACTATAGTCAATGTATACAAGGGGGATAAGTAACGGAGTTCTTACTTTCTCCAAGTTCACACTTGGTTCAAAGAGGTTTTCTCCAGAATTGTGCAGGGCGTCGGTGCTCAAGGGCGGTGAGGTCCCAGGTACTACAATAGAAAAACACATGCATCAATTTCAATAGACATCAATTATGGGGCAGATTTATCAAACTGGTGTTAAGTAGAATTTGCTCAGTTGCCCCTGGCAACCAGATTCCACCTTTCATTTTCCAAAGAATCTGTGAGGAAGGAAATGTGAAATCTCATTGGTTGCTAGGGGCAACTGAGCCAGTTCTAGTTTACAACTAGAAGACTAGAAACCGAAAAGTCTACATTTTGCCACAGAAAAGGCACCACGATGTCCAAGAGAGGTGGACAATGGACAAGAGTGGCATCGTTTCTGAGCACAGCAGATGCTTTTTCTAATCTTATACACCCCCCTTTAACAAGTACTCCAGGCTATTTCAAGATGGCAGACTGTGGCTGGGGTAAATATATACCCCATGATGCATTGCCCACACTATTGGCTACATCGGGATTAGAGTTGTTCATAGTTATCAATTCATTTCTCTAGTGTGTTTTCACATGGGGCACCTAGAGATTGAAAGTCACTTTAAAATCTATCCATTCTACTGAACAAAAAGGCTGGTTAAAAAAAAAAAAAAAAAAAAAAAAAAAAAAGAAGACCTTTTATTAGAGTGTTTTTAGCCCCGCCTGACCACTTTACACTATATAAACAACTAAACAAACACCGGACATCCCTTTATTGGGGGGGGGAATACCAATTGTATTAGCAAGTTCTACATACAAAAGGTCCTGCGTGTTACACAACCATGTGATACTAACAATCTGTAAACACTAATGCGGATCGGCAGCTGAAGGAAAATAGACACCAAAACAGATAACGTAAGAGGAATCCAGCAATGTGAAACTAATGTGACTCCACCGGTTCTTCTGGAATTTACAAATCGTGTAGAAAGGCTTAAGGTTGCCCCATTGTTCTTTATGTAACCACGAGAAGGTATTGTTTTGAGGTGTCTTGGCATCAAATGAGAATATACATTATTGACCACAAAAAGGTTTGGGGTTTAACTGTAAACTGCCTGTGTATCCCCCCGCAGGACTTGGCCTGCTCCGTGCTGTCTACTTTTACTTTCCAGATTGTAAATAATGTTTATTTGCAGAATCAGAGTTCGGGCCGGGTGTTACAGCGCGGGGGCTGTAGGCGGTGATGTGTTCTCATAATGCTGCAAGGTGCTTACCCCATATAGGCTAGTGTTATGTGTCGGTTAAAACACCTTTTATACTTTCCTCATTCTTAAGGTTTTAAGTGGCCAACACATTTCATTTGTGCAGTGTAAGCTGCTTTGTCCTTACTAAAACAAATGTAACCCTTTTCTTGTAATATATTCTGCGCCAAAGCAACTTTCTTCATTCTCCCATTGTCGCCTCCCAAGAGCTGTAACTGTTCCTGGCAACATTTTACTAGAACGATTTTGGGGCTCGTATCTTACTGATTAACTTTTATTGCCTCTTTTTTGGCATGGAAAAATATGTAATTTAGTATTATTGTACAGTTAAATGTATGCGCTTAACCATACAGTAACATTATAGCTATATTCTCAGGGTCCATTCAGTTACCAACATACTAATAGAGATGAGCGAACCGGGTTCGGGTACGAGTCGATCTGAACCCGAACGCTCGGTATTTGATTAGCTGGGGCTGCTGAACTTGGATAAAGCTCTAAGGTTGTCTGGAAAACATGGATACAGCCAATGACTATATCCATGATTTCCACATGGCTGCTGAACTTTGATAAAGCCCTAAGGCTATGTGGAAATCATGGATATAGTCATTGGAAAACATGGATACAGCGAATGACTATACCCATGATTTCCATATAGCCTTAGGGCTTTATCCAAGTTCAGCAGCCATGTGGAAATCATGGATATAGTCATTGGCTCTATCCATGTTTTCCAGACAACCTTAGAGCTTTATCCAAGTTAAGCAGCCCCAGCTAATCAAATACCGAAAGTTGGGGTTTGGATCGAGTCGAGCATGCTCGAGGTTCGCTTATCTCCACATACTAACTTAACTTTTTTTTTTTCAATTGTTTGGTGAACCCCAAATAACTTTTTTTATGCAAAAAATATTTTAAGCTTTAGGCTATGTTCACACAAAGCATTTTTTCCTTAGTATTTTGGTCCTCATATTGCAACCAAAACCAGGAGTGGATAAAAAACACAGAAAGGCCATGTTCACACACAGTTCGTTGAAATTTAGCGAATGGCTTTCAATTAATGGCAAATAATTGGCATTATTTTAAAACATTGGCCAGTGTTATGAAGTAAAGGCCATTGTGTGTCATTAAATGAGGGCTATCAACTAAATTTCAACATTGTGTGAAGATAGCCTGTGTTTCAATCCACTCCTGGTTTTGGTTGCAATTAGAGATGAGCGAACCTGCCGAGTTCTGGGTCGTATGAACCTGAACTCTCGGCTTCTGACTGCCGCAGTCTGCCTGCTCCGTGGAGAGGGTGGATACAGCCGGAGGACCGCCTGGAAAACTGGGATACAGCCATAGCCATAGGCTGTATCCCAGCTTTCCAGGCGGTCCTCTGGCTATATCCACCCTCTTCACGGAGCGGGCAGACAGCGGGAATCAGAAGCAGATAGTTCAGGTTCATCCGAACCCGAACCTCGGCAGGTTCGCTCATCTCTAGCTGCAATATGAGGACCAAAATACTGAGCAAAAACACTTTGTGTGAACTAAGCCTAAAGAAGCATTCAAAAGATTAGAACAAAACAGTGTATTCTGCCTGCCAGCACAGATTGCTTTAGGCAGCAATTTTCCTACAAAGGAAGGATGATCTTACACAACACAGTTCATGTGTGAACTGCAAGTGGAAGTCTAGTCTAATTTTTCTGATGATCATCTGTAACTCCTTGCCTCCTCCTCAATTCAGTTTACTGAAAATCACCCTAAGGATATACAGCAATTACAAAAGTACAGAAACATTACAGAGGAAAAACAAAGCTACCATGGTCTGTTCCTGCATGTGGTACCATGTTGTTTTAAGATGGCTATACATTTTATCTCTCCCAACTTCCCCATACATATGAACATTTACCACGGATTTGCTGTAAGTCCAGTTAACATCCAGCATCAGTAAATAACCAGCAATTAACCAATCGTATAAAAGTATTGGTTGTCCTCACTAGATGCTATAATATGCTATCAGCGTGTAATCCTTACTAAAGAAAAAATGATTCTGTCTGTAAGCAGGTTTAAAGTTTCAGCAATTCTAAGCATCTAACTCCTTGGTTCCTGTCTTATCAAGACTGAACAAGTCTGTCCATTTATCTATCTATAACGTGGGCTCACACATAGCGGAATCGCAGCAAGCTTCACATGGAGTTCGAAGCGAAATCCGCTGCAATTTCTGGTACTCTCAGTTTTAATAGGTTCACATACTCGCAGCAGAATTTTCCCGCTGCGAGTATGTAAACCCTGTTAACCCACTGCGGCTCGGTTGATACTTTAACTGTTCATGTTCCGGCCTGCTTCTGGGGCCCCTTGACGTCCCGCACAGCCAATCAGTGGCTGCGGCAGGACAGCGCACTGATTGGCTGAGTGGGATGTCATTGAGCCGGGAGCCCCTGAAGCAAGCTGGAGCACAAATCGGTATAGTAAAGTATTCACTGGGCAGCCACAGCATTTACATACTCAGGCGGGATGAAAAGTCTGCTGTGAGTATGTAAACCTATTGAAACTGAGAGTATGGGAAATCTGCTGCAATGTGAACCCACCCTAATAGAGAATTTTTACACTTTTTTTTAAAAAAAGGTTTTCCCACCTCTATGATCATTGCTATTTAGTCCTGCCTGAAGAGTTACATTTAGTCCATTATAACTGACTAAATAACCCCCCTTTCCCCAAATACATAGGAGCTTGGCCGCTAAAGCTGCTGCCAGGCAACTCTGGTGGAAGGTTGTCTCTCTTAAGAACAAGAGTATTGGGCATGTTGAAGTTAAACAGATAGTCTAACAAGGAAATTTGGGACACCTCTCATTCACATAAGAAGGCTGCCTATCTAGGTAAAAATCAGTTGGCATAGCGGACATCAATCTAATGTGTATAGCCAACTTAAAGGAGAAGTCCGGCGAAAATTATTTTTTTATATGTTATTACTTATGGAAAGTTATATAATTTTCTAATGTACATTAATTATGGGAAATGCTCATATACTGCTATTTCCCTTAATTTAGTGTATCAGGAAGTGTTAGAATTATCTCTGAAGCAGTGACGTCACGACCAACGGTGTAATTCCTATGGAGTGTCCAGCAGGGGGCGCTCTATATATAGAAGTCAATGAGTACCATTGACTTCTATATATAGTGCGCCCCTGCTGGACACTCCATAGGAAATACAGTGTATGTAATGTAATGTAATGTAATGCACTGTACTGTTGTGACTTTATGAATACATTTATGGAATACTTTGGGGAGCAAGTGTCCTTGCTCCCCAAAGTATCCCATAAATGTATTCAATGAATACATTTGCAGGGCACCGAGCAGGGAGGGAGAGAGGTGCCATCTATCTTCCCCCTCCCTGCTCGGTGCTGGGCACATATACAAAGTACTACTCCCCCATTATCTGCAGATAATGGGGGAGTAGTACCTGTGCTATCCCTATCACCGCCCGCGCCGCCGCTCACACAGGGGCTGCTATTCATGCCCCCCGCCGCTGATTCCTCGCCGCCCGCGCCGCTCCTAACTACCCGCCCGCTCGCTCGCCCGCCCCGTTCCTGGCCGCCGCTCTCTGCTCATGCCGGCCGCGTTAGCCCACCCCCACCCCGGCAGGGAGCACGGCGCTTCCTGGTGTCCCCGGCCGGGGTGGGGGCGGGCTAACGCGGCCGGCATGAGCAGAGAGCGGCGGCCAGGAACGGGGCGGGCGAGCGAGCGGGCGGGTAGTTAGGAGCGGCGCGGGCGGCGAGGAATCAGCGGCGCGGCGGGGGGCATGAATAGCAGCCCCTGTGTGAGCGGCGGCGCGGGCGGTGATAGGGATAGCACAGGTACTACTCCCCCATTATCTGCAGATAATGGGGGAGTAGTACTTTGTATATGTGCCCAGCACCGAGCAGGGAGGGGGAAGATAGATGGCACCTCTCTCCCTCCCTGCTCGGTGCCCTGCAAATGTATTCATTGAATACATTTATGGGATACTTTGGGGAGCAAGGACACTTGCTCCCCAAATTATTCCATAAATGTATTCATAAAGTCACAACAGTACAGTGCATTACATTACATTACATTACATACACTGTATTTCCTATGGAGTGTCCAGCAGGGGCGCACTATATATAGAAGTCAATGGTACTCATTGACTTCTATATATATAGAGCGCCCCCTGCTGGACACTCCATAGGAATTACACCGTTGGTCGTGACGTCACTGCTTCAGAGATAATTCTAACACTTCCTGATACACTAAATTAAGGGAAATAGCAGTATATGAGCATTTCCCATAATTAATGTACATTAGAAAATTATATAACTTTCCATAAGTAATAACATATAAAAAAATAATTTTCGCCGGACTTCTCCTTTAACACATGCCTGTTACAGTGCCTCTGTCTCATCCAAGTCGTTTTATTGCCACAAAATTTTTTATTTTTTTTTTAAAGGGAATCTTTTAGCTACAACTCATGTCCCAGTTTGGAATGTGAATTATGGCTGACAGATTCTCTTTAACTTGACCTTTGGATATTCCCTTTTAAGGGGTTTATCCAGGATTAGGAGAACACAGCTACTTTTTGCAAAAACAGCACCACTCATGCCCCTAGGTTGTAATATTACACCATTCATTAGTTAAATGGTACGGAACTGCAAAAATTCACCCAACCTGAGTGCAAGAGTAGTGCTGTTTCTGGAATAGAGCATCCATGTTTTAGAAGTTTTTTAAAAGCAGTAATATTCACTACCACCATTCCAGTTCCATGTATAAAACCTTAGTAGAAGCAGCTCATAAGTCAGACAGAGTAAATTACCTTTGAAGAGATTTGTATAGGACCGTGATCTCCGAGGGGAGGACTTAAAGTCTTCTACAGTGGAAGCCTCAGTATCCGCTGGTGTCTCATTTAAGTCTAAAGTGAATTGTTCTAGAGTGGGATTATACAGACTAGTACTGGGTGCAATACAGGGTGAAGAAAATCGTCGATTCTCCTTTTGTGAGTTCACATGTACATCCAGTGGTGAAATACATTCAGGTCCAGGTAAAATTACTTTGGCACAGTTGTCACATTTCAAGTATGGTGTCAATTCCAGTTCAGGTACACCTAGCGTGCTTGTGATTGGTGCTCTGGGTGAGGATGCAAGCGAGTCCAATGGCGGAGTACTGGGAGAGTCCATCTGGGAGTTATCCCAGGCTGCCTTGTGTCTATGAAACCGGATGTCACTTTGTGTACATGGCATTAAAGGAATTTCTTCAGACTCAATATCTGAATCCTCATTGTCACAGATGCTGCCGTTCTCCAAATTTTCCATATCACTGTCCTGAGGGGGTGCATTGGCAGACAATGGGGATCTAATACTGCTCGGTAGGTTTAAGACTGAAGAGAGGATTTCTTTTATTGCGGTAGCACTATCCGGATAAGAGCCATAGCTGCCCCCTACTCCGATAACTGCTGGCCGAGGTAGTTCACCTACAATAGAAGAAAGTGTTATAATATGAAAGCATACAAGTGACGATACAATAAAATTACCCAATGAAACAAAAAACAAAGTAAAATACATATTATATATATATATATATATATATGCGCAAGAGAAGGCTTTTATGTAGGCATTGCCATCTCAATGTCCCACGTATGACAATACCTTCTGGAAATAGAATGGCGGGGATCCTTGGCTTTAGGGCCATAGGAGGATCTGCTACGTCCAGCGACCTTCGTTTAGGATGCCATTTATTATCATTGACCTAAGAAATAAAAATCCAGTAAATGAAAGTGCAGTGCACTTACCGAATAACCATGCACAACTAGTAATGTCTCATTACTTTTACTGATAAATACATCACATGTAAAATAATAATGTGCTTTATCAAGCAAAAAAGAATAAGTGCAAGGATAGGAAAAATTTAAAAAAATTATAGGCTGTAACTTCCTTTACAACAACGGCACTAGCTAGCATCTTATAATAGAACTAATAATAGGTATTAGAATTTTCCCAGCAATTCAGTTATTCATACCTGTACAGATCTTGTACGAGTCAGAACTCTCTTTGTATTGTAACTGGTCAAGGTCACTGCATGTACAGACATGGCTGGGGGCCCATGAAGTTGGGTACCTAGAAATATACACAAATAAGAGATTAGCAATAGTAAGGAAATAGTCCATTATAAAGAGCAGACACAAATGAAACTGATTCAATGAGTAGTATACACACACAAATCCACTGTTTGCAAATGTATTATCTTCAATGAGCTTAGGTTACATTGCACCAAAATGCTTCACCCATATGTGTCAAAGAAATAATCGCACTTGATGAGAGACCTCAGTCTTATGATTTAGAAATGTCCATCGCCCAGCCGGGCTAGTCACACTAGTAACATCCCGTACATTGATGCCATGGACATAGTTTGTGATCAGCTCTCTCTGAACACTGCCTTAAAAAATTGCCAAATTGCGTTCCTTATGGGTTTACTCGACTTGATCTTAAGTAGGAATTATTTCCGATTTGGGGATGATTTCTACTTACAGCTACAGGGGACCTCAATGGGGTCCCCTGTAGCACCAAGTGCCGCAAATATCTTCATGTCGTCATTTGAACAGAGATTTGTCTGGTCACATCCACATAGCAGACTGATTAAATCCTGGTCTCGCTATGTGGACGATATTTGCATGCTCTGGAAAGGAAGTAGAGACATTGGATGAATTTATAACCTATTTAAATACATGTCATCCTTTGATCGAATTTTCGCTAGAATGTGATCCTAATTGCATTCATTTTTTAGATGTTGAAGTTAGGAGGGAGGAGAATAGCCAAATTACCACCACATTATTTTCAAAACCAACTGATCGTAATAATGCATTATTGAGAAGTAGCAATCATGCTCCCCAGACCTTTAAGGGTATCCCCCGGGGCCAGTTTATACACATGCGCCGTATATGTAGTACTGATAGTGAATACTATCTAAATAAAGAAAAGATGATAGAAAAATATACTAAACGGGGATATAAAAGAGAAGAACTTATTAGAGTAGGAGATGAGGTAGGGAGAATTAAAAGAGAAAGTTTGTTAATGAAGAATCCTAGGAAGAAAGAAAATGATAAACTATGATGTTTATCTCCACCTATTACAAACATGCGGGTATGATCCAACAGATTATTCAGAAACACTGGGGTATGCTACAATACGAACCTAAGTATGGTAGGCTATTCTCCAAACCTCCTAGATTCATATACAAGAGAGGTAAGACTATTGCCAACCGGCTGGTTAGTGCAGATATCAAAAAGAAAAAAACCTACGAAACAAAAGTTTTTGGGGTCAAAAAGATGTGGCACGTTTGCTTGCCGCAAGTGCCAGAATTGTAATGCCATCATTGCTGGTGATTCCGTTCTTCATCCACACAAAGGTTCTCCTATTAAAATCAGGGGTTGGTACTCTTGTGACAGTATGCGAGTGATTTATCTACTAAAGTGTCCATGCGGGCTGTGCTATGTGGGCCAGACGTCCCGTTGTGTGAAAACACGCTTAGGAGAACACAAAGCCGCAATCAGGAGAGGGCTATTGAGAGGCATTGGAGAAGAGCAAAATAAATATGGGGAGACTGGTGTCGTGAAGCACTTTATAGAACATAAACATAATATCAGTGAACTAAAGTGGATGTTGTTGGAGGAGATCGAGGGGGATAACGAAGTAATGATAAAGAAAAAACTTTTACAAACAGAGGTATACTGGATCCAATTATTGGACACAGTACAACCAAAAGGTCTTAATGAAATGTGTAACTTTAGTGTATTTTTGTAATATACTAGTATCAGTTGGGATCGTAATGACACGATCATGATGATATTTAGGTTATTATGGTAACTAGATAAAATATGAGAGTGATTAATTCACTATGTTAATATAGGCATTTGCCGTAAAGAATATTCCCATTTGTATCCTTATGTCATTTCTTGTTTTTAATAGCCGCGGAAGAACTCTCGCGAGGCTTCCTAGGTATGAATGTGGTGGTGGTTTTAACTCACATGCTTGAGAAAGAAGCGAGAGCTTCGAAACGTCGCAGAACGTGATTGCTCCATCTGTTCCACGAGTGTCCGGATGTCCTATGTGAACTGTGACTAGCCCGGCTGGGCGATGGACATTTCTATATCATAAGACTGAGGTCTCTCATCAAGTGCGATTATTTCTTTGACACATATGGGTGAAGCGTTTTGGTGCAATGTAACCTAAGCTCATTGAAGATAATAAATTTGCAAACAGTGGATTTGTGTGTATATACTACTCATTGAATGGACTTTGGGAGTGCAGGCTCCTTTATACACACTGAGAAGAACCTCAGTTCAGTGCAACTGTTCGTGTTGGATACAAATGAAACTGATTCTTCCTAATAACCAACATTACAAGATTATAGATTGTAAGCCCTCGCGGGCAGGGTCCTTTTTCCACATGTACCAGTCTCCTATTTACCTTCATTTAATGTGTTTTGATTTTGTAATGTTCCTGTTTGTTAACCCCCTATATCTTGTATAGCGCTCTGGAATTATTACTTATAAATAATAATGATAATAACAAATAATACAATTTCAAAGGAAAAATAGGGGAGTGAAAAAGGATAAGAGAGTGCAATAGCACAAGCAAACAAAAGGGAAGATCGGCACCAACCCTGACACAATGTGCGGCTCCGTATCTGGAGAAGGACGGGGTGCTTGCCACAATAATAGAGAGTCTTTGTGAAGTCAATACATATGAAAAGTGCAATGAAGAGGTAGCACTCACCATCCAGTAAAATCTTGTATCTTTATTTCATCCAAAAAGCAACGGACAAACAAGGTGCGGGCATATTAAAAGGCAGAGGCCAAACAGGTAAGTGGTGACAGTCTGTTTCGCGGTATCCGTAGGTCCGTAGAAGCGGGATACCGCGAAACAGACTGTCACCACTTACCTGCTTGGCGTCTGCCTTTTAATATGCCCGCACCTTGTTTGTCCGTTGCTTTTTGGATTAAATAAAGCTACAAGATTTTACTGGATGATGAGTGCTACCTCTTCATTGCACTTTTCGTATGTATTGGATAAGAGAGTGCAGTTTCCCCATTGTGGTAGTGGTCTCCAAAACAGATACAGTAGGTAAATGGCTATGAATTGGGGGATAGGGGAGTGAAATATGAACCTCTATAGAATGTTGGGAGTGATCTCCATACAGCACTGTGGGATATATTAGTGCAATGTAGAACCAATGGCAACAATGCAATGCTTAGTTCACATGCACTGTGCGGATTTGATGCTGTTTAACTAAATGACTGAACACAGCATCAAACACAGTGCATACACCAATCCAACTGCTTTGGGGTATAAGGACTAAAATGAATGGACAAAGAGGCACATTCCTCTTATCTGTGCACAAACCTGCTTAAAATAGGGATTTTTTTTTTCTCTTTATAGAATCACTGCTGAAAATAGTACTGTCAGCTTCTGATAAATCCTACTGCTTTGTTTTCCCACAGTAACAGATTACATCAACTCACATGATCAAGGGGGCCAAAGCTAGTTCACAGACCTTGAAATGCAATATTACGACAGAACTGAAGGCAATGCATTCCTACATCGGCCTTACAGATTACCTCTCCTACCCTCAATTTTTTTTTTCTAAAAAGAGTTTGTTCCAGTTTGTTATTGCAGCAGCGCAGAGGATTTTTCAGAAAAGCAACCCATATATTTACAGCCTCTGACCACCAATAAGTCTGTGTGGAATTAAAAGTCACTTTCTTGACTCATTCCTATAAAATGATTGGCAGCGTTTTTTTTTATAGCAGTGCTTCTCAATGCTGGTCCCCGTGGCCCACCCACAGGTCATGTTTTGCGGATTTCCTTAGTATCTCAGAGGTGATATAATTACACGTTTTATCACAGCGGTTCTTTGTATTGGATATCCTGAAAACATGACTTGATGGTGGGCCATAAGGACTGGAATGGAGAAGCACTGTTTTATAGGAGTGAGTAAAGAAAGTGTCTTCCAATTCAGAGATTCTTATTGGTTTTGAATATAGAAAATGCCCACACAATATCTGGGTCCATCCTACCTAAACATTGTTGCATTGCACATCAAGTATTCTCCTCAGTGATGTTTCCTGTTGGCAATGACCTCCATCAACAGGATAATGCACCCAGCCACAAAAAACTGTTTAAGAAGAGTTTGAAGAACAATTCCAAGATGATGAAATTCCCCAGATCCCAATCCAATCGAGCACATGTGGGATCTGCTGGAAAAACCTATCCAATCCAAGCAGGGTCTTGGCATTAAATAGTAGAGGACACCTTTAGAGGTCTTGTGAAGTCCATGCCTCAAAAGCGTTATTTGTACAATCAGGCCAGCATTATAAAACATAGATAATTTTAACTCAAAATGACGGCCGTCAAATGGCCAAACTAAGACAGAGTATGAACATAGCCCATAAGCGGAAACTTTCCAAACAAGTCCCACAATTATCAATCTGTGTATAAAGAAAAAACAGCAACCAATCACAGCTCAGCTTTCATTTTCCTGGCTTATTAGGATATTAAAGCTGAGCTGTGATTGGCTGCTATGGGTAAATTACACCAGGTTTTGTTTTACATAGATAACCATGGGGTGAAACATTTGTGCATTTGCAGACAAGATTACCAGCACAAAATGATTACAATCAACTACTACAATCTACTATCATCTGATCAGGTCCCCGTAATCAGCAGCAGAAACCTTCAAGGACTACACACACACATAGGAGTCCAGGACAATAGAAACCTATTATTAAAACCAACCAATCCCAGGTAAGGTTATACAAACTCAACACCGATAAGAACTCACCTGGGAGACCAGCAAGGAATTCTTCATAGTAACATAAACTGGAATGTAAAGCAAACGAATGCATCAAGAGCTATAAAGCAAATATATTAGGAGGAACTCAACTCTGTTCTCCAAAAGGGAGTAGAAACTGCTTAAATTTATCTTTGTTTTTACATATTTTAAAGGGAAGTTGGCGTGGTCACTATACAGAGGCTTATTTTTTTTATACTTTTTGTGGCACAGAGAGAAAAAGAAGGAACTAGGATGTTTGTCAAATAACTGGTAAGTTAAAGGGATTTTACAGCCTTGGAAAGCAATTGGTGTCAGAAAATGGGGAGAACAATGCTATCCTCTCCCCTCAGCTCACCGCCACTCCGGTGGAATAGTCCCGGAGATCTCTGTGTATTCAGCATGTGACGCAGCGATTAGAAGGTTAGAGAATAACTATGGATATTCCAATGGCTGGCTGTCACAATCTGTCATCTATTAGACCAGCAATATGTACCACATAACTAGCCGGAGAATCCATACAACATCCACTATAGGGAAGAGAGGAGCAGGTAGAATCTGTACTCTTCTGTATCCCAAGATCACATGGGCAGACACCGGCACCCTACACTCTTGTGCTGCTATCTTTCCGCTCTCGCAGGAAGTCACACTTGAGCGCTTCTTCCTGTGTCTTCAAAGAAGGGACACAATTTTCTTCCACCAAGACAGAAGGAAACTCAGTGTCAGAAGTTAAGGATACAAGACTTCCAGGAACAATATTAGGCATTTCAGGAAGGGTGTTTTTCTAGTAAATCCTATAGTTGTACAACTACCTCATGTGAAAATGATGGAATCCTCTTACTTAGGGGGAAGGTCATCCAGCTTTTTCTTTTCTATGTAGCAAATACACAGATCACAGATAGGACACAACAATGTTTAACACCTAAAGTCCCTATTCCACCAACAGATCTGACGACAGATTATCTGCCAAAGATTTGAAGCCAAACCCAGGAGTGGATTTGAAAAGAGGAGAAATCCAGTCTTTCCTCTATGACCTGTTCTCTGTTTATAGTCTGTTCCTGGGTTTGGCTTCAAATCTTTGGCAGATAATCTGTCGTCAGATCTGTTGGTGGAATAGGGCCTTTAGCCTTTCTGGCTTTACGAAATATCTAATTGACAAACAAAAAGCAACACAGAGACCCCTCTCCAGAAGGTAACATACTCATCCAGACCAGATAGTATTTCTGTCAGTCTCTTTTCAACCAAAACCAGGAGTGGGTTGAAAACGCAGGAACTGTGCACATATGTCCATTATAATTTTGCCCTGTCAGTTCCACTTGTAATTTAGGTTGGGGAAAAAAAAAATGACCGAAAAGACTGACAGAAATATTGTGAGTTGCTTTCCAATCAAGAAACCCCTCTAAATAAGCAGCTGTAAAGCTGCTCCTTCAGCCACTACTGACTGTAGCCTGGCACCCAAATCACATTATGACTGTGCCACCTGTGGCATGTACATCCAAGCAAGCTGAAAAAATGGGATGCTAATGTGTATGTGCAAGGACAAAAGCCCCAAATGGCCCGAAAAGTGAGTTTTATTACATTATTTCGTGCAATATACATTTCTTTTTTTTAACTTAGAAGGTTAGGCTGACTCCATTTGAGCTACTTAAGGGGTCGTTTGGGAGTGTGAGGATTCTCCATGGTTGGTGGTGTAAAAATAATGAACATGCTATACCTCCATTGCAGCTCCTCTCAGCTACGTCTTGCATCCTGTGAAACTGCCAATGTGCAGGGGCCGGAGCAGGGCAATGCCTGCATGGGGGCCACATCACAGGAAGATGCCCCCCACCGAACAACCCTTTGTGCACAGCTTGCTGAAGGACTGGAAACATTGGCGTCTTTGATCCTACCCTTCATCTGATTATAGCCGTATTAGATTATTCCCCTTATCTAGAGACATACTGACATTCACTAAAGCGTTACCTACATCTACATGGAGCAGTATTCATGGACGTTACTGGTAATAACACGTCTTAACAAGTTTTACTGGAATTTTGTCACTTGATCTCATTATTAGCTGCAGGATTTGGGGATTCAGGTCGGATCAGATTTCAGGATGGTCAGACGCTGTGGGGATGTAAATTTCATCCAGAAATGGGAACAAAAAAAAAAAAAAAAAACTTGTCCGTTTTAAAACATCAGATTCCATTGGCTTTGAGTTATGATTCACATTTTGTACATTGAAATTCTGTAAAGGTCTGCAATAGTTTCTTGTCTACGTCACTCACAAGGAACCACGGAAAGGTCACAGGTTCCTGTTTTCGGCTGCTTTCTAAAGCACGATTTGCAGACCACAAGATGAATGTCAGAAACAAGCCCACTATAGGAAACAAACTAATTCTATGCAGTATAATGTCAGCCCAAGGGAACAGTGTAACAGTGTAAAGACACCTGGCAATAAAACAAAAATAAATTTAAAAAAGCTATAACGTCACATTTCCTTGATGCAGTATCTTGCTAGTATATAAAGCTTTCTGGCGCACCTGGATTTTCCATTTTGGTAACACTCCCCCTTTTAGGACAATGAAGACCTGGCTCTGTCCTCAGCACAGGGCACCTGTTCCTTCTCCAATACTCCAATGCCAACAGAGCATGGTGCACAGATAGCCAACTGCCCAGAACGTCACTCCCTGGAAGCATCAGGCATCCCTGTAAGGTCATGGGCCGTCTGTGTTAACATTCTTTTTGGACTTCAGTGCTATTCTTGTCATTTTGTGCTCCTTCCTCTTCACAGAGTATGTGGTTTCCTCTCCACTTGTGGCTCATCAGACCAGATATTCCTCAGCTCACTTACTGGGCAATTTCATGTGCAATAGTGAACTTAGTCACATCTATTATGCACTGGGTTAGGCCATGCTTTTTATACACTGCCGCATTGGGGCGAGTTGGAAGGATATTCCCCTCCTACCTCGGAGGGCAAAGAGGACACAGCATATGTACAATGCCACCCAGCGACTATGAAATATCATGTAACCAGCCGAATACACAGAGAGCAACACTGCTTGTCCACAAGTATTAGGATAAATGGGGGTGTCTGTACTAGACTGAAAGCTTGTGACATACAGTGCATACCAATATTCTGGTATTTATACCAAGATGGATCCTAAGAGGAAACCTATTATGTAAGATGCATCCCCCCACCCTGACTTAAAGGGAATCTGTCACCTGGGAAACATGTATTAAACTAAGTGCTGACATAAGTAGCAATTAGTACAATGAGACTTAACAGTAGTTGGGAAGCAGGCAGAGATGTTACAGTGTGGGGCACCTCAAGACATCGGCCATGCCTCTTTAACATTTCCCATCGGGAATGTTATGTCTCCCCTTTTCAAATCCATTCCTGGCTTTGGCTTAAAAAAAAAAAAAAAAAATCTGTCAGATAATCGATTGGTGTAATAGGTAGAGATGAGTGGATTTCCCGAAGTTCGGGTTCGTATGAACCTGAACTATCGGCATCTGACTCCCACTGTCTGCCGGCTCCGTGTGGATACAGCCTAAAGAATGCCTACAAAACTGGGATACAGCCATTGGCATAGGCTGTATCCCAGTTTTCTAGGCGTTCCTTAGGCTGTATCCACCTGCTGCACGGATCTGGCAGACAGCGGGAATCAGATGCCAATAGATCAGGTTCATACGAACCCGAACTTCAGGAAATCCGCTCATCTCTAGTAATAGGGCCGTTATTGCACTAATAGCCATTTATCTATATCAGTACTTGGCTGATCATCATGTATGAGCGTTCAGAAGAACGATAAACGTAAAGGGACATTTGCATTGCCATCACCTACACAGCCAGATGTTGGTTGTATTACAGACACATGTAAGATTTATCATCACCTGCTATGGAGACAATTCAGTCAGTAGAGAATATGGGTGTTTGTAAACAGGACAAGAGGTTTATCTTATCGCTGTGTAGGATTGTTCAAAGTAAAAATAATCCATCCCCACAGCACTGGTTCCGTTACATCCCTGCTTAGGTTTTTAGGACAACCAGATTCTACAGATTTGTTTTGTAGAATGGAGCCTTGTGATTGATCAAATGTTTTTTCCAACCAATTTTTAGTTAATTGAGGTTTAGACTTTTTGCTAAAGAGAATTACAACTGTGAAGAGAATATGCAACTGTTCATATACCCTGAGGGTATATGCACACTAAAGGCCCTATTCCACGGGACAATTATCGTCCATTATGGCTGATAATCGCCCCATGGAATAGAAGGCAACGGTCAGCAGACATCGTTCATGTCGGCTGATCGTTGTTGTTTGTCTTTCAACCATGTCGAAAGACAAACAACTGCGATGGCAGCGATCTGCTGCCTCCCCTCCGTAGAATAGGAGCGGCAGCAGACCACCATTATCCTCTATGGGCTGCCCGGACAATCTAGCGATCACCCGGGCAGCCCCCCGCAGCCCCTCCCGCTCGCTGCCACCACGTGTAATAATGGCGGCAGCGAGCAGGGAACGAAGAGCAAACGAGCGCTGACAGCTCATCACAGTCAGACGTGGAATAGGGCCTTAAGGGAATCACGGATAAACTTGCTGTGGATTCTGCCGCTCGTCCCTGCGCGCTCACGCTTCACTCTCCGCTCGTCCCATAGACTCCATTTTATGGTCAGGCAGATTCTGCCTGACCATAAAATGGAGTCTATGGGACGAGCGGAGAGTGAAGCGGGAGTGGGCGGGGACAAGCAGCAGCTATCCGCGAGAAGTCCGTAGTGTGGACATACCCTAAAAGCAACATTGAAATCTACCAGAGGACCTGCTCAATAGCTCAGTCTCCAGCCCTTATTTCTCCTCTCCTGAACAAAGTTTCTAAGCAGATTTACAACGGAATCAAATTCTGATTGATATAGAACCTGACAGAAAAGGAAAACTCTTTGCATGGTACAAAATGAAGCTGCACGGTTGCCTCCACAACATCATGTACTGATGCTTCCCTGATTCCACCCCGCTGGAGCAAAAAGGGAGGCATCAGCAAGGCAGAGGATTAGTACAGAGGGTACCGTTTGATAGAATTATCCACACCTATGGAGTTTATTTTAGATCCACTGTAGATATTATCCCCATTAAACTTAACTGGAAAATTCCACATCAAATCTGTGCGTCATTTGCAACAGGAATCGACTTCTTATGTGGCTGTGGATGAGACTTGGAAAATCTGGTCTCCTTGCCTGTTACCGTATTCTGATGTAAATTCTACAGGTAAAATTCTCAGCCTTCCTCTCCATTGTAGATTTACCCTATTACAGGCACGTGCATGAGCCCTTTTATCCATACAATGATATACTAGGTTAGATTTATTGATGATCAGCAATTTCCCCCCCCCCCCGCCCCGCCCCCGCCCAGGTGAACATCTGCTAAATCAATAACATCTGCCACAAGATTCATCAACCAGAAGCTATTAAGTGTGCTTAAGGATTATACTACACAATCACTATAGGA